>NC_072464.1:2018779-2328779 GCF_027596085.1 Anoplopoma fimbria | reverse complement strand
ATATAATAAATCAATGGAAGGAAAAGGAAAAACATCTGTATCACCTAACTTTATCAACTATTGATTTATAATGTAACTTTGTATTGATACTTGCCTAAGTTTGGATTACCTGTTACTTATCTAGAGTCAACGTGAGGTTTGGGGGAAGCAATTGGCTCTGTGTTTTCAGTATTTCAAAAAGCTCAAATTTACTGGTGGCTTCTTTGAGTTGAACCCACAAAAACACATGGCAGTCTAAATGACTATAACCATAACTACTGAACATGGGTGAGACACCGCAGACGTAGCAGCTGCGGTAACTGAGATGATTTCTCACAGACATCTGCAGTAATAATAATTTTGTTAGACTCAAATGTATTTACCTCTATAAATAAAATAGGCAAGATATTGTCACACGCCCTTGTATATGTGAATTATTCTGCTTCAAATTGTGTTTTTTCTCAACAAGCAGGAAACCTAGGGCAAAGCAATCGGAGCAAACACATGATGTCTCATAAAATATGTCCCAAAAGAAATATCCCATTTTGGATTTCATTTTGTTTGCATGGTCCAGTTCTCTCCAGAAGTTGATAATATTAAAATATGAAAGTAGGCCCAAGAGCTTATATTAATTAATTGATGTTGTTTTTTGTGTGTAAATGTAGAAAAAATATCACTGGACAGGAATAATGACTTACTCTGTACCAACGTTCAAAGGACCAAATACAGGGAAACACCCTGGAGATCACAGATATGAGCCTATAAACAATCCCTGACTCACGCCCACTTTTACACACACAGGGCAGCAAAAGTGTCTCCACAACACTACCATGTCTCTGAACTGTGGGAAGAAGCCCACTCGAACATTTCTTGTTGAACAAAACCGTTCAAGCTGTTCCAACACATGCAGATGCAATCCCATTGTGCAATCGTAGAAATTAATGCCTTCAGCCAGTTTAGATAGAGCACGATTTTAAACACCCCTTAGAGATGGTTATTACATGTAATTTGAATTAAACGATAGGAAGTCACAAATGAGAGAGCATTCAGACATAGAGAGACTTGGGTCTGTAGTTTTATTTATAGAAATCTTTACATCCTGCTATTACTTCATACAGGCTAGGTTCTAGTTGTCTTTTCAGTGTTTGGACACAGATATTTATACACCAGTCACGGTATCTGACTGTAATTGGAATATAATTACTTATTGACTTGCCATTTGTTTTGCAAAGTGCTGTGAAAAACGGAAAGAAAACAACGGAACAGAGCGACCATTATGATTCTGGTTTGTTTTGAATTGTGAGAAGACATAATAATAACGGCTATAGAAAATCACAGCACATAGTATAATATAGTAAACACAAAGAGTTACCAACAATTGCCTAAAATTCCCATGATCGTGCTTCCTTTCAGTAAAATGGAAATGCAATAAATGCGTTGTCAGGTTTTTCAGTGTGAGTGATGATGGGATAACAGAGAACAAACAGAGGGGAGCTGTGAGACAGAGTCAGTCAAGGACTGGAGGAAAACAGCACCAATGTGAGAAAATGACTATTGTCCATTGTTACTGTCCTCATATGCTTATCTCTGTTTGTAATATTTCTCTCTTTTCCACCCCTCTAACGTGTGCATGCTCCATGCTGAGCTCCCCGACGTGAACCTCAGCAAATCGGGACTGTTTGAATTCCATGCATGGGTCCAGGATGCGTTTCAGCTTCCCGAGTTATTTTAGATCAAAGTGGCTTTCATTAGCACATCACAACAGTAACTCCGGACCAAAGGCGTCATTACTCTAATGAAATTCTGAGTCAGAAATACATTTTAAACTCGACTTCACACCACAGTGGGGGTGGGGGGGATCTCAATTAGAGGATCTGTCAAAAATATCGTCCATCTACTTTTAGTTCTGACCACAATCTGCTCTCACAGTAAAATGTACATGTACAGTTTTTTTGTAGTTAAAGAACAGTGTCATCTTATTATTACAAGCCTAAATCATCATCACTAACCGTACCTTTATCCCTCACATGCTCACACTTAACATGACATGCAGCAAAGGGGGACATTCAAAAAACATTTTGCATCCAAACCACTCGGCCACATGACGCTCTGCAAATGGCATGCTGTGAAAAAAAAGGTAACTGACTTCTTGCATTATATTACTGAAGATGCATTATATGCACATTTTTAACCTTAAGGTAGGCTACAGTAGCATATATAAACCAAATATGAATTTTATATAACGATGGTATATGGCTTTAGCATTTTGTCAGCATGAATGATTTCAATATTTTGGCTGGATGAAGTATGAACTATTGAAATGAAAGATGGAAATTAGATAAAACATTAGACAAGATGAGGAAAAAAAACTCTATGTCCTGCTGAGACCTAAGTGTGATGGTCCTGCTGATATTGTTACACCAGTAACTTCCGACTGAGCACATTTAAGACTTCTTCCATTCTCATAATTTGTGATAAGCGGTATCCAGACTGATGTACAGTAATGTGCCCTGATCACCTGAGCTGAGATGATGCCCCATCCACTCACATGGCCATTAAAACTCTCACCTTTCATGCCAGCTTTTGAAAATTACAGTCATCAAATAGTAAATGTTCATTCCACAGCTGCTCTGTGCACTGAGGCCACTCTTCTCACATGGAGGCCTTCTGTTTGAGTGGTCTTTGCATTCCTGGTGTTATTGCAAATCAGATGTCTTTTTAAGCAAGCAACAGATTTGTCACCTTCATGATGCCCTGCACAATTTTAAACAAGCCCTATTATGCTATTTTCCGGGTGCATATTTTCATCTGAAGTTACAGTTACAACATGTTTACATGCGTTGATGCTCATAATCCGCCTTGTTTTTCTCATCCTGGCTGTTCTGCAGCACCTCTTGTCACACTCTCTCTGAAATGCCCCGTTGTAGCGCTTGCTCCTCCCTCCAGAAAGCACAGTCCGCTCTGATTGGTCAGCTTTTTTCTATTTGGAAGTTGTGCTTCCAAATTAAAACTTTAGTTTGGGGAACAACAAAAAGTGCTTGTGTGTTGTACAACATACTTAGTGTCATATGATGTACAGTATAATGTCAGACGTCTTTCTATTGTCTCATTGATTCAGGGAGGATGTAACAAGTTGTGTGAGTCACCCTGTGAGAGTAGACTCCTCCACAAAGACAGGGCTATGTCTGCATGAATGTGGTTCCAGTTTGAGTCTTATTCACATAAATTCAGAGGATTTGGTTTTGGTAGCCATCGCTGTAGTCTCAGGTTTTCCACATCTGGCTCGGTTTGGAGAATAAGCCTTTCTGTGTTTAGAAGGACAGAATTACAGGGTGCAGTAGCTTAAATAATAAAGGGGCAAAGTCAGACTTCTGAGTGTAGAAATAAGCTTGATGTATAAATGTATAACTCAGAAGTGGGGAGGCATGATCAGATGGAGTTCCGGTGGATAACTGCAGCAACTGCTCTACATGTACTGGTACACTACAATACATGGTAATTACTGTGCTACCAGAGAAAAGCCAATAAATTCCTGTTGGCTCATTTTTCACCTCAGAAAAATCTCGCCTTCAACGGCCCCTCTCTAATGGAATTTCAACAATACTCTAGGAAAAATTAACGACTCACAATGTGATACATCGCAGGAATTATGTAAATTATAGGCTTGTACATGAACCACAGAATCTCGCGTTTCCTTTACAGTCACCTCTTTAGACATTAAAATGGACTTGCAAAACAGCACGGTGCACCAAGGAAACACGTAAGTGCACTCTAGTTTAAGTGACTCAAACTCAACATATGAACCCTCTCTATGTTCATGCTGTCTTTAATGCTAAAAGTCTTGAGAAATAGCTCACTCATTAGCTACTCTCATTTTGGCTGCACATGCACAGTAACGATTGGGCAGGTGTTAGCCAGAGCTAGCAAAATGTCAACCCATATTTTACACTGGAAAATCCCACCAGTATCACAATTATGTAAACCAATTTAATCAAGGACTTTTTAGTTATTTAATCCGAAATTTATTTAGTTTTAAGTTATTGTTTACTCTACTTTGTTAAACTTTTATTGTACTCTACTACACTGTACTCCTATTTTACTAATATGAGGCTGCACTTCAATAATATGTTGAAAGATCAGTACTCGGTGTTGGAACATCTGTCCTTTGGACAGAGCCAGGATAGCTGTATCCCTCTTATTCCTTTAAATCAAAGTATTGATTGGATTGATTCAAGTTTACAAAAGTTAAACATGATCCAAGTTGAGCTCATACTCTTACACTGCAAATTATTTTAAATGACTCGGATCAAAGGATAGATAAGGACATTTAGAGATGATTTTATGCTAGAAGTGTTATAAAAAAAATAAATGACTACAGTAATTTCGGTAGATTCTCAAATTACTCTTTTGGCATTGATTACACATACTTGGAGTAATATTATGCTGCCAAAGTCTTGGGATTCTTCCAAGAGTACAACCGACTTTCAAATGCTTGTTTGGTTTTCATGCAAAGGATGTACTCTATAGCATGTTATCATTAAGTGATTAAGAGAAACCATTTTGCTGGTTTTGTTTGAGTTTGCACATTTCTTTGGGGCAAATTGCTGGTGATGGACATTTTCCCCCAATAACCCAACAGATTCAAACAAATTTTTTGCGGCCTAAAATAAATGCATAGTTTAGTCTTACATACCCTGAGGATGTAACCACATCGCTGCAAGAGAGTTGTCAGTGATGAAAAAAATAACATTGTTTAGTCACATCTGAACCCAGTGAACAATTTATATATGTCAGAAAGGGACACTTTGTCTCAACTTACTCTCAGTGCATCCCTTTTATTTCTGCACAAATCTTTGTGCTCTTCCTTTTTGTTATTTATTGATGGCACCCGTGATTCTGAATGAAAACAAGAAAATATAAAACACATAGTTGAAGGGGACCATTTAAGAACATCTTATCAGTTTCTTTCTCTTATGTTGCTCTAACATCGTCTAGAATTTGCATTAGTTAAGACTTAAAACAAAAACATACTGCTTTTGCGTTTTCTGCCAACAATAATGCATACAAATTAGGAAACATTGAGAGGATATGAGGCTTCAAATCACAACAGCCCTCTCATAAGCTGATACAACCACCACCACAGCTGTGGTGTTTAGATAAAAAGGAATAAAGGTCTGTATCTGTCATATCAAATTCAAAGCAAGAACTGGTGGAGAAAAAAACAAAACATTCTGTACATAGCATTTCACAGGTTATTTCATCCAGCTTGAGCTTTGCTGCATGGCTCATCTGCACACTGGCTGCCTGACAATCCTCTATTTGTAGCAGGAGAATAAACACCGGAGCAGTTGATGGAAGCCCCTGAAGATATTATGTAACACACGCTAAATCAATACCAGCCGACAGGGACGCCATACAGGTGCATTGTGCTTCTTCTGGATGGATTTTCAGTCTTTCAGAGTTTCAGTTTTGCGCTTATATTACAAGAGAAAGAACAGTTTCCTCTGAGGCGCTACATCAGGTCGACGCTCTGACAGACAGACAGGTGATATCCATCAAAGCCAGCATTAAAGCAAGGAAATGTCAGAACTGGAGAATGAGCTGTGCCTAACGTCCGTGGGGTAATACTGTATGTGTGATCACACATGTGATCACACGTTGTTCCCTTGTTCGGGAATGAGCACACTAATGAACCAATGGAGGAACAGGATTAATCACGCGCTATCTAAACATCTGCTTGACTCTCTTCCGACAGATGTCCGCCTCCTCTGCGGGACATGTTTACAGGTTACAGCTTGACTGGACAACTAGGTCGAATAAACTTCCTCACCCCAGACAGCTTTTAATTTCTTCACATGGCATACATGCAAGGGCACATAAGAGTCTTCTTTAGTTTAAACAATTAACATATATGACACGGCTTGTATTGGTTACCAAGGATACGGATGAAGATGTAAAAGCTTATCTTGTGGCTTTAAATTGTTGTCATAGACACACTCGAGCAGAAATGCAAATCTGTGAACTCATCAGCCATTCGTTGTTGATTGAGATGCAGAGAGTGTTCAGAGAGCTTCAACCTCAAGGCAAAGCTTATAGGCTGCATGTTCTGGCAAGCATCAGTGGAGCTATTTTGATGATAGAAAGCCATCGTACCAGAGGACAACTTAAAATATATATTTAGGAGGCGTGTTACATGAAACTGCTGCCACAATCCTGCAAAATGCATGCATTCATGCATCTCTACAATCTGTATTGGTTGTGGTATCACGCTTAGAATGAGTCCTGGCCTGTAATTGGTATTGTGACCTCGAAAATAATAACTGGAAAGAGATTCCCAGTGCGCTTTATGTGATAATTCCATCTGCGTATTGTACACCAGAGGAGTCTGAGAAAAGGTGCATGTATTGTCTCGAATAATTAAACAGACAAATGTCAAACATGCATCTGGAGACTTGGCATGTCAAGGATTGTTTCATCAAGGGAAGAGTCCATCACAACCTCATTGTGCATATATATATACATTTATTCTGGATACAGCCTACTTACAGCATAAGGCTCCATTGCTGTCCAATGGAGCTCTCTGACTATTAAAAACACATAACTGTGCTAAATTGTTGTACTGGGTAACATTATCTTTCATTATGATGAATATGGGCACTGTAGTTTATTATGAGCCAGTCCAAGGTACACTGCCCTCCTGCTGCAAATATTCATTAGCGCACAAACTGTGTAAGTGTGATTAGTCTTCTTTGAGTAACATTTGCTATAGAACTACAGCTGTTTCAGGAAAAGACTGAAATACTTAAATTGGACATTTGCACTTATAGATCTTAATTTTATAGTTTGAATTTATGTGAGATATATAAATAATATATGAGGCTTTGTCTCTACCACTGTCATGATTAGAATGTGCTGCCTCATTCTCTTAATAGTTGGATGTTTTTTATTTGGATATTTATTTTAATCTGATCTATGTGCCCAGAAAGAAACTGCTCTTAATAGAATAAAAGTGGACAAATTATTTTGAACGATTTTAATTAAAGAGATTCAAAGTCTTTAGTTCTAGCCTTTCCTTCTTGTTAAATGTTGACATTTTTTTTTATTTGTTATTAATCTGACATCTAATTTTACTGAATGGAACTCACTACATTTTGAAAATAGTTAAATGGCCAAGTCTTATGCGTGACACTGTAACAAAGCAGTGCCACTTTTGTATTGACTCTGATTCTATATTTGTTCCTGTTTACAAAAGTCTTTCTCTTGGATCCCCAACAGTGCATCAGAAAAGCAGCTTGGCTCTGTAAACTGAGGAGACCAGAGACCTGAATACGACAAAGTGACATCACTACTTCTAAAGTACTACTAAAGTCCTCACTGATGCATGCTTGTGTTTTACCAGCAGCCAAAACCGTAGCGCCACAACTTTAATCTCTGCTAAGAGCTCATTTTTATGTGAAGTGGGAGCAGGTAGGAAATCTTCTATCAGACTGCTGCAAAGAAAAAAACACCTCCTCTGTGGAGGGGGCAGAAGGTTTAGAGGGCAGAGTGTGATGTGGCAGCACTTCCTTTATCATTTCAACTGGATCAAATTCAAGTGGTGGATAAGATGAGATGGTGGGATGTGAAAGATTTAAGAGCACTGGGAATACATTCGCCAATTTGGATTTCCCTCTTTCTTTGTGTGGTTGCTGTGCGTTGAGCCGAGCTGAATTCTGTTATTCATTAAATGATCTCGTAGATTCTTGTTTGGTACAGATTTTTTTCGCTCAGTGCATTAATTATCTTGAGTCCGGGTTTAATGGCATGAAAGTTAGATGACCCGTGAAGACGTTGCCTAGCTGTAAATCACATTGTGGCTGATGACGACAGTGCAACAGGTGGTCTGAAGAGTCCCACTTAGTGCATTCCTTTTTTACTGCGAAGCACAGGTCACACTGAGACAGGTGACATTTAAACTGCAGTCGCTCAGGGACATTCCTTAGGAAATGTAAAGGTCACTCGATGCCAGGGAGGCAGAATATACAAACAAAATGACAGCTGCTTGTTTTTCAACCTGACTTTTTGTTTATTTTGAGTTAAAGTGACTGTAGTTTCACTGTCAAACATCTTGCTAATCAAACTGTACTGTAGATGATTTCTAGACCATTGGTTGACAACACAGAAAGCAGGACAAAAAAAAGACATTTCAGCTACATATAGGCTAAAATATGGGCTGACACTAAAGAAGTCCAGTCCAGTATCAAGGCGGTTTGTGGAAAAGTCACGAAATGCAATCTATTGGTTTGTGCACAGGGACACGTTTATTTTTGTCACGGAAAGCCAGTTAGAAGCCTTATTTGTGATAGACACAAATATAAAATGCATCCATGTGACTAGAAACAGTCAGTTATTATATCCAAAAAGACGACTATCAGAAGCCAGCGGGGGGTGTCAATCAAACAGGACTTTCAAACAAAAGCCCAGTTTTCGACCACCATGTTGTGCTTTTATTATGTGGTTTTGATGCCTAAACCTAACTGTACATACTTATTTTAAGCCCAACTATGATGTTTTTCCTTTTCCTAACTAAGTGTTTTTGTTGCCTAAACCTAAGTTTTTCTCGATATGTTATCCCGAAAAAATTAATCATGACCCTGTACACAAAACCAATAGTATGCACTTTGTGACTTATTCAAGAACTGCCGTGATGCTGTGTTGCTAAGTCAGCTAGTGTTAGCGTTAGCCTGCTGGCGAAGATTCAACCGAATGTTACCATATAGGAAAATGCGAAATGTTGTGTGAGCTATTACTGTGTTTAGATCCAAATCTCCTGGACCAAGTGTTTATATTTCTACACCAGTCTAGGACTGTTGGCCTGCCTTAAGACTGCCTTGTGAATTAATGTTCATAGATCCGTAAATAAATCATAGAAAAAAAAGAAACTTGTTAATCTATAAGTGCCCGAGAATCAACCCGATTTTAATTTTCTTCAGTACTGAAGTGATACTGGGATAGCAGTTTGTAAACACTTCACACACTGCAAACAGGAAAGGCGTATAGCTAATTTGGCATAATTTTAATGCTTCCAATTTACCAGATGTAACAAATACAGGCTAAAAAACAGGCCTCAAGTTAGCATGGCTAGAGCATACTTCCTGGCTAGTTTGCCTTCAGGACTTTCTGCCAGAAACCAGGTTTTTTTTTTTTAAAGTTGGGAAAGGAGATAAAACTGTATCTGTCGAGCCCAAAACAAATTAAAAAACGCTGCTTAACTGAGTTTTAAAGTGACATATGGTAGGAAATACAAAGGAATAGAAACCTTTTGCTAGTTGATGTTAAAATAATGTGAGTGACCTGCCAAATTGAAATGACTTAAGGTTATTAATATTAGCTAGTCTGCCCCTGTCCAAATATTTAAGCGGAAATTGCCCCCAACAACTTGTTTGAAAAAATCTTTAGGACAGAGCTAGTCAGGCGGTTTTTCGCCCTGCTTCCACTGTTTATGCTTAGTTAAGCTAACCTGGCGCTACAGTTGATGCTTATTTACGAGAGACAAGGGGTTTTCACAAAATATAATAATAACATCAGAAAACAAGATTTTTTTTTTTAAATGTGTTCATGTGAGACCCTACACATCTTTAGAGATAAACTCTCATCAGGTTAGTATTTCTTTTGTGATGTGACTTTTGGTTACATGAATTGTTTTGCATGAATGCTTTTACATTTTGGTGCATGTGTGTGTGTGTGTGTGTGTGTGTGTGTGTGTGTGTGTGTGTGTGTGTGTGTGTGTGTGTGTGTGTGTGTGTGTGTGTGTGTGTGTGTGTGTGTGTGTGTGTGTGTGTATATCCAGGAATGGTGTGTGCCAGCCCAATCCTCTTTGATGCTGATAACTTTCTGGTCAACCCTCTGTGTCATTGTGTATCCGTCTGGCACTGGAATGTGTATGAGGCTCCTGGAGGATGATGTTCTGTCTGCGGCCTGGTTTGAATGCTGTCAACAGCTTAACCAGAGGAGACAGTTGGTCATTCAACACAATTAATATCTACTTCTAACGGACTGACCCATGTGCAGTGCAGTTCAGCCCTCATTGTAAAATGAATACTTGCTTATAATTGGTGAGGAAGTCAATTGAATTTACAGGGACCTAATTACCGGTCTCTGTTTCCGACTGCAATTCTTCCTGAATGTTGTGGACAATCATATTTCATTCCCTCTTTTTTCCAAATTGCTATATTAAGGCCCTAAAATATTACTGTTACCAGCCATGTTTTGTTAGCATTGTTGCTATCATTCAAAGTCAGTTTAACAGTCCTGTGCATGCCTTTTTTCTGTAACTCATCTTATGAAACTCAGCAAGTTTCTGATGCAAGAACTCTTTTATTGTGGAAGGAAAAATCACTTTCCTTCTATTTGAACACATCTCAAAGGATATCCTCTGGTTTGTTGCAGGGAATCTTTCATCCGGAGAAAGTCTTGATCCTTCATACATTCAGCCATGAAACATTGATTAAAAACGGCAGTGATAAGTCACAGATATGACTTTGAAATGCAGAGGTGATTCATTTCAGCGGATCATCCAGGGCAGAGTCCTGCTGCACCACAATGATTATCAGCAATGTGCCATGGGTTCATGTGCTCTAAAGTAAAACGTTCTCATTGGAAAATAAATCACAGGTATAATAAGAGCTGACTCGTACTTGGCTGTCAGCTCGGCTCCCTCTCCTGTGAATCTATGAGTGAACAAGAACAATTATATAATAACGAAATTATGTAATGTCTAATAGTAGTGCCAGCAAAAGCAATTTGCTCTCATCAGAGAATTAACTATAGTTCGTAAATATTCACATGAAATCGTAGATTGATTCACATATTCTGTTTTGAACATGACCAATCAAGATATTGATGGACTTCATTGAGAGGAAAAACACTTTTTTGAAGAAGAAGAAAACATTTGTTCTGTTGCAGCTGAATGAAAATAAATCCCACTTGTGTGTAAAAGAGGAACTATTCAGTCCGTCATTATGTTGCCTCTTGCCCACTCTTACCAGAAAGCAGATGTTTCCGTGCACTCAAACCCCAGCTGGGTAGAAGAAGAGCAGGGCAGCAGGTTTTTCCCATCAGCCTCCCACCTGAACCTTACAGGACGGAGGTAAGCAACCAACTTCACCCAGGGATAATCTTCTGCCTCATCTTGCTCACTTAGCCGGGTAATCTCCCCCTACCTGGGCAGCCATTGACCCAATGCAAGACATTCTGCGGGCAGGATGAGGCCAGGTGGGGAAGCATATAAGTGCTATTGATTACCTATTGGATTGGAGAGGGTTTGTCGGGAAGACAGCGGGTGGTGTTTCGGAGGAAATGCAGCCTACAGCAGCTGATTTGGCATGGCCTACAGTTGACAACAAAAAACAAAAAAATCTAAATCTGCCGCCATAGAAGAGGTCAACAGCTGCCACTCCTCAGTCAGGAAATAGGGGCTGGCTGGGAGAGATTACCAAAGGGCACAGGAGGATTAATGAGCTCAGAAAAGATGTGAGATGAAACAACATACAAACACAACAATGCACTATCTACTGATCTACCTTTAATGTTCTCTGTGCTGCTTAGTAAAGGAAATGTGCTGTTCTTACTTTGCTTATAATCACTGTATAATATATAACTAAACTGTCAGGTATTCCATTTTTACAGCTTGGTGCTTTAAAGGAATAGTGTGATATTTTTGGAATAAAATGAATTATGCTGAGAGTTTAATGATACTGGTTGCTTTCATAATACCAATCTGATGCACTACACTAAAATGAGAGCGCTATTGTTCGAAGAAAAATACATTTTCTATATGAATTAACCAAGCCGTAAGAAAAAACGTTCCTAATAAAACAACACACTGCCTCTTGTGTAAGATATTGTTGACATTGAAGAACATGCCGATGATTATGAAGAGACATGAAACTGTAACAATATGTCAATGAAGAAATAAGAAAATGATGGCTATAGGAAAGATGGTAGTTAGTGAAAAATGTAACCCGGTCAGCTAAGTTAAACATTTCATCAATAGCAAACAAGTAAGTTTCACACACCCACTGCATTTAGCACTCTGCTGCTAGGTCTCCTCAGACATAATCTCTCCTAACACATAATGCACTCATATGCATGTGCATGAATATGTAGGTAACAGGACAAGATTTCGGTACCGGAAGCTTTATGGTTTCTGTTTGAAGTCCGAGTTGAATTGACCAATCATGTTCCAGCAGGCTTTGATTAAATGCAGGTAAACAGTCTGTGTGGAGAGCAGAAGAAGTGGAACCCATAGTCCAAAATGCAATTTAGGGAACCCAATGGCTGCCGTCTGACGATGATCTAGCTTTTTTTCACTTGTGAAACAATCTGGTCGTTAACGTCGTCTCTCAACTCCAACTCCAGTCTGGCATTGCAAGCTGCTAATCAGACTGTTTACAAAGAACAGCGCACTGAAAAGTAAGTTGGCCCGGATATCCGCTGGCTACTCCGGAACCCCAGAAAAGAAAGGCCCCTGCCCCCATAGGCTTATCGTTGTGGGACCGATACCTGATGCGTTCCGAGAGTGCCAAGAGTAAACTCTGCTGCTCCCAGAGTGTCTTGCTATGAACAATCCAATGTAACATTCCAACGGCACTCCGAATTTACAAATGGGCCAGTTTTTGCCAGAGTGTATTCCGTAACAGGACTACCTGTCTATCTATCTGCGAAAACATTTAGATAGCATTGATCCGACTCATTTCTGCACATTCAATGTAAGGCTACAGGCAGCACCCGGCGGGTTTAGTTTAGCATAAAAACTGTAAAAAGCTAGCTGGCTCTGTTCTAAAAAATCCACCTACCAGACCCACTATCTCTTATCTTGTATGTTTATTGTATACAGAAAACAAAGTCTAAAGCACCTTTCACACCGGAAGTGGTTTGCGCCCATGCGTTGCCCGTCGCTGTGTTAGGCCCTGGAAATAGTGGGTTTCAGACCACAGCATTGCCGTTGTAGCAGCAACGGGTGATTATGTTCCGGATGTATTTGTCGGGCCAGGAGCAGCAAGTTCCTGGGTCCTGTTGTCACCGTGAGGTTGCCAAACAACCACCGACAAATTCAGGAAGTTACTGCGCCAAGCCAAGAAATTGTCTGGAAGCCAAAGCCCTTGGAAATCGTTTAGAGAAACTCAGAGATGCTTAGTCTAACGTCCTCAAGTGGCTTGCATTTCAATGAGAAGCGGGTGTTTATCAAAAAAACTGCCGGCTTAGCGACGTTGTTAATTAAGAAAGGGGGATTATTCTCCAAAATAATTTAAACAGGGGGGGAGAGAAGGGGGGCTCTGTTAATATCTTACAAAAGATGGCAAATCAAAGAGGCTTCCGAGACTGGATCATTGAATCTATGGTAACTATGGCAACAATGTGGTGGAAATTTGTTTTGTATTCCCATAGATACGTGTAATGAAAAAGCAGAACCTTTAGGTCACTAAATCACATTTTCATAACCAGAGACACGATACGATCACACCAGTGATGCCAAACTGGGCCAGGGGCTTAAAGTGTGTGTATGAGGAGGGGGGGTCTACTTGGCACTCTTGCTCGGACCACACCAATCTTCCAACCCTGCCTTTATTTGGATCTCGACTACACACCTTAAAAGTTTTGCGACAGTGTGTTGGACTGTTGTGACCCGATTAAATCCATCCACAGAAAAAAATAAATTGAGACAAAAATAAGTATTCAGAACCTCTTCTGTGGTGCTTGCTGCTACAGTAGGCGTCTCCAGGGACACATTCAGCCACAATGACTCACAGACTCACAAGGTGAAAGCGATGCCATTGCTGCTGTGGCGGCTGGTAATGAAGAATGTGTCACCCATGAGACAAACGTGTGAAATGTAGCATAATGCGGTTATAATCAATGCGAAAGGTGAAGATGGGAATCCAAAACATGCATCATGGCATGACTCATTATATGTTTGTAAAATATATGGCATTTATTCCAAAATGCAAGCAGGTAGAGTTACATGAATGTGTATTAATTACTCTATCCGAGCCTTTATGGAGAGATCAGCTTATCAAATCAACAAATAGTGTAATAAAACGAGAGCTTCCAACTCAATACAAAATAAATATCAAAGAAGTAAAATGTCACTGAAACTAATTTGTATCGATCTCCACTTAAATTCCCATCTGTATAAGTGGGCAAGAGATAGTTAGTACAGTGCGTGGCCTGCACATTTCTGCCATCTTTCTAAATATAGCCTGCCTCTGGAATATATTCTGTTCAAACTGTTAACGATACAAGTGGAAGGAGTGAAATATGTACCACAGCAGCAGAACTTTCAAGGCTCTATTTAAAACCCTGACAGTGACATTTCCATCGGTCTACATCTTTTTGATTTTTTCTTCCTGAAATAGTTTTTTCCTACACGGACATAGTATAGGCACATGTGCGGGACACATGATGATCCGCTCTGCTCAGACCGCTTCGCATCCTTTCCTCCTAAGGACATAAAGTATCAGCTCAGGAGAGCATGAAATTGAGTTTAAAGACGAATGGGCGTAAGCGATGTTTTTCATGATAACCTAGAGCAAACACTCAGGCCATTAGCAAGTTAACAAGCCAAACACTCTTAATAAGCTCAGCTTTTTCCTCTTTGTCTTGTGTATGTCTCCGGAGCACTCACAGGGTTTAATGATGAACAGAGGTAATGACTGGATTGCAAACAGACAAGGATACAGCCGGGGGGTGGGGGGGGGGGGGGGGACTGGTGGTCTGAGTATATCACTCTGTCTCCCAACAGTGGAATTTGTGGTGGAGTCTATCAACAGGGAAACATACTGAGGGAACCTTGTACGTTAATCAATGTCTGCAGTGTTTAATCCAAACCACATAATCTAAGTTTACTTTGAATATGAACAGTGCAGAAAAAATATACTTTTGGCTTAAATAATTGATGGAAGGTCTTTATTTTTAGCTTTGTGGTCATTGGTGCAATGGCAAAGGTTTATTTAATTATTTTAAATTAACAAGGAAATCAGAGGAAATTAGAATTTCCATTTCCTATTTCCACAGAGAGCCTCCAGAATGTGAATACATGAATGATGAGCATTCATCCAAAAACAAACAAATTGTTGAACGGTGATTTAGGAGCGAGGGCTCTAGATGGAATCCCTGAGGGCCGCCCTTATCCAGCTCCAGCTTCAACCCACCCCCTGCGGCCCTGCAGTCAAGTATGAAGAAGATAACAGCTGGCGTATTAAGGCCCCGTACGCCTGGGACTTCAGGGCACAAGCCTCCGAAGGTTGAACTCACCCGTTTGCAGCCTCAAAATCCAAATTAAAGTACTGAAAGTCTGACGGGAGAATCTGGGGAATGTGTTGTTACAAATAAAGCAAGAGTTAAGGCTTACCCATTGGTGTACAGCTCTAACTGTCTCCCCCTTCACAATCTCAACTCTTCAATATGTCAGAGACTGTCAGGACCGCTCCATCCCCAAAGCTCTTATTGATGTCCTTTTTTGTTCTTTGTATACACGTGGCACGGGGACAAAAGCATCTGCAGCGTCGCTGTCAGGAAAATGGTTAATATCAATATATTGACAATAGCTCAGCTCCTCTGTTGTAGCGCGAACAAAACAAGAAGCTTACAGTGCAGGAAATGATGGGTTCTGGAAAAGCTATTCACCATACAGTAATTACAGCTCTGCAAGGGAGATAATGATGTTGAATGGACCATGAACAAAAGACTGGACTTACAGCTTCACATTCTAGTGGTGCTTTTCAGATGAAATATTGCCTGCTTGCTGCCTGGGCAACAACAAAGTCCCATTTTGACTGACTACCCTCCTTTTTCAGGAATCTAATCACTCCACAGTCCCATGGAGACACGGCCCAGGGCATTGTCTACACATTTTACCTACACTAGGACATTTTTTACCGAATTTGATAAACAGAAATTCAACTTGTTTTTCATCACACAATGGCATAAGAGATTATGCTCAAACTTCAAACTGCACTTATTTTAGCAATTAATTATGTCAAGAACAAAAATCACTGATTCCCATGCACTGAAACTATGAAGGCCAGTCATTAAGAGGACAACAACAATAAACACAGAGGAAAATCCTAATTGCTATTTACAGGAATTTGGCTTTACATGTTTCCTGTTTTTGGTGGTTGGACCTTCCCACAAGACAGAGAGAATTTGTCAGAGCAAGAAAACTCTTTGACCCAGGAGGGCATCAACAGATGTAGTTTCAAAAAGCCAAAAATGACACACCGTGTGACCAGCCATGGGTCAAAAGATGCACTTTGAGAGCATCAATGTGTGTAACGGATGTCTGAGATGAAAGGGCAGATGTCTGACATCAGTCATCACCTGACCTCCGTTAGTGTCGGGGAGAAATGCTTTATATTCCCACCTACAAACATACAAACACACGGTGACAACAACTTGTCTGTATCGGGAAACAGAGACACCTTCAGGCACAAATGCAGCTTTGTGTAAGCGATGTATGCTGCGCTGAAAAAGATACTTTGACAAAAATATGCCTCAAACTGATGTGTAATGAGTTTGTTCTTTGAACATCATCAATGGGATGTCACACACAAACCAGAAGCTTTTTTTGGAAAAAAACAACCCTGTTCCGATTCCGACGTGGAACAACTTGATCCTACTGAGAGAACTGTGTTACTCTGGTTTAAGCCAGAAAAAAGGAAGAAACACAATCTGAACTATTTCCAGCTTCAGCAGCGAATCCCCCCCAAAAATAAAATAAAGTCCTCTATTTTGCTTTGTGTCATCCGTTGTACTGCATTATCTTTACTGAGTGTAGCTCTAGGGATAATCCTAAGAGAAGGTCTTACTGAGCTGTTTAAAAAAAGGCAGCAGAGTTGTGATTTAAACTTTTCTTTTTTGGTGGAATGGGCAGCCACCTCCATTATGTTTTAAGAGAGAGGCACATTTAGGAGAGTAAGTTGGGGTTGTGTGAATGAATGTGGCCACACATTGAATTGCGATAACTGATTATTTTAGGCCACCTTGGGGGCAGCGGAAACCATTTGTGAACACAACGTTGATATTATTACACTTAAAGCTGTATAGCCTGAGAGCAAAATTGCTTGGTCACACATCCAGCAGTTATGGAAGAAATGTTATCATTTATTTGGAGTCTCGTTTCTGGTCACCCAACAAATGTAGCTAGCCTGACCACACCAGAATGGAACCATCTGAGATGTTGTCCTTGGAAACTGTTTGGAAATCACAGGGTGCTGATTGGTCCGGTCACTAGCTTGTCAGTTAGTGCAATTCTCATCGTGACAGCGCAATAATTCTTCTGCTATGCAAGGTAATGATGTACGTCCAATTTTCCCATTTCAGCAGATCATTTATTAGGTTGTGTGCGTGCGTTAGTCAGTGTTTGCAGCTCTGTCTGTCTGTCCATGTCTAATCTAGCCTACTGCTTAATAGTGATGACAATAGCAACATATTTCATTGACTGTATTATCATTAACTGCTGACTCTTCACTAGTCCTATCCGGCCGGCATGGGGATCAACAACTGCTTCAGTTTGGACTTTTGTTTCCGCCACGGATTACAAATTGTTCCTCTGTTGATTAGCATGCCAATAACAATCGTATACAGGTTTTCATATATTTACAATGGAGCGTGTCTTCTTATGTTGGTATACAAGTTCCCAGGTAGAGCGCCAGGCATTAATGCAAAGTGGCGAAAGGGTGTAATTACAACTTTGTGAATGCCATTGGGCCCAATCAGACTTTTTCCCACAGACTTACATTGGGAAAGAGGCATCTGTAAATCAATTTCCCCGTACGAACACATGAATAGGACTAATTTAAATCATTAGGAGCTAAAAGTTGTAAAATGCACTAATAGCTGAAACCATAGTTATTCATCCTCCGTTCACGTGAATGAGCCCAAAAACGAGGCTGGACTTAGGGTTGGGAAGCGGGGTTGAAGGGAGCGCTCGTTGCTCCATGGGCACCATGGAGGGGGAAGATTGCTCCAGGTTCTGGGTCATTTTATCTGAATTGTATACCCAGAAGTTGAACTTTTTTTGATTCATGCGCCACATCCACTTCTCTTCATACATCCATGGGGAGCTAACAGCGGATGGAACTGAACACACAGCAGGACCCACACAGTTAAGAGGAGGGGTTGAACTGGTAATATAAAGCGTTACAAAGTGAAGAGCGGTTAAGCTGCACAGAGTACAGCTGTATGGGTTGAAATGAAAGCATATCTGTTTTCATGAGATGTGTGAGAGACCTGAGTTCTATATGGGGGGGTGGCAACTGTTGTTTATATTAATTTAAGAATGCCAGAAGTGATGGTTGCAGACACACTTGGCAGAGGTGTCTCTTGGAGCACTTTTCTAGTTCAGCCATGGTTTTGGTCCCTGCTAACTCTTGAGGGAAATATCTGGCTCTTTAGCTGAATGCTTCACGGTTTCACCAGCTAGTCGTTAATTGTGTCTGTCTACTGTTTTGGGAACTGAGTGTACAAAAAAGATCCTATTTCGGGCATGATTTTAGACCAAATAAAAGGACGGATTAGCAGAAAGCAAATGAAACAAACAAATGAACTGTTCAGGGAAGATGAACAACAACTTGTTTTTTGTGTTATTCAATCCCGAAAAGGGTCGAAAAAAGTACGTATCCTTAAATGCAGCCTATACCACCTTCAAAATGAGCAAAACACCATATATACGCTTCAGTCGATGTCATGATTCATAGGCATTCAAAAACAAAGAGAAAATGGTTTTACTGTCAGTGTGTGTGTGTGTGTTAATCGGGCTGTCGAGGCCTCAGGTTGGCTTTAGGCTATCCAGAGGATTACTGAGTTACCCATATGGCTTCTCAAAGACAGAGAGAGAGAGACAGAGAGAGAGAGAGAGTGGAGCAAAGCTGTGTCCTGGCATCACTACATCCAGTGGTGAATGAGCAGCACTCATGCACAGTCACAAGCACTCTCCACAGCTCCCTAAGGCACAGTGAGTGTAATACAGTCCTGCCAGGGATTTATTTAACAGCTCAGATTCTCTTTTGTCTGCTCTGCTCGTCTGCATAACCACACACACACACACACACACACAACACACACACACACACACACACACACACACACACACACACACACACACACACACACACACACACACACACACACACACACACACACACACACACACACACACACACACACACACATAAACACAAGCTATTGATTCTCCATGTCAAGGCTGGTTGTGTGTCCCTTTCCATATATGACACAGACATTTAATTGGTCCTGGAGCTGCATATTTAGATTCATACCAAAACTCAATATCAGATCATTTGAAATACTCAAATTTTCTCAATTTTTATAATCTAATCGATCAAAAAATGTAAAAAGAAAAATAATAATATTTTTTGATAACCTTGACCTCCCTTACTTGCACAGTTTTCAAGCAGAGAACATTTTTGATAACTTCGTCCTATTTCCTTTGTTCATAGATGCACTCCGCTGTTCAGGCAGCAGCAGGGTAGACACTGTTAAAGTATTTAAATCACAACATCTCAAAGTATCTCTGAATGTCTCTTTCCCTTTTATTAATTACACCAATTTCCTCCTTTAGCTTTATTTAAGGTTTGAAATAACAAAAATACAGTGTGTGTTCTTGTGATTGCTTTATTTATTGTGATGAGGCTCAGAACAATACCTCAGGATTGGCTCAGAACCTAAATTATCAATCGATTATCTTTTAAATTTAGACATGATGACATGCAACTACAGCTTTAATCACATGCAGTCCATCCACACAGGTGTTTTCACTTATGCTGCCTGATTAGACCTCTTATCAGGGTTGTGTGGGTGTGTAAACCTGGCATGATTGACTCTTGCTGACTCTACCGTTCCTGTTGTCATGGTTGTTGTTAGAATTTAAGGTAAATGCCACTTTTCACAATACAGGCTGTTTACAGGAGGAGTTTAGTGAACAGTAAGATTATATATAAGTAAAATAATTATCCTCTGAAAGCCAGGACCTCTTTAAATCCACTATTGTTGTTATTTTTAGTCACATTTCTATCATTATTACCGCTCTAATTACTGCTTTTATTATCGTTCTGTTTTATCCACTGCTGCTGTTATTAGTATTAACTATTTTTATTTTATTAGTTGTGCTATTTCTGCTACAACTCCTACCACTGCTCTCATCATGTGTATCATATCTGTCATATGGAAGGTCTATCTTGTATTTTTATTGTTAATTCTGTTCACCTGACATCTTTTGCACTTCTCAGTTGCTCTCCCTGAGGTTTATTCCTTTTTGCCCTTAAAGATTTTTCGGGGGGAGTTTTTCCTTTTCAGATGCAAGGGTCCGAGGACAGAAGACGTCATATGTTGTAAAGATTTGTGAGTTAGGATAGTAGGCTGCAGAAATGAAATTGAATTGAATATTAAAATGAATTAAATTCTTGATGGTTCTTTACATGCAACAAAATCTGTTTTGTCACCATTTGATTTTGGAACCGTTATTCTTGCAGACGTTGTTACTGTTCATTTGTACTGTAAGATAATCACTGGTATACTATAAGATATGGTGGATAGATATTCTGTAGGCGGTGAGTGGGGCGATAGTTACAGGTGATGCACAATAGACACAGTTGGGATGCATGGTGGTGATTACGTCACTTCTGGTATTAATAAGTTGGCAGTGCACCTGGTGTAAATGTTGTAAATCATAATGACAACTTTGTGATGACATTTAAGTAGCAGAAGTCATTTCTGCACCAGCTGGTTGTGAGTATGACGTAGCGGGGTGATGCTGCGTCTGGCAGGTGGACTACAAACAGGACCTCCATCACACCACCCTGTCTGTCTTTGTGGCGCAGTTCAAACGTCGAACTGAATCTCCTGACATCAATTGAAGGGCAGATCTGAGAGTGTGTGTCACCCTCTCTTTTAAGTTCCCCTCTGATAAAATTCTAATTAACTTCAATCCCGGTTAACATGTGAGGACAAGGGGTCGGGAGCAGAGGCAGGGGGTAATGGGGGTCAAAGATGAGGTGATGAACTTCAATATGACGTCTCTGTCAGTTTGTGACACCTGTGGACTCGTACACTTTTCTAAGTCAACCAGTGGGCCTGCTGCTGAAGCCTACTTTGTTCAGCGTGACTGAGCTGGACTGAAAGTGACATGCATCCAAATAAACGGCATCAGCTTCTGTCACACGTCTGTCTTCCTGCTGGGACTATGTTTGAACAGATGCTGCAGACTGTGAGAGAGCACTGCTTTAATGAATGGTTAGCGCTTCAATTAGCAAATGTGAGCTTATGATATCTGGCATGTGGATAAATTTGATAGCTTTCGGTCTCAGCAAACAACCGCTGTTCTCCGTTCACCGGGGGGCCCCCCCTGTTTGAAACACACAACAGCACCAGATAAAGAGTGGAGAATGCTTAACTGAGAATCAGTATTCCAGCTCATGCCCTGCTATGCAACTGAAGCAGGTTGAATTAATATGAGGACAGAAAATGTGGTCCCATGTCACCCCGGGTATAATGCGGTCTCAAGCATATCAGGGTGCCCCAGCTGTGACCATGCTGTCTTATCATTTTTGAGCCACACAACACTTTCCACATTCCTTTGCTCTTCTCCGCCGACTGGAAAAAAGAAAGTCCATCTCCATCTTGTTTCCGGTGATACTTTTCCTTTACTCAGACACTAAGCAGAGGAACGAAAATAAATTGGAGTGCTCTTTAAAGTCACGGAGAGAAATCACAGATGTTCCCCTTCCTGATTGGAACATGTGTGGAGTCCTCCTGCAAGCATAGGAAGACAGATAAAGAAAAGCTTTTCTTAGTTCCTTTTTTTTCTTCCATTATTTTATTCTCAGGAGGAACAAATGTCTCCCGTGTCAAAACGGTGACATTTGTGTTGAAGAAAGGACCGCATTACTCATGTTGAGCCCTCAATAATTGAATGTATCTGTTCTTATTTCAAATTTAAAAATAACATAACTCTGTGGTTGAAACCCTTCGGCTCTGCCCTTTTGGCAGCATTCATAATGAGGACAACTAGGGATCTGGGGCTGATCATTTCCTCATTGAACAAAAGGTCACAGATCAATATCTCTGTACAAAAAATAATGATTTCATGTCTGCGGATGAGAGGATTATCTGTTGATAATCAACAATCGATAGCCACCTGGGCCACCCGTAAAGGTAACCGGCAAGCAACCTACTGTCTGTTCCTTTTTCCACTTCTATTTAACACATTCACTGCAGGGAGGATCAACAGAAAAAAAACAGCCAACCCTGATAATCATAGTGCATCCACTGAAATACAAAGGATTGCATGCACAAACAGGACCTGAGAGAAACAATATGTTTTTAATGGAAAACCTTTTAGGTTAAAGAGATTGACCATATATACAGAATTAAAATAAATGACTGAACCGTGACATGGATTACATGCTGCTGAGCAAAACTCGATACACCTCTTAATAGCACTACACACACAATACTTAATGTGCTTTACCAGATATTGCACATTTGATATAATGCAATTTGCTTTACATTCACACCATATTCATCTTCAACACTTCTATTATTATTTCCATTATTTGCAGATATGTGTGAAATTAAATCCAGCTCAGTCATCATTTAGCCTTGAGAGCTGTAATTATAAAAGTTATCACAGTATACATGAATGCATCACAACTACCGTTGTGTTTATATTCACTGGCACGTTAAATGTCCCTGAAACCGCTCTCTGTTCATCCATCCATCCATTTCCTTCCGCTTATCCGGGGCCGGGTCGCGGGGGCAGCAAGCTAAGGAGGGTCCTCCAGACGTCCTTCTCCCCAGCAACACTTTCCAGCTCCTCCTGGGGAACCCCGAGGCGTTCCCAGGCCAGACGAGATATATAATCTCTCCAGCGTGTTCTGGGTCTACCCCGGGGCCTCTTACCAGTTGGACGTGTCTGGAAAACCTCTAAAGGGAGGCGTCCAGGAGGCATCCTGATCAGATGCCCGAGCCACCTCAGCTGGCCCCTTTCGACGCGAAGGAGCAGCGGCTCTACTCCGAGCTCCCTCCGGATGTCTGAGCTCCTCACCCTATCTCTAAGGCTGAGCCCAGCCACCCTATGAAGGAAGCTCATTTCGGCCGCTTGTATTCGCGATCTCATTCTTTCGGTCACTACCCAAAGCTCATGACCATAGGTGAGGGTTGGAACGTAGATGGACTGGTAAATCGAGAGCTTTGCCTTTCGGCTCAGCTCCTTCTTCACCAAAACGGTCCGGTACAACGCCCGCATCACTGCTGACGCTGCACCGAACCGCCTGTCCATCTCCCGCTCCATTTTACCCTCACTCGTGAATAAGATCCCGAGATACTTGAACTCCCTCGCTTGGGGCAGTGACTCACTCCCAACCCAGAGGGTGCAATCCACCGTTTTCCGGAAGAGAACCATGGCCTCAGACTTGGAGGTACTGACTCTCATCCCGACCGCTTCACACTCGGCTGTGAACCGCCCCAGTGCGTGCTGAAGGTCACGTTCTGAAGAAGCCAACAGAACCACATCATCTGCAAAAAGCAGGGATGCGATTCTGAGGTCCCCAAACCGGAAACTCTCCTCCCCCCCGCTGCGCCTTGAAATCCTGTCCATGAAAATCACAAACAGGATTGGTGACAATGGGCAGCCCTGGCGGAGGCCAACACGCACTGGGAACAAGCTCGACTTTGTGCCGAGTATCCGGACACAGCTCTCACTTTGGTCATACAAGGACCGAATGGCTCGTAGTAACGAACCAGGTACCCCATATTCCCGCAGTACCCCCCACAGGACTCCCCGAGGGACACGGTCGAAGGCCTTCTCCAAGTCCACAAAACACATGTAGACTGGATGAGCAAACTCCCATGCACCCTCCAACAGACCTGCAAGGGTAAAGAGTTGGTCCGCTGTTCCACGTCCAGGACGGAATCCGCATTGCTCCTCCTGGATCTGAGGTTCGACAATCGGACGGAGCTCTCTGTTCATATTTTCAGTTATATATTACGTCTCTTCAACTTCTTCAGGTTAAAGGTTCTCCACTGACAATTAAATTCTGTCTTCCCATGAATGGAGAATAGGTCTCAGTCCATTTTATTTACTCCCTGAAGTTGCGTGGTGCCTGCGAGCCATGGCAACAGGTCTGGTGAGACGGTGTCTGCATCACATAACTAATTATAGCATCAGTTCAAGCTGTAAGTGAATTAGTGCCTGATGGCTTCTCTTAAGTGTGAAAATGATTCCCTCCTCATGGTGGCGAAAGGCAGGAGATTGTGCGGGATGTATTTAAAAAAAAAAAAAAAACATCTACTGGGTCAAAACTGAGTTAAAATGTGTGGTTTCTACTGAAATATTAAAAAAGCACCGATTGTCCCAGTGTGACGACAGAGCTACCGACAGTACTCAGAGACCAATTTTGGTGTGACTTATTTATTTACAAACTAAACCACCGTATGAGTTACTGTGGCTAAATTCAAAGGAAACAGAACCTCTCCTTATTATAAATAGTTGTGCAAACAGCAGCAGTTAACATCCAGCTGCAGCTGAAGGATCCTTTCAGTCTTAAAAAAAAAAATCTTATACCACAGTGCCCCCTTCTGGTGAGTCCAGGCTACACCTAAGCTTTAAGCCTCCTGTGTGGGAATGGAGCACGATTACCGGACTCACTCTAGTGTGGGGTGAAGAATCATCCACGGGGCCTAACTGGAAATCTCCTGCAAAATATGTGTGAATTCTTGTGTGAAATTCCAGCGGGAGGGCGTTAACGAGAAAGAAGCCGACTGTGAGTTGTTAGAGTTGGGAATTAGTTTTTGATGGAGGGGGAAGTGCAAGCACATCTAAGCTCTTCAATCTGTGTTCCATCTCTTCACAGACCCTATTGTTATGAGCATACTGCATCCCTGTAAGCCCCAGCACACGGACACACACAAGCCACTGGATTCTCCATGTCAAAGCCTTCCACAAAGGCCTGATTATGGCCTTGGCTTTGGAGGATAAAAAGATGTGATACTTATCCTGAATGGTTTTATATTTCTCATCCATTAGACTCTGCTCTGCGCCATTCAGGGATTAAAATCTCACTCTCCCATGAGAGAAGCCAAGAAACATCTGAAAAAGAAATACAAGAATTTGAGATGTCTGCCTCCAGGGGCTCTTTGTGCTGTCCTGAAGAGACAATTTATGCTCGGCCCAACTTATTTCCATACAGCATATCGCTTCAAGTGAGCTTATTTACATCTGTTGGGAAATGAGGACAGTTTCTTACCTTGCTGCTGAAATGCATTTGGCGAAGCTGCGGACTGAACAATCAAGAGCGGCCCAGCTCGCATGAATATTCAGTGTGTTTATGCAGATATGATTTCAGGAAACAACCAAAATGACGAAAAATAGCTTATCAAAGCGTAATCAAATATAATGCATGTGCACCGAATGAAATATGCATGACAAATTGGCTTCAGAGAGCACAGAGGAGGCAGGTCCTCTGAACCCTTTGCACAAAAAAGCTCATTGAAATTCCTTTCATTATGACTGTGGCACTACAGAGAGACACACAGAGAATGAGAGGGACGGACGGAGAAATATGAGTTTAATGGTTTCTGATTACAGAGGCAGGGAAAAGCCTTGCATCATGTTCTGGGATATAATTACAAAGAATTATGCAATTTCACCTCAGGGGAAAAAAAGTCACACGAGACGAGCGTTTTAGTCATTTTATTTACAAATGTTACTGTCTGCCTCGATGCCATTTAGTACGATATATTCTTCACATGGAAACCTGCTTGTGTGTACAATTCCTCCATTCATCAGCGGAAACTCAAGTGCAGACGGTTTTAAATATGCTTTGAAACTGATCCTAATAATCTTAATTGCTAATCCCACCACTGAAAAGGCACATAGATACAATTAGAATATATTGATCGACAGACCCATTACTACCAAGAGACTCGGCGGAAAAAAAGAAGAAGCAAGAGTGAGAGGAGATTGAAACCTCGCAATCTCTAAAAATCTTTCTCTGTGAACGTCATTACAAAGAACTGCCTCAATAATCTTATGGACAATTTATCGCTTTGACTAGTTTTCGTGGCTAAAACATTTAAAAACTTGCTTATGCATGCAGAACCCTTACATTTTGTACAACTGTAATACTTAATATAATATAAACACATTAAACTAGATATCTTCTTTGCAGGTTTACCCTTTCAATCACACACTGAAAATAAAAAATAAAACGGAATATAATTCTCATCAGCGAGTCAACCGGGAAGTCATAAAGGGAAGTATGTCCAAACCAGGTGTCCCGGCTATCAGCAGTGGCCTCGATGTACACGTTAACTCTCAGGGGTTGTTGTCACAAGTAGTCTCTTCGTCAATCTGCTGGAGTACAGTCATGTCACATATTGGTTGGCTGGCCAGCTGAGAGGAAACAAACAGCTGCATTAGAGAGCAGAAAACAACACCACATCATGCCTGTCACGTTGATGGCACGCTCACCTTTGAATCGCATGTAGCAGGTGTTACAGTAGAGCTGCTTGTTTCGTATCCTGACCTCGGCGCCGGCTGCCGATCCTCCGAGTTCAGACTTACAGTCGATGCACTGAGGGAGTTTAGGAAAGGGTAGAGTTAGAGAGCTACTCAAACGGTGGTTAAAGCTATCGACTACAGTGTCCAAGTCCAAAGGTGAGGGGATTGAGGATGGACAGAGGCCCATTGATTGTATGAACAGAGAGAGAAAAACCAAGGGAAAAGGATGAATGAGAGTCAAAGATTGGCAGGATGGATCACTGTTCAGAGGCAGGAGATCAAGCTCGAGTGAAGACCAGACTTCCAGGGAAGGATCGACAATTAAGCATTGGTAAAAAAAGAGAAGAGACAAACTGAGGGAGGGGTCGATTAGTTGGTCTTGTGGGGTTTTGGGCACAGAAAGTACTACTTTGCTCAAGCTGTGAAAGAGAACAGGCCCTCGGGATTCACCAGGATTTACCAGGTTAGTCGTAAAAGAAAAAGAGGAGTTCGGCGGAATCGGGGGCCGAGGTGTGTTGGCGGCGTGCTCCAGGGGGGCCGACGAGGGGGCAAGCTCTCACCTTAAAGCAGCCCAAATGATAACAGAGCCCGAGGGACTCGATGATCATGGCCGCTCCCTTTCCCAGCGGGGAGTCACAGAACGTACAGATTTTCCTGCCACTCACTGACCTGGATTACAGAACAGCACAGCTGTGATTTTTAAGAGCCGAGCACACGTGCACAACGTATGTATGTATGCATGCATATACACACACACACACACACACACACACACACACACACACACACACACACACACACACACACACACACACACACACACACACACACACACACACACACACACACACACACACACACACACACACACACACACACACACACACACGTTCACACTGGGTATACAACAGTTAAACTGATAGACTTGTTTGCTAATGGCCAATATTGGCCTTTGGCTAAATATTCATTCTGGATGAGGGCCAATCGCGTCCCCTGCCAAATGGAGCAGGAGCACCTCAATGACCACAGATCCACAAAATGCTGTACAATATTTAAGAATGTTTTTGCAGTTTTCTTTAAATTAATTGTTCAGTCACCTATAGGAATCACCGCGGAAAAGTTGAAATAAAACTTCCCAAAAAATATTAGGAAGTTTTTGCTTGACTCTTAAAATATCAGTGCCACAGTGTTGATTCAGAACACATGACCAAGACTCACACAAACTCAAAACAACACTGTATGTGACAGTGGTATTAAAAAGGCAATCTGTAAAAAAAAATATTTATAATGGACTGTTCAGAATAGTCAGAGTTTAGCCTGTCAGCTGTGAAAAACAGAGGGTGAACGTCACATCAAACAATATCATATACAACATCATCATATAATACGTTCAAAAGCAGTTGAGGTTCAGTTGCCCTTTGCCACCACTCCCACATCCAAAGACATGGTTTAACAACACCACCTTGAATATGATTATGCACCCCAGTACACCAGTGAGGGTTAGTTGTTGGGGGTGTTAAGCGAAAGCAGCACTGTTGATCATTACCTGCTCCGCGGCTCAGGGGCGCCTGCCTCAGACGTGGGCTCTGGGGAGGTGGCAGGTGATGGAGAGGACGGTGAGGGGGACGGTGACTGCCGGGACCAAGGGGACGAGGGGGTTCCCGCCCCGGCCCGCAGGGAGCCCATAGAGTAGGAGGAAGGCAGGGTGGAGGAGCCGGGTCCCCGGAGCTGGGCCCCCGACGATCCTCCGCCGTAAAAGGAAGTGCTGCCAGAGAGGGCCGATGTAGGCCGGGCCTGGCTCTGAGTGTGGGAGTTGCTCCTGGGCGTCCACGAGGAGCGCCAGGAGTTGTAAGAGGTGTCCAAGTTGTCGAGCGATTCACCTCTGAAAAGCCACACCCACGTCATATCCACGTTAGCCCGTTAGAGTCATTTAAATAGTCTGGCTACTAACTGGACCTGTGGTTTTAGAATATTTGGTCCAATCAAACTTGCCAGGATGAAGTCAGAGTAGCCAGACTAGTAAATGTTTTTATATTTAAGCAGATAATTAACAGGATATTAGTAAGGGCGAAAAAGGCAGCCACCGCCATCCCACAACAGAGATGATATTGTTTCACTTTAAACCAGACCGTACCTGCGCATGGGTGGTACGTCTGACTCCTTGATGTCGGTGGTGGTGGTGGAGGAGCGCTGGCGGATCCAGCTCTTGTCCATCAGCAGCGGAGTCTTCTTCTTCATCTCGTTCAGGATCTGCTGGCGCTCCAGCTCTGCCTGAGACGCAGACTGCTGACCCTTCTTCTCGGCCGCCCCGCTGCCCGTCACTGCACCCAGAAAGGAGAGAGGGTGAAATCCAACATTATGCCGGGCGAAATGACAACGATTCTGGGAGGTCAAACATAGATCACGACTGGCGGAGAGGGTGGGACAGAAAGAATGAGGATGTGATGAAGTCCGGTGGGATTAGATCATTGTTTTTAAGTGCAATTAAATTACGCACGATCACGCAATTAATTAATTGTTTTTGCTGCATGCAATTTTCCGGTTGGCAGACTGATTGATGCACCATCTGATAAGTCAGCTGATAATCAAACAGCTGTAGATTTAAGATTTTGCCGATCATCACAAAATGAGAGCGTTTGGTGGGGCCGAGCCGACCTCTCTCCGGCTCTCTGTATCTCATGGCGTTGAGGATGTTCCTCCTCTCCATCTCCAGCTCGGACGCCGCCCGCTGACCCTGGGCCTCTTTGTCACGTGCACTCCTCGCCTGCTCCTCCAACAGCCAGTGAGCCATGCCCCTCGGCTGCACAAACGCACCTACGGTAGCGCACGGCCCATATGCATGTGCAACATTTATAAAACAACGTATGAAGAGAAACACACTACTTGAATGTTCCTGATCTCATATTGCTGTTGCATTGACAGGTAGGTAAACTACAATGATGGATAATACATTCAATTAAAGAACACTGACCTTTTCTCTGAGGTTTTTCCTCTTCATCAAGCTGGGGTGATGATTTAGATTTCGTCCTGTGAAAAAAATGAAAATAACTTTATTTAAAAAAGGAAAAGAAAAGGAGATGTACTGACAGCGGCTCTTTTTTTGTTGCCACCATAAAATACCAGTTCAACTATTTTGATATGTCAAATGATGGTGGAAAAATGGTTATATGAGGAGAAGTGCTGAGAAGTGCTGAGAAGTGCTGATTGCGGACCAATCACAGGTAATTCCCATCTCAGCTGGAGACCTAACACACTTGCTGGAGGCCCTTTATTTCATGAGCATCTATATAAAGAGGGATTGTTTGAATGATACAGTTTGAATGCAGCAAGTACCTGGACTGAGAAATGTTTTGAAAATATAACAAAAGAAAAAATAGCATGATTACTGCTTCAACAGCATAGCTGATGTCATTTATGTACCGAGTGTATGTGTTTTCAGGTGAGTGATTAAACATTTTCGTTTGATAGAAACTGTGAGACACTGTCTTGGCAGGTTTCGTTACAATCCATGTGAGAACAGATTGTGTTGCCAAGATGACTCCTGGTGCAGAGAATTATATAAAGCACTCAAAAAATACATATATATATATATTCTAAATATTGTGAGGCATTTCATCATTATACGTATTATTATTACTCATTCAAATAGGGTATGAAGTGCAGGTTTCAGTGGTGCCAAAAGCTGATTAGCTGACTACAGAAAGAAGAATGATCTGGATGCAAATAAAAGCCCTGCTGGACTGACCTGTCTGAAAAGGACAGTGACGGGGCCCTTTGGTGTGGGGGAGTGTGTGAGGTCGAGATGGGGCGATGGTTACAGCGCACAAAGGTGGAGGACAAAGCACATGCAGACACGTTAGTTGCACTTATGTTACTGCACAGACAATAAAGCAGGTTATGTTAACTGTGTTATTAGAACATGATGGACGTATGAGGAGGACGAGCAGAAGGAGCAGTGTCTCTACTGACCACTGCTGCTGCTGCTGCTGATGCTGCTGCTGCTGCTGCTGCTCCACCAAGGCTCTCTCCCGCTCTCGGCGCTGCAGCTCCGCAGCTTCCTGCCACCTCCTCTCCTCCTCCCTCTCCTCCTCCTTCCTCCTCTGCCACCTCAGCTCCTCCTCCTCCCTCCTCTTCCTCTCCTCCTCCTCCTGTCTCCGTTTCCTCTCCCTCTCCTCCTGGAGCCGCCGCAGCTCCCGCTCCTCTTCGTCCCTCTTCCTCCTCTCCTCTGCCTGCCTTTGGCGCTCCTGCTCCTCCTTCCGCTTTCTCTCCTCCTCCTCCTCCTCCTGCTGCTGCTCCCACGGAGGAGAGGTGGGCTGGCCGACTGGGGAGAGGGGCGAGAGCGGGCCGACGCTGGGTCTGCTAACCTCCAGGTTCCTCAGCTGGGAGAGAGAAGGGAGGACGGGAAAAGAGGAAGTAGTCAACACATGATGGCATTAGTTTGACCTTTATCAACCTCCAGGAGGAACTGAACAACTGAGGAGGAACCGAGGTCATCCACCCATGTTTAGAAATTCCACTCAATGGGGAGTTTTTGTTGCGAAAGCATGAGCCTGAAAAGACTTCCACCATTACTGTAAACATAACCACACATGTTGTGTGTCCTTTGTGAGTATCCACATGATTGGACATTGTTCTGCTCTCACTTTTTCCTGTCTTTCATGTGAAAAGGAACCACGTTTTAAAAAAGCTCCTAGCCTGTTAACTTCTGAATAATTAATGCAATTTTCATCAACAACACATCAAAGTCTTTTAGGATACATTTAGAAGTCGGAACTTACTGTCCTCTATAATACCCTTGGGGCTGTTTCAGGTATTAGACTTTCATTCATACAAATTCAATCCTTTTGTTACCTCTTGTTGGTCCGTGCTCTTGGCAACCTCCTCCTGAGCCTTGAGCCACTCCTCCTGCATCTTCTCCTGGTCGCGCTTATATTTCTCCTGCAAGAAAAAAGCAGGGAGAAATGTCAAAGGTCATCCAAATTAAATAACATGCATGAACACACTCTCTCACCCACACACAAATAATAAAAAATCATATATTGTTCAGTACATTCGGAAGAATAAAAGTATTAATAGGAATGTTGGAGCTGTATTGTATTCAGTTATTTCCAAGCTCACCTACATGTTATCCAACCCCCATGAAAAGTTTATAAACCTAGAGAAGCTTGCCCAGGGCGGGAAGTCTCCCTAGCACATCATGAAATCAGGCCGTGTATCCAACAGGGAACAACACTGGAGGAGTAACAAGCCTTCACTGGCTACAGCAGCTCTGCGAGGACACCTTTGATCTCCACCCAGAAATAGATAAAAATGTTTTCGACAGGAATCTACTACATTTAACTTGGATACTCGACAGACGCCTTACTTTCAGCTGCCAAAGCAGAGCGCTCTGTTAAGTCCTCTGTCTTGGAGCCCATTAGGAGCAGTCTGCTTTGACTGTGAGGACTTCCTAGTCTGTCATTTCAAGCTCTGAGCCTTGTCTCATCGTCAGATTGGGGCCCAGGGACAGATCTCCAGATGGGAATACTACTTTAGATTAAATGGTTTGTGAGGCTGGTATATATATTAATGGATTACACACTCAGTTTGTTAGGCACACCTAGCTGAAACTAATGCAATCTAATACAGTCCAGCAGTAAATCCTACCCTTGTGCAGGTTATAATGTTCAGTTTCTGTTGAAACAGATTTAGTGATTCAACTTCATGGTCATTCTAGCGGGTGTATGTTTGGGTGCTGTTGAATTGTAATGCGTTTTACTGAGAGGTGCACACTAAATATTAGAATATTGTGTATATTCAATCCAAATTAAAATTTGGGCCTAAACTCAAGTAAATTGATATTTGTCTCTCACAGATACACATTATATAAAAAAAAAATACCCAATACACACTGTTTTAAAGAAAAGTTTGTATCTATCTGTTTGGCTTTACTTGCCCTTTGTTTACTCATCTGCTTCCTTGAGTGTTTTTATTTAATTTCTTTAAATAAAGACACAATAGATGCTGCCCTACGTAGGGGTTATACACCCCTGCGCATCTTTTCTTTTCTTTAATAACATACACTTGACATGTCAATAATCTACTTGTTTTAACGTACTCTTATTTGTTTACCATATTTTATTGTACATTTTCATATTTATATTTTTAAATTATGTCATATAATTGCGCTGTGTTTCCTGTTTACTGTTACGCACCAATCAATCACCCAGCCAAATACCTTGTATGTGTAACATACTGGCAATAAGCAGCTTTTGATTCTGATTAATCTGAATTGTTGCTTTTTCAGTATAACACAATACAATTTAACAGCATCACAAATGAATGATTCAACATCTCTTCAAGTACTCTTCCAACCAAACTTGAACATTGTAACCTTTACTGCAGGGCTGATTTCTTACCCTGCATTAGCTTTAGCTGCGTGTATCTAATAAATTGGCAACTGAGTGCATATTTGCATTCCAACATCCATACTACCATACTATACTAGTATGTCTCAATACATAGTATGTTGAATGCAGCATGTCAAAAAATACCAGGATGTCCTACTGCATCCGGTTGCATTTATCCAGCAAGACGGTAAAAGTTTGAGGCCCATTGTTATGACAAAGTAGTATGTCCCGGTTATATACATTACGTCACCGCTACCCGAGCGAGCCCTTATGTACCTGTAGGAGGCGCTCCTGCTCCTTCTGCCATTTCTCTTGTCTTTTGCGCTCCTCTTCTGGGTCCCAAGACCAGTGGCTGGAGGACGGGGTGATTGAAGGAACCGGTATCTGCAGACGGAGAACAAGGGAACGCTGTGTAAGACGGCATTACATCGGCCATAAACTTGCATGACCTCCTATCTGACGTGGTATTGTCAAGTCATGTCAATTTTGATTAATACAGCCAGTTTGTACAATATACAACACAATTTTATCCTCAGACCCTTGAGTGTTTTATCTTACTCATAAAAATGAAAGCTACTTGCCAATCATGGTTGCGATATTGGGCCCTTAAGAAGCATCGTCTGAAGTCATTTTAAAATGTGAGATTCTTAATAATGGGTCTATACTTTGTAATAACTGAGTTTTTAAAGATGTTTTCCTGCTATAGTAGCAAAACACAACAAAAAAGACCAAACGGCCCTCTATGCACTGATAGGACTACTCACATCTGGCATTGCGGACTCTGATCCACCTTGTAAAGAAAAAGAAAAAGCATTCAGTCAATATTTCTGGCATGCACAGGCAGAGCAATAGAATAGAAGGTAACCCCGAGGCAATATCCTGTGGCAGCACAAAGTTGACAGGTTTATTACATTTTCAACTTGATTTTTAAGTCAAATGGCAACTGCTCATTGAAAATGACAAACAGTAATTGATGTTTTCAACAAGCCCCCCGAAGCAACAACGGTTACATTTCACCATCTAGGACTTATTGATTCCCTCAATTCAAGATCAGCCCCTGGTTGACATTTATAAAGGAAGCCAGGCCCAATAGGTTATGAATAGGAAAATCAATAAACTGACTGGGAGGAAAACAAGATCAAACAAACTGGAAGGGAAAAACACACGTGTGAGCAGCATGCTTACTTTAAGATGCAGACATGTAGAGCGCAGCCAGTCTAAAAGGCTAACTTATGGTTCAATACATGCAGGCCAAGAGAGTGACAGGAATGCTTTTAACTGCATGCACAGCAAAGTGAAAAGTGTAACTATGTGTTAAACCTGGAGCATTCAGAAGAAAAACACCACAAACACGGCAGGGTTTCAAAGGATTGTGTTTGTGGATGGTACGCTGGTGAAGCGTCTGACATGCTGTCCAGCCTTTGTAGCAGAATGTGCTGCTTTTATATTGTTTTATAAGTTTTTATAGGGTCTCTTCTTCCCTTTTAAAAAACAGTAAGAGGTGCTTTCTTATCGGAAAGCGATCCTTATTTTGGTCCAAAATATCACCAGATCCCTTGTTTTGAAAAGCATGTCAGAGTTCCAGTTTGTACCAGAGGAAGGTGGTCACTGCACACTCAACCCTGTTTACCACAGAGGTAGACCAGCGCACTGACATGGGACCCCGAGACACCTGAAGGATAGGAAGGGGGCACAGCACAATAGGTTAAGCTCTGGCAAACCAAACAGAGCCACAGGGGAATCTATTTCGATCCGGACGGCTCATCATCAATCGATAATAGGTAACTTATCAATTGAGCATGAGGCCGCGACCGATGAGGAACATGCAAAAATCCCTTGGGAAAGAGACAAAAGCACAGAGAACCCAGCCACCAGATCACAAGAAAAAAATATTTTCATTATTATCATTAAGAACAACGCAACCCCGATTCGGTCAGTGCTTCCTTTTTTTTTCATTTACCTTTTTCAAAAAACTCTGACCTCCGTTTTAAGTTTTTCAAAGATATGGGTTCAGACTCTACATGAGGGATGGAAAACAGGATACAGTGAGGCACAGTAGAGGATTCATGAATTAGACACACAGCACATGTTGTTATAAGCTGTATCTAAATCATACATTTCAGATAAGGTAACATCTGTTTAATGACCATTAACATCCACAACATTCCAATGCCTGCAAAGATGATTTCCCCCAAAAGTCAACAGAAAAGCAATGGCGCGTTTCTGTATTCAGCACAGAAGTAATCCCCAAGATCAGTTCCATAACCTTTCTGATTGTGTGCCTTGCTCTTTACCTTTCTTCCTCATGGTCACCGACTGCTCACGGAGACCTCCATTAACTCCGTTTGAAGCCATGTCCTGCGGGGGGAAACACGACGGGGTGGCCGCTCATTAAAAGGGGGCACAATACAGAAATAAAACTTGATCACAAACCCAGAGCGAGTTCACATAGGGTCACTTACGAGGACGGGGAGGGCGGGGGCCTCTTTGGGCAGCAGCTTCTCCATGGAGGCGCGTGAGGTGAAATCCAGGCTGGAGCTGACGGCGTCGGGAGAACCTACAAGTATCGGATGATCCGTACTGGTCAGATTGATGGTCTTATGGCTTTTATATGGCATGGGAGGTTGATCTCTGTCCCAGTCTGCATGCAGACAATGCAATGGCAACAAAAAAAATAGGATGTGTTTGTATGCACGTTAAGCCACGTACTCTGTGCCTGTGTGTATGTGCAGTAGTAGTTAGGTATTTGTGTAAGTGAAACCCAACATTTGACACAAAATTGTCTTACATAAAGAAAACTATGAAGCAGGGGACAAGGTTGCTGTTATGGTGTTATTACAGAGAGCAGCAGGGTGTGACAGAGAAACCTTCCCCAGCCATGCAGCCTATTAAAGCTTTCATAAACCCACACAGTGTTTCTAACAGGCTCACAACCACTGGGTGACACCAACTGTTTTAACAAGTACTGGCTGTTAGTTCAAGTGAGCTACTCTGGGTGGTTTATGATTTATTTTTTGGGGGAAGGAAACACAATAAGTAAGCCTGTTACACTAACACTGTGCAAACAGAACACCCAAGGGACCGTAGACCATGAGATGGGTTAAGGGACCGTAGACCTTGAGATGGGTTAAGAAAACACCGCATGGATAAAAAGAGAATACTGAGGAGACAGAGAAGGCAGAAAAAGAATAATAAGAAGAAGAAGCAACCAGTAGGAATATAAGGAAAAACAGGACAAGAAAAGTCAAAAGAAAAACAAAAGGTAGAAATAAAAACCCCTGAGGTCAACGCAATATAACAGTCTCTCCTCGTTGAGGGAAAACACACAAAACATTCCAGGTCCTTCACTGCTTAGCTGTCATGAGATCATTCATGGATGATTTCACAATAGTTTACGGACCAATTTAAAGTGTCAAAACTGTTTAGCAACGCTAGCAGCATAAGCAGCACTGTCAGTCCAGGAATGTGACCCTTAAAGTGGTTCAATTCAATCTCCCACAAACAAACACACACCCACACACCCACACACACACACACACACACACACACACACACACACACACACACACACACACACACACACACACACACACACACACACACACACACACACGCTCAGACACACAGCATTCACATGACTCACTGTTCCTGCCGTGGTGGCGTATATCCATGATCAGACTGCCCTCCTGCACAGCCTCCTCCATGCAGGACTTCCAGTTAGTGTAGCTCATTCCTGCCACCTGGTGCCCGTTCACCGACAGCACCTCGTCCCCGACCTGAAGCTGGCACATCTCTGCTGGGCTGCCTGCACGACACAGAGGAGCAGACACTAGAAGCAAAGTAGGTGCACAAATTCTACAGATGCGGGACGCCGTTACTCAAAGGAGCTATCTTTTTTTGCTGTTTGAGTAATTTCACTAAAATTACATCACGATAGAAATGATCCCGATGAGAACACATGGGTTTGACTTCTAATAACAGATTTCATCCACACAGTCCAATAATTCAACACTGCATCAACAGCAAATATCCTCCCCATGCCAAGAACACAAAAAGGAATAGAACCATTGTTTGAAGTTTTTTGACAATGAGACTTTTAAGTACAGCTAACTTTAAAAAAATAAAATCAGTCTTTTAAGTTTTTAAATTGTATTATTTAAATTATAAAAATGCAAATGCAATGTAAATAGTGACGATGTCTTTTGTGTGTCAGATATTAAACAATAGTGGGGGCTACTGAGAGTCTCTTCAAACATTTCCTTACATGTTCTTTACTTTTCACTACCGCCAAGTGAAGCAAGGCAGAACATATATAACATATGTTTATATTTCTACAAACTACTTCTATTAACAACTTATTAGTACCAATACTTTTGGTTGTTAACATTTTACTGTATGTCTTTATGTTGCTCTGCATGGCTCATGCGTGGTTAATAACACTATTGCTCATTTAAGGTACGGCTGCATGTGCAGAACCGTGGATGAGGTCATTGTACTGTTGCATCTTCCTGCTGCTTCGTATGGTTTTTTTGCACCAACTTATTCATGCTGTTGTTGTAATTTTTAAGCGTTTTATGTTTTGGTTCTCTTAACCTGTCACTTCATTGGGTTTTGTAACATCTCACTAAAGCACAAAAGCTGCAAAAAAAAAAAAAAGTAATTGATGTGCGTTGTCCTTTTAGAGAAAATACAATCAAATTAAATATAGCACAAAGGGTAGTTTTAGAAAGTTTACACAACGCATTGCAGCATGTTCACTTTAGGTTGAAACTAGTTAGGCATAACTAGAGTATTGATGCTGGGTATTACAAGTGTTAAAGTGCTGAATTACATGCGATAACTGCGTAGGTGGGAAAAGCTCAGTAGAAAGAGAGGCTCCGACCCAGCAGATCTGACCCAGATAGATGCTGCCCTACATACTGTAGGTCTGGCATTGCCACTGCAATGGACTTGAAAACCTGCTGACAACCATCCAGCAGTGCTTGCCTGATATATATATATAATATTTTTCAATATTTCCCAAATTACTGCTGTACTGTATTTGTGAATACATCATATACGATATGACTGTTTGATCTTTTTTTTTTTTTTTAAAACCACTTTGAATGTTTGAGGTTGAGGCTGCCAGTTTGGCTCACCAGCACACATTATACTGGAAGAGGGATAAAGCTTTACCCATACAATTCCAAATCCCGTTTGTTTGAAGGTATATCTCTGCTGTTACCTGACTGGATGGACGTGACGCGAGCTCCTGTCGAGTCCCAGGCTGCCTGGAAGCCAAAGTCTCTGCTGCTGTTGGGCTTCTGGTTCAGGCTGATCCGCATATCACAGTAGTTCTCCTAGAAAACCAAACACAGCAACACAGGTGAGTAGAGACAAACTCAAAACACAAAAAACAGATCCAAATAGACATGTGGTCCGGACTTTCCATCGCTGCAGAAATCGGCATTGTGTTTTCTGTGTACCCAGGCCTGCTTTGGCAAGATAGCCACGTATTAATCATTTATGACTATTGACTAAATGCCAACTGGAATTTTCCTAATATTTAAAGCAATCTTTGCATGAGAGAAGAAACAAAACAAAAAATGTAATTAATGATGCATTTGGGTTGACTACTTCTTACCACAAAGATGAAAACACATTCAGTGACTGTTCACATTGTCAGTCTTAAAAAAAAACGTGTTTAACAATCACCACTCGTCAATATATAAGCTGTTCGATTTTATCCACTGCAGGTAAAGTATATACCTGGCTGGTTTCTTTGGCTGGAGCAGGACTCACTGGGGCTTCGGTCTTGACCTGAGGAGGGACGGGGGAGACGCTCTGAGCAGAGATGACGCTCTTTGCCGGTGTCTTTTCCTCTTCCTCCTCTTCGTCCTCTTCGTCCTCGGTGCTGTGAGCCGAGCTGGACTGAGACTGAGTCTCGTCCTCAGAGGTCATAAACTGGTGATAGCGGCTCGGCACCGCCGACTTCTGGGAAGTGACGGCTTCGCCGTTGACGCGCTTCAGGGGGTCGTCCACCTGTCCGAGGGGAATCCAGATTGTCAAAGGATGCACACTTTGAGTCTTTGAGAATAACTAAATGTAAAATGAACTTGAAAAACGAGGGGCTGTTGATTAAAAAATGATCAATTTAAATCTGTAAGAGATCGTAGAACGGGGAGGAAATCAACTGGGGAATGTGAAACTATTTTACAATCTTCACTTGACAGTCACTAACTGATCTGATGAAACTGTAACAGTAATGAATGTGAGGGAGGCTGAAAATAGCAGCTCTATTAGTTGAGTTAGCATTAAAAAAATACCAGCTTCATCTATTATTCACTCAGTAATCAGATCGGACTCTTGGGAAACATTAATGCTCTCAAAATAAATAACACTGCACCTGACCAAGGAGGCAAACACCCTCTAGATGCCCTTCAGCCCCCTTGTTCTGAACTGGTAGATTGTATTTAGAATGATCTAGTACTCACTGTAGATGCCCGGTTCAGAGATGCGAGGCGGGACGACTGGGTCCCGAAGGGCCGTGGCGCGACAACTGAGGTCAGACGTGCGCTATCCGATCTCTGGTAGCTCCTGGGGAGGGAGGCGGAAACCCGAGACACCCCGGGAGGCTTGGGTTCCATTGAGCTGGGCTGCGGTTGTTGTTTGTACAGAGAACCAGAGGATGGGGCCCTGGCTTCAGTCTGTGCGCCTGACAATGGGCGCCTCAGCTCGGGCAACTTTTGCACGGACCTGGAAGAGGGGACGGCGGCTGCTGTCTCCTCTGCCTTGACTGTGGCCTTGCGTTCTGAGACTGGATTCTGTAAAGGTGCTGCTGCTGCTGCTGGAGACTGGGACCTGTGGAAAAAGCTGCGGCTGCTGGGAGTGATGGTGGTGGTGTCCCTGCCTGCAGGACTGTCCACAGTGTCAACTCTCCGTGAGGTGGGAGGGGAAGCGGCCCTGCCAGTAGCCGGGGAGGCGGCTGGGGGTTCGTCCTCTTTCAGAGGAGGCTCGAGGGATTCAGAGGAATAGTACGGTGTGTCAATGGTGTAGCTCCTGGCGGGGAGGGCTCGGGTACGTGGAGCAATGACGGGTGTATCGAACACGTCTTCGTTGTCCAGGTAAGACAGGGATCCGAGGCGACTTCCAACGCTGTTCCTTCCTTTGTTTTCTCTGTGGGATGGACAGAGGAGGACAAGGGGGATGGGATGAGGAGGTGGAATAGGAGGAAAGAAAAAGTGTACAGTGAAATTAAAGATGAGGGTGGAAAGGGATGCAATTTCGGGAGATGAAGGGGACAAGTGACACGAAGGAAAATAAAAGGAAGAGCACGGGTTGAAAAGCGGGGTGGGGCAAAGAAAGGGGGAGGCAGGTGGTAAACCGTGATTAGATTACACTTTTACACTGACTGAAGGCACAATTACAGAGAGTCTCCTCATTCTCTCCTGCACAAACAGTCCTCTAGACTGCGTTTAATAGCACATAACTTCTAATGCACAACTTTTCTTCTTTACCTTAGCAAAGGATCCCCCTCCGAGGGCAAAAAAGGTTTAAAAGAGGAACAAATTCAGTGTGTGTTGCTTTAATTTCTGTAAAAAAATCAAGGAATTCTGTAGCAATTAATCTACCGATAGCATGCGTACCTTATCAAGGTGTGATTTCTCTTACCTCTCCTCTTGCATCTCCTTTAAGGTCTTGGACCTTCTGCTGCTGTACGTGATCTCCTCTATCTTCTCCCTCTCCTCTTTCTTCTTCACTATATCAGAGTTGACACTCCTGCGCCGGTTCTTCCATTTGCTCAGGTCCTGTAAAGCAAAAAGAAGCTCATATATCCTCATGCACCATTTTTTTGCAAAACAGTTAAACCTGGATCTGGATAAAAGCAGAGTGGTTCTGTTGCGTGGTTGGCTGTACAGCTGGAAAGGAGGGAAGTTGAGAAGGAGAGATAGAGACAAAAAAGAAAAAAAACAGTGAAAGGGCTACATTTGAAGGTGTTCTATTTGTGTGCTTTAGGCTCCTCCCGGCTCACCTCCCCTGTGTATTGGGGACTGTGTGACCTAAATGCTGCTTTAAGACTCCATTATTTTGCCATGACACCAATCAGATTGCTGACTGTCACAGCAAGTCACACAAACATGGATAACTTTTTATTACTCTAAAAATGAACACTTTTGATGCATCGATGGTGTTTAAAATTGGGGCACTGCTGCCAATTGAAACTGATTTTCCAAGAATAATCTGCACCCTCATGTCAATTTAACATGGATTAATGTGGCTGTTTTCATTCCAGGGTCTCTGGCTTACATCATCTATCTATATTACATCATAAAAATGTTTCGCATGAATTATATCGTTAGTATTTACAGGAAGTGGTGTTTCCTGCCACAAACACTGATTTGGAAATGAGGACAGTCCATAGCCAGAGGGCAGCGCTGCACCAATCAGTGACTGCCTCCGTCTCTGGCTTCTATCTGTTGAAGCTCTCTTTTCACCCTGCAGGCCACTGTCTGCTCCACAACACCTGCTATCCTGATGGCCGAACGGATCCTTCAGATCACAGGCTCACCTTTCACATCCGTTTTGGGGACAAAACCCTTTTCGTGCCACAGTCAGATTGTCTTGATTTATAAGACAAGGGAATGGTAAGAATGTAGGGAAGCGGACCTTGAGCGTTAGTTTGCAGTAGTTGTGTTGGTTACTCACATCCTGCCACTTATCCTCAGTGTCCTTTATCTGCTCGCGGTGCTTCTGGAGGTCCTCGTAGCGAGACTGTCGGAGGATGCTGGTGTCCACCTGGATATCGCTTGTTGATTTACTCCTGTGGACAGGAAGAGTTACGAGAGGTTAAAAAAAAAAAAAAAAAAAAGACTCTGGGCATCAGCAGCTGAGAGGTGGCTGGGACGTTTGGATGAACATCCTGGCAGAAGTTTAACAAGGTAAAAAAAAAAAAAAAAAAAGTTAGCAAAAACTGCATGCCTCACCATTGTGTCAAATAAACCGTCAAACAAACACCTAATTTCAATTAGTCAAAATAATTTCAACCTTGTACCTCCCGTCCATATGTTTGGATGCTGATGCTGAAAATACATTGGATTAGACCTTTAACCTGTAACCAGGTGTTAGTTTGCAAACACAGCACACGGGTCAACCACAAAAACAAAGCTATGGAGTTGATGTAAGCTCCGTGGGTTAGTAACATGTATCACAGCGCTCCCCATCATGCAAAAAGAGTGACTCACTCACAGCCTTCAGAAAAAAATGCACTCTTTGTCTTCACTTACCTGTTGAGACGTACATGTGTCTCTTACTCCATCAGCGTGGACAGACCAGCGCTCAGTCATTATAACTCTCACTGGGACACACTAATGTTGAGGTGGATGACCCAGCGCATTGCTACTGTATGCATCTTTTCACTTTGTTGCTTTGTCAGTAGAGCTTTGTGGAGCAGCAACACCCCCCCATCAACACAAACACACATGCCCTGAACTTGGCCTGGTGCCAAACAATGCACTGTGTTGGTGGGTCAGCATTTAGAAGCCGGTGAGTGAGAGCAGCAGCACAAAAGCAAGGGGGGGGGGGGGGCTAGTGAGGTGCGACTGCAAGGGGGGGGCCCAGAGCGAATGCAAACGTGCCACATTCCTGGGAGCCCGCATCAACTCACCCGTCGATACTCTCTTGCGTTTGCTGCTGTCTAGGGAACCGGAGAGAGCCACACACAAACAAAGTCACATTTCTGCAGGAGGGGAGAGTTTGACAGGGAGTGTCTGAGAGCGGTCCGGTCAAGAGCTGTGAGGCCAATCAGTCTCTCTCTACCCAGCTCGTTCCCCTGCTGGTGGGGGCCACAAATATATGAGAACCCAACTAAAATATGACCCGGTTGGTTTTCACTTCATACCCTGAAGAGGTTAGAGTTTAAAGGGACAGTTTACCCCAAATTCGCACATTTTTCTTCTTACCTGCACAACAAAATCAGAGATACGTATTTTTACTGTTATCTGCATTACAAAATCAAATATTAATATTTCTCCTATTACCTGCACTACAAAATCAAAGATGTATATTTTTACTCTTATCTGCATTACAAAATCAAAGATGTATATTTTTACTCTGCATTTTTACTCTGCATTACAAAACGTATCTGCATTACAAAATCAAAGAGGAATCGTCTTTGATTCTGGGGTTAACTGTCCCTTTAAAGGTGTGTACATTGTGGGCTTAAAGCTGGGTATCAACTTTCCTTCCCTTTACATTTGTATGGGGAGGTGTGCAGACGTGCATGTTTCTCTAAACAATGCTGCCTTTCTGGAGACTCCAACATGATGTCACTGGAAACACCGCTTTTAACATGTGGAAGTGAAGTAAATCCAGATGGCCTTGACTCAGGTTAAATGGTTTTCTTTGTGCGCGCCTGTGTGTGTGTGTGTGTCTGTTCATGTGCAAACGCTGCAGTGCAGATTTGTGTTTAGGTTACCATGGAGTCCGCAAGGTTGCATCTTCTCTCGGACCCGTGGGGAACAGACGTGACTGCGTTTTAATTGCCCCGACTCGGTGCTGCGGGCGTGTTCAGGACTTTATGTTCGGATAATACTCAGGCTTGAACCTTTCCACACTCTTGTGCTGCTGCACATTGAGCTTTACATGTCAGTGTGAAGTTCCCTCTGCTGAGGATAACAACATTGAACTCTGGACAGGTCTGGACAGTAGGTGCTAGGTGAGGTCAACAAATGGCCACGCATTCCATCCTGAGATCATGAAGTCTCTTATTTTCTTTATTAAGCTTGTATTTATTTATTTTTTTCACTCACAGGCAAACTCTGTCGGGTAGGAAAACAAAACCAAACACTTATTGCAGAATTGGGCCTGTTTAAACAGTGCTCATATGTACCAAACAATGTTGATAGTGTCGCTTTGTTCAAAAATCACACTTCAAAAACACAGTAGCGATAGATTTCGATGCACAGTCCCTCCATCCACTCATGATGTACATACCACGCGTTGCTAAGGTAAAACCAACCATACCGCCATCATGCAGGAAAACCACACTCAATGTCATCTGGACTTTGACTGCAGTTTCTTATTGACTGGCAAAATACTTTCAATTTTGAGGTAACAACAAACATTTTAAACAGGAAAACCTTCTGAGCTGTTGCCGTGCCTTCGTTAAAGTTTGTGTGACTGAGACAGTGAAGGCTAGTTTTCAGAAAGAAGAGCTCCTAGGGATAGAACTCCAATCCGTGACAATGATGACCTTCAGGCAAATTGTATCGACATACAGCCTAGACTACTTTACTATCTGACAGAAAATATTCCAAGGCTGAAATGGACTCATTAGTTTTCACAGTCTACAAAGTCAGAAGAAACTAACAGGTGATCTGTCTTTACAACTTCAGAGCAGCCAGCCTCTCCACCATGAGCCTCTTCTTATATCTCAGCCGACTGGCTTCCCTGATAGCCTGCCATCTCTGCAGGTCGCCTTCGCTGCAGGAAGACGGAACCGAGGGTGCCATCTGATTGGCTGATGGGTCTCCCTGTGAGCTCCGGGTCTGATCAGAGCAGAGTTTACGGACGAGCATGTCATCCGTTTTAGGATGCGCCTCCATCCCACCCTGATTTTGTTTATGTGCTGTTGGGTCCTGGGTCAGAGGACACGGGGGCACAGGAGTCTGGCCTTGAGATCGGGAGGCAGAGCCCACGGCTCTGGGATGGGCATGGGGGCGTAGTTGTCCGGTGCTCCCGATAGAGGCCGCTGTTGCTGAGCCTGCTGGGTTTTCTCCTTGCGATAGACCACGTCGTCCAGCTCAATATCCGGGTAGTGGTTATCATCGTCACCGGCACCCCCATGCCGCTGGGTGACGATGTTGAGCTGCGGCTCGGACGTGTAGAGGCGGCGGTTGGCCCTCAGCTGGGTCTTCTTCATGGCCATGTCCGTGTTGGACTGGAAGGTCAGGGTCCTCCTGGTGAACATGTCGTCGTTATCCAGGTCGGGGGAAATGCTATCGTAATCGAATGGGTCCGGGGGCTCGCGGGGGTCTTGGCGCCCCAGGAGGGGCCATTGCTCACATTTGACCAGTCTGGGACCCGAGGCCGGGTCCACTGGGGCAAATGCCAGAGGCGGGGTCTCTAACAAGGGGGGTTGTATCTGGGGGAGCTGTGGGAGAGTGTGTGCTTGAATGTGAGGACTGCAGGAGTGGGCAGAAGGAGAGAGAAGGACAGAGAGGTGATGAGTGCATGCATGTGAACTGGATCAAAGAGCAGGAAAAGAAGAAAAGATACATCACACGGCTATAGGGCTGATATTTGATTCAAACAGATGTTGATCAAATGAGGAACACTCTGGTAATAAATAAAACTGCAATGTTAGCTGCTATCACTGGAATAGACTGTAATAAATAATAAAATAACAAAAGTTACAACCAACTTTCTACAAAGGTCAGTGCAAGCAAACTGCTCTATAAAGCGTGTTAGTGTGACCTCCAGTGGCTTTACCGTATAAAATATCATCATTAGTATATTAGAAAGCAGCTCATCCGCCCCAACAGGAGCCAATCATATTCCTCCTATGAAATCTGGGTGCTCTTAAAACATCCCGTCATTGTCACAATCATGCAGCTGTATGGACCTTTTCCCCACAACAAGGGTGGCGTGAGCCGAGGCCTCGTGCGTGTGGGGGTGAGGGGGGGAGGGGCCGGAGGGAGAGCGGGCAGAGGAGAGCCAGGGGCTGATGTCACAGTCGGAATCGTCCGACGAAGAGCCCGACTTCTTATAGCTACAGTCGAGGACGGCGGGGTAGGACGAAGAGAAAGGGGGACAGGACCAGAGAGAGGGGAGAAGGGAAAGAGGGGGAGAAAGGAGGCAGTGGCAGGAAAGGAGAAAGGGAAAGTAAGTGGGAGGCATCGGTACAGAAAATGCAGTAAATGACAGAATCTTAAGATCTAAAAAGGGTTAAATTGGCATGCGATAATTTGAAAGTGTCTGGTAGATAAGTAAAAAAAAGATTGTGCAAGAAGCAAGGATTGTATTTTATGTGTATCGCTACTCTGTAAAGTATAATAAGGTATGTTTATATATGAGAGAATTCCATGCTTGATGTCTGTGCCCTCACACACCTGAAGCCTTGCATCTTCTTGTACCAGGGTCTCTTCTGAGAGCCCATCTTGATCTTCTGTATGTGAACATCTTCTTCAGGCGTCCAGAATTTTGGCAAGAACTTGTCATAAGACACTTTGGCCACGGGCTGGGGTTTGACGCCCATCTTGCGGGAGTAGAGGTCATCCTGGACAGGGTCAGCGTAGCCCTCCTCGTCGTCCTCGTCCTCGGAGTCGTCGAATATCTCCCTGAACAGGCTGTCCGCCGACACGGGCCGGCGGTGGTCCACCCTCACGGAGCCATGCCGGGGGGGCTGCACACCCCCGCTGTTGATGCCGCCACTGCTGCTCAAGAGAGACAGCCAATCACACGTGTCAAAAAGACAATTTTTTCCGTAAGCAGCACAGCACGCCAGTCACGCAAAGAGTTGCAACAACAAACCTCAAACGAGATGACGCAAGGATTAGCAAACCAAACGCAAGCTCACAAAACCAAGCTGTAAAAGCGGCCAAAAATTGATTTGAGGCATTAATGTCACCAAATCACTCCTCCAAGCTCATCTAATTCAGAAGGACGTGCTGCAGCAAAAAAGAAAACTCAAAACCAGTCAAACAGAAACCAACTTTCAGGCCAGTACAGAGCTCTGTTAGAGGCAGCACACTGCAACCAGGGCTGTTGCTCATGGTTACAATCAACCATGCAAACTGAGGGTAAGAGAAGCGCTCTACTTGGCTTTCATCAGGCAGACACATCAAAGTCACACGGTTGCTTCATGTTCTCTGACCTGAGGCCGGTCACATTCTGTTGAGGGGCAACACTGGGGGTCATAGTGACCTTAGGCCAGGGGCCGCCGCTGGCCCCTGACTCCCTTCCCGCCGACAGGGGACTGGCGGGTACGGCAAAGTTGGTGGGAGGAGCCGGGGAGGGGCTGTGGAAGCGCCTGCTGGCCAGGTCATCCAGGACGAGGTCCGGGTCCGGTCGGTCTGCGTCAGAGTCGCTGCCGCTCTCATACTCGTAGGCCAACTGCAGATGAGCCTCAGGCGAGGCGCTCTGGGACGCTTGGCCGCTACCGGGGCGGTCGGAGGAGAGCCTTGTTTCACTGAGGTTGCCGTTCCACAGGAAAATGAAAGACAACACGGGTACACAACCAACGTCGACCATTCAACACAACAGCACCACATCACCGACATGATGGGAGAGGACACAGGGTCAACTTTGAGGCACAAAACTTTGGGTGCAAACACTTCGTGTTACTTTGCTTTTAGGGAAAACAAAGAGGAATCAAATGATACAGCAGTCACAGCAGTACACAGTCAAAGCGTCCACAGTTGGGTCTAACAGTACCTGGTGAGTGTGGCTTCATCCTCCGTGTAGGCGGAGTTGGCCCAGCTGCGCCGATTGTCCTCATTGCGCTCGGCCCGTTTCTTCCTCAGCGGAGCGGGCACGTAGGCCGTGGCTTTGTCTTTAGTGGGCAGGAACTGGTTAAACTGGGAGCTGGCCTTGGGAGTGAGGGTCGAAGACCGGCGGTAACTGAGACTGCTCTTGTCTGCCATCTTGAAAAAGGAATCGGCCTCTGTGTCGCTGCAACAACCTGGGGCAGAGACGGAGCGGTAGAGGGTGGGGGGGAGATGTGTTAAAAAACTGATTGTGGGAAATAAAAATTGGGAGAAGAAATTAAGAAGATGAGGAGAAGTAACGAAGTAGCAAAAAAGGACAAATGAGGTGAGAATAGAGAAAATAGTGAGGGGGAGCATGTTGTGTGTTCTGGCGGGACTCTGGAGGAGTAACAGAGGGGTGCAGGGTGGGGAACGGAGGCCTCCTCATTTACAAGCCGCTGTGGAATGTCTCACTTCCCTGTCCCACAGTGTTGGGTGGGGTGGGATGGGGTGGGGGGGCAACCCCACTGAGATCACTGACCACTACTTCAACCTCTAAAAGATTGCTACACTTTTATCACGAATCAAGATTGAAGACGGGCTTTTGGCGTATATATAATGTTATATATCTCCTTTCTGCGGTGCTTTTCACTCAAAACTTTCACTTTCATGAACACACCACTAGATGGCAATAGGTGTTTGTTTTCACTAATGGGAGGTAACTTTCTGGCTCCGGTGCAGCATATCTTTCCAGCTCACAAATATTTAAAGTTCTGGACAGAAAAGAGATGAAATTTGGGAAAGTCCAGAGACTTAAATGACAAGCTACAGCTAGGATGATAGAAAAAGACATGCTCTGACCTCGCCTTAGATGCCATAGAGTCAGCTTTAGATAAAAAGAAAGAGGTCAAGAACAGAAGATTCTGATTATGTTTGTGTAGAGATGCAAAAGACATGAGGTCTCCTACCCTCGCTGCTGCCTTTAAGAGTGTTGTCAGATGAGATGCTCTGGGGTTGGGAGCCCACAGAGTCTAAGCTGTCCAGGGAGTCGTCTCTCCTGTGTCCTCCTCCTCCTTCCCTTCCTTCTTCTCTCAGTTGGAAGTGCTCCTCTCGCTCTGAGCACCAGCTGTCTCCAAAACCACTGTCTCTGACGTTGCCGCCTTTCTGACCGGATGATTCCTGCAGAGCCTTTCAAATACACACACATAAACACAGTCAGATAATAGGCTGCCAATTACAATATTTAGCTCAGCAGTGTGTGTGTGTGTGGTGTGAAGTCTGCACTGTCTGGCCTCTCCTTGTGTACTATCTATAAGAGACGATACGTTCACTGCCATCTCTGTCAAAACAAACAGTGCCATGCACCGTGTGCTGTTGATGACTGTTTTGCCGCCTGATTTTTGATTACTCATGAACACACTTTAACTTTAACTGGCTATGAACAAGTCAAAACTTGAAAATGGTTTTCCAGATCTATAATCCACCGAATCCTACAGACAATGCAAATCCACAAACTAAACCCGCCCTAACCCCTGCGCCACTGAACTTGGATTATCATAGCTAAACGTACAAGACGTTGCGGTAACCGACTGCTATTACTGAAATCCCCTTGCAGTCAGTTAAAATTATAGGGGACTTGCGCAGCATCGCCTGTAAATCCATGCGAGAGCAAAGTGCCAAATTCAACACTGGAATGAGCAGGGGGCAGGAAACAGGCTCCTTCAAAGAGAAGAAGCAGCTATTTTCACCTGCAAATATGAGCCCACTGTGCAACCGTGCTGTAAATAAGATTTAAAATGGCAGTGTCAAGGGATCAGGTCATTTATGACTTAACGTAGCTTTGGTTTTAGAGGGCAGCAAATCCGAGGCCCCTCTGCCTTTTTACAGCCATTCCTCCACACATAGTGTACATACCGTACTGGGCAGTGGCTGTAAAAGAGGATTTCCTTCACGCTTTATGTGGTTTCCACAAGAAAAATGAAGCTTTTGTTTCATGACAATACGGATAAGACAGCTTATCAAAGAGTGAGCAAAGGGATGATTATCCTCTGTTTTACCTTGTACAGTGCTGTACCCAGTAAGCCCTCGAACGCCTTAAAATTTAGGTAAGGTCCATCATAGAAACGGTCACACTGAGCTCTTCTACCAAGCCAGTAAATGGTGATCAGCACCTGGAGAGAGGAAAGACAAACAGCTTGTAACAAAAAGCACACATGTGGACTATAGGTGTAAAATCAACTACCTTTACCAGACAGAATACATCAGATTATAGCTCTACCTTTACCCCGGCCCATGAATGCTCTGTGCAGTGCTAAAGCAGGTTGATTGTTATGAAACAAGGTGATATCAGTGCGCTTGTTTCCAGGCTCATCCAGAATAATCTGTTGCTGTTTGTGTGTCGGGCCGGAGCAGGTAAATGTGCTGCACTGAAGCAAACAACATCGCAACGATTACACGATACGCTCCAAACTGACATGTCAGCTCTTTGGTTTTGTGTCACGCGGCCACATGCAGGAAAATAATTTCGGTTTGATCAAACACGATGTAACTGTCATGAGTAATACTATGCCTTTACTACAACATTTAAAACTAACATTACATCTATGGGACAAGCATTCTCTCAAAAGAGCAACTTAACACTTATATCTTGTACTTCCATGCCTTACAGGTAACTTTTTAAACGTTTAGGCTTTACCTTTTAATAGAAATACATCTAATTTTAATTTGACACAAAACCCTACAGTGTGCCTTGGATTATTTCTTTGAAGGAGATTGCAATTTATACTTTCTTGAGCCTGTGATAGAATTCTACCCAGCAAATAAGGCCTTCACAAGATTCAAATCCCAAATTTAGTCTGGGATTAATGTTAGGAAATAGGAATCTAATTTGCTTAGTGTTTTTCTGTATTTTACATCAACACAAATTAATTAATTTAAAAAAACTCTAAAAGCAAGTTTAGAGGCATCCTTATGGTTTGAAGGTTTAAGGTGCTGACATGTAATTGCAAAGCTCTTGGTTGGTTTCAGGCCGTGTAGCCTGAATGCGCCCATCATCATCCCCCATCTCTCTCCACTCATTTCCTGTCACAAAGCCCCTCAAAGAGTGAGTGTAGCAATAAAGCCAAATTGAGTGATACCATCATATATTTAGTTGTTTTACATCAAATGTCATCTTAACAATGGTACAAAATGTTAACAGGTATTTATTTTAAAGAGTACTTCTTTGATTTAGCATTTTGCACCTATAGCATTGTCTGACTCACGATTGACAACTAAAAAAATGCATTAAGCCTCCAGCTGCTAGCCCTCAAGTACAGATGAGGAGCTACAGAGTTCTGGTAAGATCACGTCTCTCTAACGCCACAATTCCAGATTATTATTATTTGTTTCAAAATGATAGTCTTTAGCCGCAACCGACTCGAGTGACATCGCTCGAGGCAATCTATCAGATTTTGCCCAGCTCCCTCCGGAGCCACAGAAGGCTTTATACAACTGATTTCAACACTTGTAGGTAGTAGTCACTAACATCTGTAAAAAGACTTCCCCCTTTAAGGGATTCTATTCGTCTGTGATACCTGAACAGAAATTAAGCTAAAATTATATTTTATGTTTTAATATTTCCTTAATAACAGGTCAATAAATCAATAAAATACATTGCTTATATTTTGCTACTCACATTTTTCAGCCTCCTGTTGGTCTCTTGATGCCTGTCAGAGAAAGGGGGAGAAAACAGAGGTTTGTGTGTGTGTGAGAGAGAAAGTGACAATAAAAGAACAGAGGGCACGCTTGTTGGGTCTCTGTGTTGGGTGGTGAAAGAGCTGGAAAGTGAGAGCACAATCCAGACCTACTGCCAGCCCTTCACTCACCCGCACACAACAACAAACAACAACACAGAGGCCGAGAGAGAAACAAACACGCATTTCTGGAAAAAATAATTGTGAGCCATAAAGTAAAGTGTTTTACGTGTGTGTGTGTGTGTCTATTTTCTACACTAATCACAAAATCAAGCGGCTGTAAAAACACCTAGTTAAAGCTCAGGGGCACAAAGGGGGTTTTTGTTTCTGATTTCTAACCATGATATATCTAATAACTGACTATTTTCACTTCTGAATACCACTACTGTCGGAGCAGCAGAGCCTCTCGTGTGCTACCCAGGTCATACGGACTTTCAGTTGTACTTCTGGGGTTTGACAGTTGACCTGACAAGTCATTAAATCACTTTGAGCTCAATCTTGCTCCTGTGAAACCAAACCAAACACTCACAGTCACAACCTGCATGCCTGGTATATTCCCTTTTTTCTTTCTCATGCACATTGTGTATCTGTCGCCTAAGGTGACCGTAGTGTCTATTTAGAGAGGTCAATAAACAGCTACAGTGCATAGTGTCCATAATGGTGACAGGGGGAGATATACGTCCCCTCTGCACGCTACACATTCATGCTATCCCGCGGTAATACAATAGTCACGCATGCCTCTCTTCCCGGGGGCACTTGGATTTCCTCACAGCCCCTTCCCAGCATGCAGTGCGACCGACGCACTTGCATGTGTGGCGTTGACACCTGAGATGACTGCCATGTCAGTCAAACATCAGGGCCACATGGGTCCCTTGGTTCAGGGGGAGGAAAAAAAGCTATGATGTATAATTGAACACATAATTTCAATCAGGACCATCAGTCAGATGTTGACAACTGAGACATTAGTACTGATTGTCCAATATAGCATTCAGTACAGTACCTAAGAACAAATTGAGGTTTTTGTACATAACTTATAATTTATCTAATTTCTGTTACTTTATATTCCTACTTATAAATACTTCAGGGAGTAAGAGTAAATACTTTTCTATTCCACTACATTTATCTGACAACTATAGCTACTTGTTAGATAATATGATAAAATACAACAGACTGGTAAAGATAAAACCACTGGGAAGTGAAGCAGATCAACGTTCTCACCAGTATGCGTCATCGTCAGGGGTTCTAGTGCTAATTTGCCAACGGCAGAGGCTGAAATGGACGGTTACAAATTTGGCATACAGCAAATTTATAGGCCCAATAAAAGAGGTGGGAGGGGAAAGAAATACCCTCTCTTGTGTGGCTTGGAACACAGTAACAAAGCCTAAAATTATAGCAGCGCTGGTCAGATCCAGAAAATAAAAAGAGCTGTATGCCAGAACTACCGCAACACTGCTTCTCGTAATGCTTATTCATGGCTAGTGGCGATAGCAGAACAGAAGGGAAAATATATATATAAAGGGCTATTTTCAGGCCTCCGGTGGAGCCTCAGGACTGTTGAAATCAGCTGAGCACTCATATGATGGAGCGCAATCATCGACAGAACGTCATATGAGTCTGAATACATAAGTTCTGCACAGAGAGTACAGGCGAGAAACAGCTTCAGTAAACTAGTTTTATAATCAGTTAAAAATAACCACTTCGGGTTTTTGGTCTTTATTATGCCCAAAGGAGAAGATAAACATTTGTGTGTGTTCCAGGTAAACAAAAAGTTCTACTTTAGTCTGTAAAACAGGACCCTTCGGGGTCCCATTTCTGCCCAAAGAATATATTCAGTATTGGAAGGAAAAATGCTACAACATTTGTTCTGATTGGTGTTATGTTTTGAAATCTGGTGTGAGCATACGTTGAGCAAGTATCTAACAGTACAACTTTGCAAATTTTTAGATCACATGAAAAATCACACAACAGTTAAAGTTATGAATCTTGGAAAATTAGTCAAAGAGCTAACTTTTTGATTATTAAATGTCTGCCATATGATGTTTTATACTGCATTTATTGAACTTGTTATTGTGATTTACCAAATACTTGATTTTGCTCATTGTATTTATGAGATTTATGAGATCATCGTACTATATTTAGTGTTTGGGCACATGGGACTATTGTTTTATCAGTCTAAAATATAATATGTAACATTTCAGTTGCAGACACAAATGGGTTACAGCTGACTCCTATCAGCCAATGTTTACCTGCTTTCAGTGAGTACTCTGACAGAAAAGCCTCGAACTCGACAAATTAACTGGACTGATTCCACCAGCCAGACATTTCAGTCCTGAGCCTCAACCTCTGCATGCTTACTCAGACTTTCACATCAGCACTGTCTCGCCGAGGTCAAAGGGTGACTGACATCCTTCTTCTTCTAACCTCCAGAGGAGATGCAAAGACACAAGACATGCTTACTTGTGCAGGTTAGCCACTCACTGTATGCTAAACAACCACACAACGCAGCATAGGTGGACGACAGCTCAACAACAATCATCATTCGATGCACAAGTTTTATCAATTATTAAGAAACTAATCAAAACCACTATTTAAATAACTACAAAACAGGTGTCTAATTTATATTATTTTATTATGATGATTGACTTCTATCTTGTCATACGGCGACTGAAGTGCATGACTCTGTTGTGCCAAAGCAAACAATTTCATTTGACTTGAAGCAGTCGAAGAGTGTGTTCTGCCAGTACAAACCAACCAGAAAAAAAGAAACACATATAAACGATGAAACTTAAGCCACTCTTCAAATATTGGACAAATAACTTAATGAGGTGAGCCAAAGTAAATGATCTTTCCCATTAATTTAATCACTCTTCGCAGGCTGCGACCAAGGCAAATCTGCTGTCTCTGTACGTGGACCAAACTGAGACCATGGGATGTGTCTCCGTCGATGCATGGCCACCAACAAGATCGAGGCAGCTCCGAGACAATAACATCCCAAAGACAAACAAACCCAGCACCAAAGCCCTGAATTAGTGGGTGTGGGTGTGCATGTGTGATGTGAAGCATACCTCAGCAATGAAGATCACTTGCTCTGCAGCATTCACCAACGTGTTTTCATTCAAACCAAATACTCTGGAATTAATGAGACACCCAGCCGGTCCCACCGGGTAGTCCTGACAAAACCAATAGGGAGAGTTTGAACAGAGGAATCAGCTGTGGGTGAAGACAGTGTCGGGCATCATTGTGGCCCGTACTAATCAGAGACAACTGCAGCCTCTGTGAGGCTCAGTGCAGTACAAATATAACCCTTGTGTTGGCCTTTTCTTTTCTTTTTATACAGCCTCCTTGGTGTGGACACTTTATTGGCCTCTCACCATCATCGCTCGTTCGCTTTTCACAATCTGCCACAGGAAGTGACGGCAGTGCCACATATTAAACCACCAAACCAGAACGTGCGGTGCCAGCTCAGTGAACCACACCCCAACTACTAAGACACAGGGCTACGTCTTTCACCTTTTTCATTATGAACTTAAAAACAAGCAGACTTTGTCACAGTGAGCATTAAACTACATCAACAACAGTACGCACGCACACAATTCTGATAACAGGCTGCCTAGTCAGTCCAAATTTGTCTAGGAAACGGTACATTCCTTCAGGTTGGTCAAACATTTGATTTGATCCGGAGCCAGGGATGCCATTGCGTAATCCAAATTGTGTATTGAAACCACGCAGCCACTCCTCTTTATCTATTGTTTGAAAATGGTCATTGACATTCCTCAAAGGACTGTTTTGATGTACCTGCCGATCCAGTGCAATTTCCTTTTTTTTCGGTTTGGAAAGCAGTCAACCCTTGTCAATAATTTGCTTAAAAATCAAACGGCGGCAACGAGTGAGACTTTGGACTCCTCTCAGCGGGGGATATGTTCTGTCATTCTCCGGAGGACACAGAGCACAAGCTTGACTCATAGCCATGGATTCTTTAATTCAATACAAGTATTAACTCTGCAGTGTAAAAGTAGTCCATTACAGATAAAAGTACTGCACTTTAGAATACACTCAAGTTAAAGTACAGAAGTAAAATCAGCAAAATATATTTTAAACCTGCATGAACAGCAGCACTGAACTGGCTTTACTACACATCCGGCAGTTACAGAGCAACATTTTCATTCATTTGAAGTCGTGATTATGGTCCTGGACCTGATGAATTCAAGTCCAATAGAAATCCTTTTTTAGCTCTGTTTTTGGTCTCTACCAACTCCTGAGGGAAATATCTGTCTCTTTAGCTGCTAAATGCTGCTCTATGTTCACCAGCTGGTCCATAACAGTGTCGTCTGCTGTCTGGTGCTGGGCAGGTAGTGTACAGTGGATTTTTACAGCTAATCTTTTGCTAAAACAGCTGCCTGCTGCGGTTGAAATCTATGCTATGAGAGTTTTGAGAGTAAATTAAAACAGTAAAGTTGTAAAAATAGATTTAAAAGCAAAGTGCAAGTTCCTCAGAATTGTACATAAATACAGTACTTGAGTAAATGTACTTACTGTCCAACAATAGCTTGTTCTCCGAGGCATCTGAGTTTTTCAACATCAAGTCATCATCATAGTATGACATCAGATATGCTTCAACTCACCTTTGACTACTCTGATTAATGTAGGCATGTGCAGGGTTAACCCCGAGGTTCATGCAGCTTACCAGCTGAAATAAGCTGAATAAGCATGAGAGTCCCTCAGCAACAACAAGTACAGCAGCACAGTGTGTAAAGTTACAGTGTAATGACCGCAAATAAACACTGTAATATCCAACATCTAAGGCAGATATCCTGCAGTATCTCTATGACAACAGCCCTTGTTCAGACATTAATAGAGGTCATACGTACAGTAATCAGCTGACCTTTTGTGTCATTTGGGAAATCTCTGTGTGTTCCAGCGTTTTCCTTTATGTCAACTAAGAGTGAATGCCTGATGGTCCCAGTCGGACCTCAACTCCATGCTGCTGAAATTTCCGAATGGAAGCTAAGTGTCTAAAAGGAAGTGGCTGGAGTTAAATAGAGCAGTTTCAGATGCCACGACTCATCTGAAGCACTCCAATGCCCTCAGGCCCTGTTTCCTGGGCAGCTGTTTTAAACGGACAGAGTTGGTCAAAAGCAGCCGCTGAATCATATGTGATGAATCAGAATCTGGTCTGGTCACAATGACTCCGCTGGGTGTTTCCAGCAGTTGGGTGATAGTTCAGCGATAAGTGGAAGATGTGAGGAAATCTTCCAGAACACGTCAGCCAGCAGCACACTCTCTTATCAGTTTCCTCCTCTATTAGAACATGTTTGTCATGTTATACATACATGTATATATATGTATTTGTTTGACATATTTTGATGTTGTAGGTGTTTGCAGCTGATAAACGTCTTTATCAGACAGCAGGTTTCACAACCCGAGGCAATAGAGCAACATGCGCTCCAGATGGCGGAAAGGCCAATACTACAACACCCGCAGGGCTCAAAGGTCAACACGGACATCCAATAATCTTTATGGCTGTCGTGATAATGCGGCCCAGTATGAATGCAACTGTGTTCTCAGCACACCTTGCTTTAAAATTTAATCAATACTGACTCAAGCTTGACGCATAAAGAAAGATACTGACCTCACCAATAACTAGATTTCAAGCACAAAGTCTCAATGTGTGAGATTCATGTTCTCTTATGGAGCTGCAGGAAGACTGACCAATCTTAAGTCAATGAGTTTCTTTTTCAGTGAACTAGTGTTGAATCATTTAGAAAATATACTTATATAAATCAGTCTTTTTGTTGTGTAGCACCTTTCATACAAGTTAGTGCGGATTAGGGCTGAAACCAATAATTATTTCCTCAATAAATCCGATCCATAGTTTGGTCTTTGAAACGTCACAAAATTGTAAAAAAATTATGGGGGGGGGACATCATGAATATCTTGTTTAGCCCAAGCAACAGTAAAAAATAGAACAAAACACACATGAGAAGTCAGAATACGTGTTTTGTTATTGCTTGATAAATGACTGAAATTAATGAATTAGTAATCAAAATATTTACACTCTGCCTGAAACTATAACTTTCCCTATAAGACGTTCAAATCCAACAAAACTTATGCAAGAAAAATGAAATAAATTGAAACATTAAAATGTGTAAAAGTTGATAACAACAGAAAAAGAGAGGGGGAACAAAGCTGATTGCTTCATGTATCAGTGAAGGACTTTGCCAGGTAAAGGAAACTTACAGCACCAACAGGATGACAACCCTACTGCTGCTGAAACAGAGAACAGGGAAGCTGAGCAAAGCACCTGTCAGACTGGGTTTAAGGGAGTGGAGGTTGGACACACACCAGGAGCACAGACAGCTGATAGAGACAACTTTCTCTGTCTCTCTCTCTCTCTCTCTCTCTGGCTCATTTGCCTACAGGCTCTGCTGATAAGCCACAGTGAAATAAAACCATTGGTCGTGCTCGTCTGTAGCCTTGTTTGGGATCAACTCCTCATGTTACTCTGTGTGTGTGCCATCTCTCTAAACACTGCAGTGTGTGTGTGTGTGTGGGGGGGGGGACCACAACATTGAGCCCACAAATATCTCTACATTTCAGCCCGATGAAAATTATGCTGCATTAAAGAACAAAACTGACAGGAAAATCTACTTGATTAAAGAGATTCCCTTCATACAATTCATCAAGAGTGACTGGTGCAGCAGCTGGGGGTTCATCTAAAAACAGAGAACCTGATACTCTCTGACGTGAGCAAGAGTGTGCTGCAGCAGCTATCGAAGAAAGAAAATACAATTCATGTCTTTTCCTCTTATAAAGTGACAAAACCACGATTTCTACTGCAAGACACCCTCACATTTTCAGACTTGCACAAACCCAGGTGCACTTTCGGGACCACATGCAGGGAGAGAATGAATGTACTGGGGGGGGGACAACACACTATTAAAAGCGCTTGTCAAAGTGACCCCTGGGTCCTAAAAATAGAAAGTGATCCCCCACCCACAACCCCAACCCCACCCCAAAACCCCCACTCGCAAGAGACATGATTGCAAAAGAGGTGAGTACACTCAGCTCCAACAGAGCAATGGGACTGGGACCGTCGAACTATTGCAAGCAAAAAAAAAAAACATTATGTAAAAATTGTTTAGTTACTTCTCAGCTTTCAGAGCAAAAAATGTGGGCGCCATTTTTTTCCCACATTGTGAATGTCATTTTGAAACAAAAGTAAATAAGGGCGCCAATTTCATGGGGAAAAGATTATGTGAAAGGGGAAATGTTTGATCATGCAACAGGTCAATAAAATAATTCTCTCTGTATTTATGACCCAATTTATGACACTGTATTTATGCTGTGTCTTAAGGCAGCGTGTACTCTGCTATGGGGAAAGAGAGGGTGTGTCTTTATAAAAGGGAGGCAGATTTGTTTATTTAGAGTCCATATTCCAGTGTACAGTACATCTGCCTCTGTGTGTGTTTTTGTGACCGCCGCGGTTTCGACACCATTGTCAGCATAACTGAAGAATGACTGACAAGAGTCGTGGGTGGATCATGGGAAAATGTTCCTCAACATTGTGGCGACATCGAAACTGAGTTTAATAGCATTTTCTTGCCACCTAAAGTGATGTATAGGCTATTGCATGCTTATCTGCTTTAAGTTTAACAACCTGCTGGTATGGGCTGCTAAAGCACTTTTCCTTTGTGCTTGCTCAGCAGTGCTGTACATCCACAGAGAGAGAGTGTCACTGTGGATGGACTGTGCTCTAAACTCTACCTTACCTCACTCCCTCCTGAAGGCGCACCTGTGTTAAAACAAACTGAACAGGTTTTTCGTCATACCACAGGCATCTCTGACAGGCACGCAAATGACAGCAGAGCAACTGTCGGAAACTCAAAAAGTATAAACACTGTCTCTGCGTTTTTTTGTCCGGCTCAGTAACTCGTGCTCCAGCTGAGCTTTTTCACTTTGCACTTTCTAAATAAAACATTTCTGGATGTTTCTGACATCCATGATTGGTATTGTTTTGTCATTTCTAGACGTGCACCAAAAAGAAAAAACCCACTTGATCAGATCAGAACACCAGAAATGCTGGACAGCACGTGCTTCCTTCTTCCAACACGTTAAGTTTCATCAATCGTATTTTAAAGACAGGTGCTAACCATCACAAGAATACATACACACTGAAAATAGCGTAAAAAACTGTATGTACGAAAGTTAAATGTTTATACTTTCTGTGCATATTAATGGAAACATAAAAAGAAGCTGTTTCAATCAAGGAAGAGTCAAAACCATCAGTTGGACATCAACTCTGTGAATGTCAAAGACGGGTATCAAGTAGTGCCAGTATATTAACAAAGCTCATCAGATCAGAACTTACTTGACTGTGACTCTCGTGGATAAGTCCTGGAGATCTCCCGGGTGAAAGAGCTGCGCCTCCTTTAGTCCAAGCTTCCTGCAGGCTTTGAGGAAGACGTTGAGGTTGTCCTGGACAAAGAACAGAGCGGAGATGAGGGCTGTCCACCTCCAGGAGGCAAAGAATAATCACACAAGAATTCTCTGGCAGTGCCTAACCTCACTGCTTCCAAAGTTCACAATCGCCAGAGAGCAGAGACAGGACGGGGAGGAGCGTGTGTGTGTGGCAAATAAGAAGTGACCCAGTGCAGAACACACACACAAACACACACATGCGGGAGGGGAGGGAAAGGGAGGGGAGGGAAGGGGAGAGGCTGCGTGACAGGAGCTGACTGACAGCAGCAAAGCTACCTGTGGGCTGGGTTAGGGTGGGGACACAGCCTCAAACCAGGAAGGATGACATCAGAGATTTGCTCAAGTCCCACCCAACCTGCCATGCCAGTGTAAAGAAACTCACACACATGCACACGCACATACACACACACACACACACACACACACACACAGGAGCCAAATGCCTGCTGCGCTCTCCTTGTCCTCACACCCTGAAACCGTCCCCTCCCCTCCCCGCCAAGCCCTTTACTCGAGAATACCTGCGGAATCTGCGGGGAGGTGGAGTATTTTGGAGACATTTGGTTGCTATGATACAGGAGCTTGGCTGATAGAAACCGACGGGAGGACATGGGCGTGACCTTCACTGTGTCAATCATTTTATATTGCGTACAGTTTTATATGTGGGCACATGATTTGCACATATGCTGGAGAGTGATTCACAATGGCAGAAAGACATTTTGTTCTATAAATACACATGCATTTAAAAACTCATCTTCGACCACAAAAACACCATTCCTTCCCAGGGTTATGACTTCTCCAGTTTTAATCCCAAATGTCTTGTTTATAAGTCGGCACTTCCACTGGTACAGAACTCCTTAAGAGGGTTTCATGTAATGACACATGGCCTCAACGTGGGCTGGAATAATTAAGGGGTAGCTAGTTCTATATTTAAATGGCAAACATGCTTATTAGCAAATGGCTAGGGACAGCGTTGACCTCTCTATGCAGGAGTCCCTCACTAACAGCCTTGCTTGTCCCTTAACGGCACTTTGCCGGGCCCTGGGGGTCACCGTGGGCCCCTACAGGCCAAGGATCACCCTCCACCCTCCACCCTCCACCCCTCCCTCCCCTACTCTGTCAACAGGCACTGGGGTCACACTTTATTCATTATAACACAGAAGAGATTTTCTCTCCCTCTGCTTTCTCCTTGTAATAGACATAATGATGGCATATTTCCAGAGAGGTGCAGAATAGAGTCGAGTAACTGCTAATGACGTGTTGAGCTTTTATCGCATACAGTGAGTGCGACCTTCGTCTCTCTCACCATGTGTCCCTGCGACATCTTTCACATGTGCGTTTTTCATTGACACCTGATTTACGACCTTGTCATTGGATGCATACAACATGTACAGTCGGAAACAACAGAGTAAACCTCGCCTCGCCTTAGTATGTCGCAACTTTCAAGTGCAGGTACTCTACATTTTAAATATGATTAAAGCCTGACTCAAACTTTAGACTAGGCTACTAGATATTTAGGCTGATATCGACATTGATTTATTTTAGTTTATAACACACAATAACAATATATGTTTCCCTATACTCATATTTCTTTCACATAATGTACACATATACCAAAGAAAAGAATTGTGACCTCAATATTTGCTGATATTACAGTGCAAGAAACTGGACAGCTCTCTCTAGTGGACAGTCTATGTAACTGTGACACACAGACATAATCGCTGGTATTTCTGCAGAGTAATTTCTATTAACTTATCAACTGAAGCATACGGAGATGCACTGATAAAAAGCTATTAGCCACCGATATATTGGCCCAGATGATTTATTAGTCTGGCTCTAGATATGACTTTTATTTTCTGAAAGAATGGAGGCCATAAAAGACCACTGAGCCCTATTTACTGCCAGAACCCTTGTCTTCCCCTTGGGAAGCCAAGACTCACCACAATCCAATGTAATCAAGGCCTATCTAACAGGATCATTAATATCACTTAGGTATGAATGTCATTTAACTTCAAAACGTACAATGAACACAGTGAAAAAGCCCCCTAACGACCAGCCCCAGAACATGCAGAGATAATGATGTTGAAGGAATGTTGTGCTGACTTGTGCCTGCACATAATCCTGCTAAATATGCTCACCCATCCAGCAGCCTCCTAATCCTCTCATGTGGACTTGAGGAACCCCCTGATTTTAAGCACTTTAGCACCGAGAGACGGAAAGACTCGACTCGTGAGGTGTCCGATTCAGATCCCTAATGGTCCCAGTGTGGTCGCTCTATTTCTTCCACTGCATTCTTTCTCTAAGATGGGTATACTCTACAATTACCCTCAACTGACCCTTTTGGCAACGCTTCAAACGCCAAGCAAAAGCCATGGTTAAAATATCAGGCTACGCATTTCCAAGTCCTGTGACAATAAAACCAAGAAGAGATGGAATACTGGAAATGATGCCGCTTCTGAAACGGACCCAATAGAACATCGCCCCCTTTTCCCCCAGCAATCGGATCCAGACATAACACGCACCCATACAACACAAACATAGTGACTAAAAACACGGTTGGATGCCTGTCATTGCTGGGATGATTACACAGACATTTAGAGGAGTAAAGACACCCTGGGGGGTCATTGCGACTGTCTGTTTATCTCCTCCCACTGCCACCTCAACTCACCAAGGAGTTGGTGTACGAGGGAACATCCAGCAACATGCCAATTACAGCGCGTTTACCGTGGGAAGATGCTGATGGAGTCTTCTTTGACACCTTCCCTCTGGAGTCGGCCCACTGGGCCTCAGATCCAGGCCCCTGTTCCCGTAGGCAGCCCGCCCCAACACACAACTGTCTGCTTCCTGCTTCAGCACTGCTCAAAGCGGGACCGGGGCGATCAGGGTGCCATGATCCAAACCCACAGCTCGCTGACTGCTCAGCAACGGGCAGGAGAAGTGTGCTGACATGGGAAACATTCCCTTGGACACAAGTGAAGCCAAAGAATAGGCCCGGGTCTGGAGCCAATGTTGCTAAGTATTCCGCAAAACCAAAATTAAATTTTCCATTTTTTCCCTCTCTTTTCTCTCCCAGGGCTTTTTATTCTGCTACAACTGAAGCATTGGGTATATTTGAGCTCTGAATCTTTCAGATAGCAACACTAAGACATCAGTTACGACCATAATGGTAGGAGACGTTCATGTTTGAGTGCTAATGAGGCATGTTTGAAAAGAGCCATGCATTCAGCAGCGATTCAAGTTATATTGTACATTGCAAACACATTACACTTGTTGTTTGTCAGTGTTTTCTTCCACAAGCCATTTAGAAAGTTGAGCATGCTAGAAACATTATTTTTTTCCAGTTTCCTTAAGTGGAGATGGCTAGCATACATAAAGAGCATACATGAAGACAAACCCTGTATGATTTGCTCAAGATATACATCTAATGCTTAAATGATTTCACTATTTCAGAGAAAACAGCTAAATTCCAATTTTAAAACAAGGTCAAGGTCTTCTTTCAGACAAGTGGAAAGTAAAACTGCACTTTTAGGTGTTTGTTTTCCTGCTTTGTCTATTTGCCTCTGTAGAGATCTGCCATTTGCCAAATGTTTGCATTAGATAATGCATCATTTGCATATTTAAACATACATTTATTACAAGAAAACTTGTGAAACAAAAAATGATTGTCTTAATGTAAGCAATCAAGTGGGGGTGTAGATTTTATTTTTATCCTATTAATCTGTAGCGCCTCCCCTTAAAGAACGGACACGTTGTTATTCATCTAGTTGGGAGATAGAGGACAACCTCAGCAACACTGAATACTTTGGGAGAAAAAGCTTTTCTCACACAGCAGAGTGAGAGAAAGTGAGTAATGTTTGTCTTTTGGAGAGCTCTCCACTTTTCTCTATGTGGTTGGCAGTAACTGAACGCCGCGGGCCAACCAGGAGCCTTCGCATTCGCTGGAGAATTTATGATCAGGTGGTTTCAGGTTTTTTTTATACCACACCGGCGCTGCCGATGGAGGAGACACTCATTACCTCATTACCTCAGCAGGTGTCCAGCCAGTTTTACTACCACCGTCCAAATAAAACTGCCAGCAAATTTGATTGATGTCACAACACAGATATGATGGCACAGTGTTTGTTACTGCAAATACTGTGTTTACTGTTGACGTCAAGCATGAATGCCAGTCTGTTTCTTTTACTGCAGACCTGTCATTGTCTTGCCAAACATGTGGAGTGTTACTGAGCCCAGCGCCGTACACTCAGACTGGCTGGGTTAAGGTTGGGGTTCTCTGTAATTCCTCCAGACAGCTGGACTCAATTACTCCCACAAGAGAGAGCTTTGTGAGGGATGGGTTTAAGGTAGGGTTTTCAACCCTCTATTTCCCGAGCACTTGTGTGCAGACACTCCCTAAACATTTACACCACTGTGGCCCAAAAGTCCTCTGCCACGAGCTGCCTCAATTTGAAGACATTGCCGGGTCTAAAAAAGGTAAAAAGATTTGGAAGAACCAATTCAATAACAGGTTGTTAGGTGAGCCAAACTATGCCCTCGTTTGACCTCCCGTCACTCAGTCAAAAACTTAATTATCCTCACCGGCACAAAGACTTTTTTGTCTGAAATGACTTTGATTGAACGCAGCCTCAAGCATGGCAGACATCATATTTAGGGTGCGCTCAAATGCGGCCAGTGGCCTTTCAAGCAGCTCCGCGTTTGCTGAACTTATTAGTGCGGACGGATATGAGGAGCGACAAGTCACTGAGGCAAACTTCTCTCTCTCATTGGCAGCCGGGCCTCAGACCTGTCACCAGTCAGCTCAACTGCTGCTTGTAGATTTGTGCAACCTTAGTAACAGGAGGCAAAACTGTGTCAGAAGAAAACTAGGATGAGCTGTTGAGGATATGTGCATATGTATCCTTTGAGGGGTGACACTCCGGGTACAAACATTGTTGTTTTCATGCACTGATCAGTTTGAGATTTCGGGCTTCTGTGCTTCCATAACATTCAAAATACCCAAATAGATTTGCCGACTTAAACACAATATTTCAGAAACTTAAAATATTAAGTAATCAACTGGGGAAGTTTCATGGAGATATCTATTAGTTAGTTTTACCCTATTCTCCTACAGTGCCTTGCAAAATATATGGGACAATTTCAAAGTATAAAACACCCTCCTTTAAACTTTATGGAAATGTGGGAAATTTGGTAGGCATATAAATCATTTCACTTTTAAAAAAGCCTCTTGGAGCCATACCGCAAAGCCAACAGGAAGTCAGCCATTTTTAATTTAAACTAAAATTCACTCTGTTGAAACCATTGTCTCTAATAAGTCAACAGAGTGAAACAAGAACTTTTGAACTTGGCTTTATCCACTGGTCAGATTTCTGTTCTGGAGATGCATGCAAATTAGCTCATATTTCAGAAGAGAATGCCTTATTTGCATATTTAAACAGATAGTTTCAGAAAACTTATAATACAAAAAAATGATTCCCTTAATGTTAGTAATAAGTTGGGGCTCTTTAATAGAGACATCTGTGAAATATTTTAAATATTTTACCCTATTCATCAATGCCTCCACTCACACCTAATGCACATGCAACACCCTGTGTTACATTTAAGCTAAATAAATAGAGACTTACCAGTCCAGCAATAGGTGTGGGCAGCCTGTTAACCCTCCTGATGAGACCAGGCTTGATCTTGTTGATCAGACTGCAAGCAAAAGAAAGAGAGGGAGAACATCAGGGAAAAGGAAGAGGGTAAGTGAAAGCACTTGGTCATTGGATAGTCTGGTCTAACCAACAAGGAGTGAACAAAACGTGTTGCAAAGTCTCCCTGTTGTGTGTTTATGACTCTGTTTTAATGGCGGCCACCTGGCTTCAGTTTAGTAAATGGCCAGTGCTGCACCGTGATGTAAACACATGCTGGGTCCCCGGCTCCTAAAACATAACCTCTTCTGCTGGAACAACCCCAACAAACAAGGAATCACCACAGACCAGCTCAGAAAAATGCTGTGGTTTTTCATAGATGACGATGTTATTGAAAAGGGTTTTGAAAGGGATTCTTTAGACCAAGAGAAAAGAAAATAACTCTAAATCCCTCAAATTAAAATAACTTTTACTTTACTTAAAGTGAAAGTCAATTTACTTGTAATTAAAATTAAAATTAAATTGACTTTCACTTTAAATTGACTTTTACATTACTTAAAAGTAAGTAAAAAAAGCTTTGAAGTAAAACTGCAGCAGTGTAAACATTTTACAGGTGCAACATCTTACATTTACAATAAAAAAATCACCTAGGAATTCACAGCAAAATGTAACAGCAACATTAAGGCTACAATTAACAATTATTCTGCTGATTATTGGTGTGATAATATTTTGGTCTATGAAATATTGTAAGACACCAGAAAACTGAAAAATGCCTGCCCCAATAAGAGCTCAAGGTGACGTCATAAAACGTCTTGTTTTATCATACCAGAGACGAAAAAACTTTAAATGATTAAATTTACCTCAATGCAAGACAAGAAACGGCAGAAAGATTCTCCCATATCAAAAGCTGGAACCGTCAAAAGTTAGCTTTTTTTGCTTGAAAAGCAGCTCAAATGACTATTTCATATTCAAAACAGTTGCAGATTGATCGACGAATCGTTGCAGCTCGAACTCGTAGCATCAAAAGTAACAACACTCATGTGCAGAATGGCTCCTTTCAGTGTTATATTGTCACATATATTATTGGATGTCATTACGGATGGACAAACAGGATTGGCCAACTAATATTAACAACATTATATGCTGTTGGGTTTTTAATCACTGCAACATTTGTTTTTCTTATGTAATGTCTTAATCTGCAAATAAAAAGTGCAAAAATCTTTCTGTTGTTGTTTTGAGGAAAGGGATACATGTTAAAGTGTTAAAGTGTGTGTTTTTGCAGAGTGTGTCTTCTGCTCTCTCAGCACAGCCGACAGACCGGGGTGTGTGGATGGGGTGTACTTTGCATGGGTTGACAATAGATGCATAGAAAGAATGCACCAAGAATGTGATTTTAAGTTAGTCATTTAGCGGTGAAACAATAGAAAGCGGTGATGTTTCATCAGATAACACACAATGTAAGCCCAGAAGGATGTAATCATGTGTGCGACCTGCACTAAACATTCCTCTCCGAGCAGCTGTGATAACCACAACACAATGGGAACGGAGGCTGAGCATCTAGGTGAAAGTGGTTTTAATCTCAATCCGCCTCTTCCTCCTGCTGAGAGAACGTGGACTGCCCCCTGAGCCAAAGTGTCTCCACGCTGCTCTTTGAGAGCGAGCAATCAGTGGAGTCAGGCTCGAATCAGCAGAATGAGGGGCTTCCTCCTTTGAAACGATGCCGATTGAGGTTTTTGGAACAGATTCAGCAGATGGGCTGCTGGTAATTACAGCTTCTCGCTGATGCGTGCAAATCACATCACTGTGTCCATCCACCGGGGCGGCCCACACTCACACACACACACACACACATATAAAAAGGGACATGATGCTAACCCTATCACACACACACACACACACACACACACACACACACACACACACACACACACACACACACACACACACACACACACACACACACACACACACACACACACACACACACACACACACACACATCGCTTATCGTAGAGAAGCTACAACTCTTAGAAGAGCAGTCGGTGAATCGATGCAAAAGCTAATTCTGCGTAGATCAGGCAGCAACCTCCGGTTCTGAAAAGTGAAGTCAACGATGAAGTGCCTTAAACTTGCATTCTCTTGCAGCCATCAGGGGACGACTCTTCTGGTTGCAAAAATAAGTCAGATTGTATAGAAGTCTATGAGAAACTGACCCTACTTCTCACTTGATTTATTCCCTCAGCAAACATTGTAAACATGAGTTTATGGTCTCAATCTCTAGTTTCAAGTCTTTTTCAATACAGCATGATGTTCATTTAGTAAATCATGGTCCATTTAGAGTCAAATAGACCATAAAGGAGGGTATGCTTTAAGGCGGGCTTACTGTGATTTACAGGTCGCTACCACAGCCGTATACGGCGTCTCTACATCACTCCTCCACAGCCCAAATATGGTCACTTCTGTTTACTGGTTGCAAAAATGAAAGGTGGTGGGGGCTGTCATCCAAGATGGCGATGGCCAAAATGCAGAATTCGAGGCTTCAGAACTGCAGTCCACAAACCAATGGGTGACGTCACTTCTTATATACAGACTATGGCGTAGATTTGCTCCTCTAACTCATCAGAACTCTCTCCACTCACCACGCGGCTTCTCATAAAAGTAAAGGAAGTCTCTCAACAGATCTGTAACATCTGTCAAACACTAACTCCTATTGAAATAGATCACACATTCCCATCCTCAAACAATTCCACAGAGGCAGATCCGACGCCGGAAGCATCAAATGACTACACAATACAAGCCCCATTGTGCCGTCTGGAAACACTGTCTGGCTCACTTCATGTGGCTGACAAACAAACAGCAACCCAGGCAGGGGGTCTGCCTGGGAAATATCAGCAACACTTACACTGGAGTGCAGAACCTGGAGGAGAGCAGGAGGGCTTCCACAGGAATGAATGGCTTGAAAGAGAGAGAGAGAGAGAGAGAGAGGCGCCTGGAGAAAGTACTTACTCACACAGCAGAACTCCGTTCTCCAGCGCCGATCGGAAGTCGTCGCTCCCGAATTTTTTCTTGGTTACTGCCTGGAAAAGAAATGAAGGGATACAAAAACAGTGAGAAACAGAGAAAGGCAACAGTGTGAAGGGTTGGGTGAGGAGAGGAGGCGGGGGTTAGGGTGTGTGTGTTTGTGTGTGTGTGGGGTGGGGTGGTTGGAGAAGAAAGGTAGGATGTTGAGAACAGTATTAGAGGAAGTCAGAGGTATTTCCTTTGAGTTCCTACAGTGTCTCTGGGGACAGAGTTCAGGTATTCCTCGGGAGGCTCCGTTCCTCTCGCTTTGGTGCTAAAAGTCACTGGTAGACTGGAGAGCTGTGCTAAAACTGTGCTGCCCAAGGACCGCGAGGCTACGGGGGCATCTAGAGCGCTGCAGGAACACAGTGCTGTGCTGTAGTCTCATGCCTTTCCCATGATCTCAAACCACCACTGTGGGAACACCATGAGTCATTATGCAGGCGCTGCATGCATGACATCCAGCCGAACACACATGCACATATGCATCAGACACACTGAGAAAACATCCTGGATTATAAACGTAACACTCTTCTGTCATTGTTTTTAACATCTGCATATTGTAGCCTTCCATTCATGCAATCTGTAGTTCCTTTCAAAGGCCATGTTTTCATACTTTGTTATAGGATATCAAGTTAACGCTAATGGCCACTCCCTAACACGAACTTCCTTTTGTGCTTGTAGGAATGTTTCCACCATCAACGTCTTGACCAATCAGCACCCGAGCTGCTAAATCCAACACAAAACACAACACAATCAGAGTATACTTCTACCAATTTTGCACAATCCTCTATATTTATCATTTTAGCAAATATTCATAGTTTTAAAAAAATCTTAATGTGTATTAAAATAAAATACTTTATAGACATTAATGCATGGATGCATGCAATTTTTGCGTTCTAGTAACTACAGAAGTAGCAAAGAAAGAAGGCTCACAAATGCTTTCCCATGTGTGGAAAACATTTTGAGACATCCTGGATCTGGATCCGTCCCAAACACTAATCACTTGGCCCACAGCCTGACTTTCCCCACACATTACACTGAAACCAGTTTCTGAGATATTATGTCAAACAAACGAACTAGGACTACTGAGTGTACATCATGAAATATGAAAAACCCTTCACTGACCTTACACCCTGCCATGTGTTTGATGTTAAGTCTTTAATTTACATTACCAACAGGGAAGATGACTATGCATGGGCTATTACACGCTCAAGGCAAAACAAGTCAAACGGGTCTCACAAACCAAATTTGGTCGGATGTGCCTTTTCCCTTTGAAGGGAAAGCGACAAAAGCTGGGACAATTACTGGAACAGCTAAGTACAGGCCGTCATTTTGTAGAGGCTAGGAGAAACCAGAGCTATGCAGACTGACAGGAGGACACTATTATTATTATTTCTACGTCCTGCTACACCTCTGACCACACCCTGGGTAACCTGATATGGCCTCAAATACCCATCATTCCTAGGGAATTAGACCATACTGTAATAGATGAGAGATTAAAGTTCTGACATGTTCTATGCAGTTGCTCTGTATTTGCATAATGCGACCAAGCTATTGTTGGGAATTTCTTGTTTTGCTTACAAAACATACTGAGATCTTGGCCCGCTCCTCTTTCATTGACAAAAATACAATTCTAAGCAGGCGCTGAAAAAAAACTAAACGGGAACACTGACAGACGAGAAAAGCTGCAAACACACAGACACACACACACACACACACACACACACACACACACACACACACACACACAGACACACAGACACACAGACACACAGACACACAGACACACGCCCATACTGCATTCACAGACAGAAAACAAACTTCACAGCACAGTGCAGTTGGCATATGAAATCCTGACCCCTGCTGTTCTGTGCATGCGGCTGGGATTCATGTACGCGAACAAACAATACAGGTGGAAACAATGCAATCATCTAGATTCCTTCTTTGACTGGAGCTCACTCAAGGGGTTTGATGAGAAAAGAAACAGAGTGAATGCAATAATCAAGATTATTAGATAAGATATTATCTCCCAGTCAATGCATGGAAGAGGAAGAGCTCCCACTGAAGCTCACGCTAAGCCTGCTGTAACAGAGCAGTTTTCTTCTCTCTATCATCATCATCAGAGGTATTAACTGCCCTTAGATCCAGCCTGCTGTGCCCTCTCTCTCTTCCACTCTCTCTCTTTTTCCTGTTGGACCCCTAATCTGAAACAACATTCTGCTGCTCTGATTTAACGGTGGAGATTTAAGGTAGAGGGGGCAGAGATTTAAAAAAAAAAAAAAAACAACAGCTTGCCTTGTTGCAAACCCCGCCGTCGCTCCCCTCAAGAATGTGGTCCACAGAATTCCTTTCGGGCTCTTAAGGTGCTACGATGCATGCGTGAAATGAAATATTATTATTATTTATTGCAGTGAACCCAAGAATAATGTCTGGGTAGAACATGCATAACCAGAGGAATTGAGGATTTTCTCTGCGTCCGTGACCACAACTATTGTTTATTCATGCTGGGCACTGAGGCAAATCAGTATTCAAGGTTTGTGCGCATGCACCCCCATCCACTAATTGTTCCTAAATCTTCTGCAGAGGACAGGCCATCGGAGGGCAACTGGGACACTGTCCAAATATTTCGGGGATCCGACTCAAGAGATGTCCACTACTATAGTATCTGTCTGTGACGACACCATCGACTTCATCTGCTGCTCGTGTGAGGTCCTGCTTCACGTGAGAGCAGCGGAATGCACGCTTCTTAATTCCTGCTTCTTAATACTGCTCTTTGTGTCAAAGCGGTCAAAGACCTTGACATCCGTGTCACAACAGTGAAGTGATTGAATAGATGAGAGGGAAAAAAACATACAAACAAACACAAGAAATTCCAGAAAACCAGTTTTATTTCAATGTCTTTGTGGTTTGGCCTGTTGATTGAACAACACAAACAAGTCTGAACATCTCTCCATGGGCTCTGGGATATTAAAACGGGCATTTCAACCTAGTCCCTGACATTTTAAGGACAAAAACAAAAATCAATTCTGAGAAAATAATCTTAGATTGATTGATTTGATTGATTAAAAACATAAAAAAATTGCAAATTTCATCCCCGGATCAACGCATGTACAATGGTTATCGCAGACGTGGCATTGTGTCACATCGTTTCCCCGACAACAAGCGCGCACCAAAACCATATGGAGGCCTTCCGAGCTGTTTCAGTGTTACATGACAACAACAGAAACAGAATGACGAGTAACAAAACTTCCACAGCATCGTGTTACCTTTGATTGGCTGCTTTGTGCCAGAGTATGAGAGGAACTCAATCCGGCCCTTTTCAAAGCAGCAGGGGAGTAAAACAAATCAAAACCACAGCTGAAATCTTATACACATTGTGGCCTGGCTTATTACATGACCTTAAACCAGATCTGTGACGGTAGTGAAGCCCAATCTAAAACCTGTTTAAAAGAGCTATTCTAACTATTATGGGTGACACCTTACTGGGTGGCTCTCTGAGAAAAGAAATGCTCCGTCACTACCTAAACAAAAGAGACGCTGGCATGCTGTGCCTGACTCACTAAAACAGATTACATCCAATGAAAATAGCACCAATTAGATTACTAACTTAGCTAGTATTCGTAACAGACTGCGTTTGTCTGTACAGGCGGGCTATATGCATGACCTTCTGACCTGTAAGTTGCAGAAAAACACTGCCACTTGTTCCTGATCATCAACACTTACAGCCTCTCCTATTTCAATTAACAAGGACCTCTATTATTCGTAGCAGGCCCCGCGGTTGTAGGACGCGGCGCCCTGTGCTGGCTCTGTTCACAGCCATGGCAGCAGGCTAATGCAGGAATGTGTCCATGTGACGGGCTCCAGACCATTTAGTCTAGATTTTTTTTTAACAATGCCACCAACCTCGCCGTGCACACATGCCTCTGTTTAAAGTGCTATGAAGCCTGAGCAGTTTGTTAATCATTCAGTGGCAGAATCCAAGAGCTACAAAACTTTGACTTAGAGGGTGCCAGAACTTGGTCTCTGGCTGCTCTCGTGTTTCCGTTACCCCAAAACCCTCTCATAACTACACTGTTAATACACTGGTCCCTCGGCCTCTACCTTTACCTTTTCAACTTGCTTCCTGCTCACTACTCCCCCTAATCCTCCTGCCCCTGCCTGAGATCATGCCCCCACCACAGCCCACGAGGTAAGCCACCACAAAGGGCCAGTGTGCGAGCGAGAGACACACTGATGTCACATTGTAAGAATTCAGATTCACCCCCCCTCGTGAAATTAGAACAATATTTGTTTAGTTGCAGCCCCTCCAGCGGCTCCGCGCCACCCTGCTGGGAAGAGAATTTGCGAGATGAGGAAACATCATTTCAACCGCTTGTAAAAAAGACAAAAGAAAGAATAAGAGTCTGGCTGGCGGTTGAGTGGAAACTTTAAATGATTTGACATTTGGGAAATAAAATGGGACTAGTGGGTAGTTGTTGTTTTTTTAGTTGGTAGCTTATTTGCATTTTAATTTCTGCACTATAAGGAAATTTAAGACCATAAAAAGTAGCATTTTTATACCAGAAAGGAAACACTTATTGAAACCTCTACTCTATACATGACATGTTTTACAGACATTGTCATAAAGCCCATGAGCCATAAAGTGTGACTGCTTTTTTCCATTTTTGATTTATGAATGACACATGAAGTAGCAATTTAAGTGTTCTGTATATGGCTTAGAGCATTCCATATTATAGCAAGTGTCATAAACCAGGGGGAAACCACCATACCTTGTTGATTCATCACTCTGGGTTGATCTGTTATTACAGTAGGCGTGTGGTAAAATAGCTTAGATTCATAGATCGCTCATAGAAGTTTTCCTTAATTGCTCTGCTGAAACCGTAGCCTCAAAGAGAAACCCTCCATGGGAAAGATTAAAGACACTGATGAGCAGGTCTGGGCAAGATCTGACAATAAGGAAGCAGCGAGCAAACAATGATGATGAATGGAGTCAAATCCACCTGTACTGTGAAAATAGGTGAGATAGAGGACCCGCTGAGGCTTAGAGTGGTTTAAAGCCACACGGTTTCAAGTGGCTGAAATGATAGACTTCGACTCAATTATACCTTGAGAGGAGAGGTCAAAGGTGACACACGCCTCCATGAATCTGTTGTTCCAGGTTACTTTTATCAGGAATTTTTTTATAATTTTTTGTGGTTATAAACCCCAAGCGTGCTTTAAATCAGGGAAGTATGGGAAAGTAAACCTCAGCTTTAGATCTCATAGTAGCCACAACTTCTTTAAAACTTCTAGAAACTGAATAAATCCACACAAGAACACATGTTTCCTGAATTGCCATGGTGATCACAAGCACTTGATCATAATTATAAATAATAACTATTTCGATTAGATAAGATAAGATAAGATAAGATAATCCTTTATTAGTCCCGCAGCGGGGAAATTTGCAGGCTTACAACAGCGTAGAGTAAAGTGCACACAAGAGACATAGTAGAAGAAGACAAGCTAAAAATGAAAAATAAAATAAAACAGTATTATAAATAAGCAATAAAAAAACAACAGTAACTGAAATATTATATTTACAGACAGAGAAAAAACAACAACAACTATTTTAACTATTTTAAACTTTTTTAACTATTATTGCACAGTGTAAAGTGCACACAAGAGACATAGTAGAAGAAGACAAGATAAAAATGAAAAATAAAAATAAAATAAAACAAGTATTATAAATAAGCAATAAAAAAACAGTAGAAAAAACAACAATAACTGAAATATTATATTTACAGACAGAGAAAAAAACAACAACTATTTTAACTATTTTTAACTCGTCATTACACCTCGTCTGTGATTTCCAAAGCTGTCAGTAACTGTAATGAAATGTGTTGAGTGATAAAAACTTTTTACTCACCTCAATCCACCTCTGCGCCTCCAGGTAGGCTTCGTCGCAGCTGACAGCAGACTGCTCTCGCCACTCCATCACAACACCGACTGGCTTCCTGCGTATGAAGCCCGGGGACATCACATGTGGGCCGACACAACACACGCACTTCAGTGAGGAAAAACTTGTTAGGCAATCTCGAGCATCGTCGGTAAAAAACGTGTAATCACACTACTCATTCATGAAAAATGTCTCCTATTGTTCGCTTCCACCCAGCCCTGGGCTAACCTGAATGCAAGGTGGAACAGCAACGCGTAATGCCCTCACCTGTTCTCTGTCATCCGGCACACCTGTGGTGCGTTTCTTTGAGGTATGTTCACACAGCGGATCAAAACCAGATCTTCACGGTAACGACTCACTTCGTCCCCTGACAGGAGAGATTCACTTCTGGTTTAAGTTTAAGCTTGCATGAAGGAGGGGGGGTCCAAGGTGGGGTCCGTGGACCACCCACGGGTCCTTTTGAGCAGCTTCCAGGTGAACGCACTCTTGAGTCGGCCCGTTACTTCCCTCTTTGGGAGTTGTTGTTGTTTTTTTCCCACCACTGACCGTACAGTCTGCAGGACAGTGAAGTTACTCAGCATCAGCAAAAAAAAAAATATGTCAAATGTTAAAAAAGTTGAGTCCTTGCGAAACTCTTCTACTTGGAGGAAATTCGGTTTACTCTCTTAAAACAAATCGCTCTCCTGCAGCGACACCCAGCGGCGGTTTGGATGCATTGCAGGGTTAAAATTGAATCTCAATTCAATCATCAATTATTAACTTAATTGTAATGCAGGATTGGTAAGCAGTATGAGATGTGCTACTTGTACTTGAGTGCACTTGATATTTCTACTCCACTACATTTCAGAATCACAAGGTTGGTGGTTCGATCCCTGGCCTCCTACAGTCGAGCAGGACACTGAACCCCAACTTGATCCCTTACAGTTCACATTACATTACATTACATTACAGTCATTTAGCAGACGCTTTTATCCAAAGTGACTTACAGTCAGTAGTATATTACATATCATTCACCCATTCACACACTGATGACAGGCTACCATGCAAGGTGCCACCATCAGACTCTAACTAACATTCATCATCCAGTCCACACCGATGGCCTTCAGGAGCAACTTGGGGTTAAGTGTCTTGCCCAAGGACACATCGACTGCAGAAGCCGGGTATCGAACCACCGACCCTCTGATTGGAGAACTACCTTGCTCTCCACTACGCCACAGGCGCCCCTAATTATTATATATTATAATAATTACTTAATTGTAATGCAGGATTGGTAAGCAGTATGAGATATGCTACTTGTACTTGAGTGCACTTGATATTTCTACTCCACTACATTTCAGAATCACAAGGTTGGTGGTTCGATCCCTGGCCTCCTACAGTTCACATGTCGAGGTGTTCTTGAGCAGGACACTGAACCCCAACTTGATCCCTGGGCGTTTCACAGAAGCCCACTGCTCATAAAAATGCTTAGGATGGGTTAAAAGCAGAAGTCAAATTTCATGTATGTATGTAATGTGAATGACAATTGTAATTAAGTTATACGTTTTTGTTTGATTTTAGAACGAAATGCATCTTACCCTGCTACAAATAGTTAACATAAGTTACTTTGCAGATTCAAATTCTTCATACAAAACCATTGATTATGTGACAAAACATATATTTTATTGTATAATATATATTCGTTCAAATAAGCTCCACATTGACCAGCAACATTAAATGCTCCTTTCATGTCAATCCACTGATGTACTATAACGAGATATTCAGTAAAATTAGAATGATTTAGCAAATTTTAGAACATGTTCCTGGTTGCATTCAAATCCGTCAGGAAAGAGGCCTTTTTCACACTTCGCCTCCTATTTCTTAATAGTATTTCATTTGGCCATTGCAGTGACCTAGTATCTACAGAACAAAGAGAAATAATGCAGTGATATAAACACCAAACATAAAACTCAGGATGTCTTTACTCAATGGTTCCAGTGGTGTCTTGGTGAATGGTCTTAAAAGCAATCTATTGTCCCATTTCTCGTTGAATTTTTACAACATGTAGGAGTCTTTTCAAATATCTCAGTGTATCCAGCCAGGGACTCAAAGTAGGAGGGAACTCTGCAGCATTTCCTGGTGATTTCTTGGCATTTCTTGGTTGCTCTGAACACAACCTTAACCAGGTATCGCCTATCTCATCCTTTACCTTGTCGGATCAACTACGTATAACACAACAAATTTCTGTGGTAATTTATGAGCCAATATCTCTTTCAACATCATCCCAGTATTTTTCTCATTTTTATACAGTCCATTAAAGCACGAATGTGATCTGCATTTTCTCTCCACTCGTCTCGAACATGACTGTTGGATTGTGTAGATGAACGTGTAATTGGGAGTAGAGTAAAATAATATTTTATATTATACCAGTCTTCTTTGCATTGAGGTGCGTCTGCTGATCACTGGCTCTTGGTTCAGCACCGATACCGCCATACCTGTAATATTTTGTATGCATTACAGCGTCACAATCACACTGCTGCGTTCGTGAGAAAAATCTGGAGCAGAATATTTTGTTTTAATTCTCTTAAGCAGGCCTGATCAAGCTGTATACATGGAGCAATAAACCCATCAAAGTCCAATTTATATGCATTATTAACAAAAGGTATTTTGAACTAATATGTGTGTCCCAGAGAAGATCAACAAAGTAAATGTTTAATAAATTTGCCTTTTATTTGACAGAATTTGTAATTCTTATTACAAAAATGTAGGCACCTTCCATGTTGATGTACAGTCTGCAGTATTCAGCTAGCGTCACTTACAGGAGGCATGTTTTTTTTAAATCAGAGTTTCATAACATTATTACCGCATACAACAGCATCAGGCTTCTCTGTTTTTCCAAAGCTATAACTGAGAATAAAGCCTTGCCAAACATCTTTCTTCAGCTGGTTTTGACCATGTGGTTGGACTCATGACCAAAACAAAATCACTACATGCAGCACGTTTCATTGAACTTGGAGTAAAATAAAAAAAAGTCGAGCTGAGGAATCTTTTTTTCAATTTCTTTCTTAATTGAAAGCCAAACACGCCATGTAAACAAACTTTAGTGTAGTGTCAATATAGTGCATCTGTTTTACAGTTAGAAATGGTTCAGCAGGGGGGAACTGGAAGATTTTGATCTCAACAGGAAATACTTTTAGCTTACAGCAGCACTCTCTTAGAATTTCAAGTGATTTATACCCAAAAAAAAAAAGAATGGAACATTACTTCAGAAAGATACCCCTGATATTTTAGAGTAGTATTTGTGGGGAAAAAAGTATTTGTGGGGAAAAAACTCCAATGATGTCAGCACTTGAGAATGTTTGGCAGTAATGTTTTTTCTTTGTTTTCCGGGTTCACATTGGAGCTTCCTCAGTACGAATCTTTGGAGAGGGCAATGATGGTGAAACGCAGCTCCTGAGGGTCGCGAGCCATGAAGACCTTACAAACCTTTGCAGCGTCCTGCGGGGCAATTTGAAAACACGGTGACTTGCAACTCGACCAGCACAATGTTTTTATGACAATATGTCTGTTTTATTCATTAAAGCCTTACCTCCAGGAAATTTTCTTCTGAGGTTGTTCCGTGGACAATCGGGAAAGGCTTGCTGCCGTCTAGATTTATAAAAAAGTAGAAATGTGGATGAAGTAAATATCATAAACAATGAGGCAAATGCTGCTCAATATTTTTGATAGAGCAGTGGTTAACTCACCCAGTTCATATAACTGTCCTCCGATATTCACAAAAGCTATAAAATGCAGATTCACTTTCTCATCTAAACTCGGGGCCTAACACAAACAAGAATTAAACAAAGTGATTTTCACATTAAACACATTCTTAATAAACAAAAAAGACTGGACTGTCTGAAGCATCCTCCTTTTACTAAAAGTCAATACGAACCTCAGTCTGTCCCTCCTGTGCACTGGATTCATGTGTAACGCGTATACTCTGAAACAGAAAGTAGGGAAAAGAGCCAATGAGTGTATTCATAAGTGATTCCTGGTAGGTTTTCTACTTCATGGTTATTTTACCAGTCTTCTACAAAAGTACATAACACAAGGCCAGTGTTATTATCACCTGACAAATGACAGCTACAGAGCCGTTACTGAATAGGCTGCCATCACACTGAGAAAGGTCTGTGGCCAAAACCTCTTTTATGGTCTGACTGACTAAAAGATGATGAAAATATACCATGAGCGTAACAAAAAAAATCATTTTTGTGAAAAACTGACAAAACCCCTCCCAAAAAAAACTTCACTTTGGTGAACACTTCATCACCCCATCCATGAGCTAGAGTTTTATTTTCAGTGTTTCTTTACCTCATCTTTTTCCAGGAAGGCTGCCCTTTCTTCTGAGGTCATTTTAGACGTTTGTTCAATAAACTTCTTCAGTGGAGAATCAGGCTCTAAGGAGGAAGGACACTAATATTTATCAATATTATAAATTGATGCATGGTTTTATTTTTAATCTTTTGTACTTGGAGCTGCTAAAATACACTCAAAGTGCCTGCTTCCTTAGAAATTCCATTTAATAAGTGTTTGACGGGTAAAAGACTGATATCCATGCTGCAGCCCATCTTAAGTTTTGTGCTGAATTATACAATGACATAGCATACAGTTTGTCAAGATAAAATAAACTAAAATTAAATTTTCAATTAGAATCTTTTGAGGGAAACTAATCTTTTATTAATCTGTAAAAATCCACTATCAGTCAACATCTAGTGTCAACAAATGATATTGTAATGGGAGATGATGGATTGTAAGGGAGATTCCTATCTCTACCAACATGACGTAAACAGAATAAACACTTACCAAATTCCAGGTGTGCGTGGTTGTTTGCCACTGCATGAATTAATCCTATCGTTCCACAGGCGTTTCCAATAGTTTGCTTGATGAAGTAGACGTCAGGAGAGATCTCCTGTGGCTGACCCTTGAGTTTCTCTTCCTCTTCTTGCTTGAAAGCCTCATACTAGACAGAAGGAGGAGAGAAATCTCTGAATAAACATTGTTCAACATTATAGACATGATTCTGTACAACATGTACAGTAATTGTTAGGTCACTAAGTGCAGGCATAATGTGGAGACATCAATTGTGGTTTATGACCATGCGGTTAATGCATTTTACACCAAAGATTTAAAAAAGTACCTTGTCTGTCACTGGGAAGAGAAGCAGCACTGCACACACTGGTCTTGGAACCATGCTGAGGAGCTCTGGATCCAATCCGTAGACATCTCCAAATTGCCAGGTTGGTCTCATACCCAAGCAGTTGACAAACTACAAAAACAGCTGGGAGTTCATTTGTACGCATACAAAGACCTAAACCTAACCTAACGATATCAAAGCAAGGTAGGCAAAGTTGAACTGATATAAATTATTCCTGTCCTGTCTATTACGTCATAAAATAAAATAATAAAAAAAGAAAAGTCACTGTCATTTCACTCAAAGAAATATTCACTGCATGACGGCATACCAAACTTCTGTTAGAAAATCTAACAGAAGTTTAGTAAGTATATTACTGTAAATAATGCAATTTGTAGAAATTTCTAGAAAGACAAGTTTGTAACAAAGCCAAAGCAAGTATCAATCAATTACCGATCTTTTATTGGAAACTTTGTAGTCATATGTACAAATCGATACTAGCCTGAAGATGAGTGTACGGCAGACCTGCTGTGTATTGACTGCTCACGCTTGCTATTCATTTTAATGAAAAAATGTAACTGCCTCCGTTTCCCCTCATCATTAGTAGCACATTTGCATCGTACCTGTTAACCTGTGCAGTAGAGCTTTACCAAACTATCCTGATGAACTGGTACAAAGTGAGGCATGCACAACCAGCTCTGCTCCCGGCAGACCACATGACCACATGACAATAAAAATCCTGTGCAATACATTACACATTACACTGTGCAATAATAGTTAAAAAAGTTTAAAATAGTTAAAATAGTTTTGTTTTTTTATTGTTTTTATAATACTCTGTCTGTAAATATAATATTTCAGTTACTGTTGTTTTTTTATTGCTTATTTATAATACTGTTTTATTTTATTTTTCATTTTTTAGCTTGTCTTCTTCTACTATGTCTCTTGTGTGCACTTTACTCTATGCTGTTGTAAACCTGCAAATAAAGGTAATGTATGTAATGTAATGTACTATGTCTTATCTTATCTTATCTTATCTTCTCCACACTCTTCACATTGCTACATGTGTGCAGCATTGAGCATCACTGATCCGTGTTTCACTTCACTCAGAGGTTTTTAGCTTGTTCACAAAGGAGATCTCTACTGCAGGCCACTCCTCTCTTTAGGTAGATGCTTTTTAAATGTGATAGACCTCTGCATGAAACTTAACCAACTTAAGTAAACAAGTCTCAACAACTCTTCCAGTGCAGCGTTCCGTAGTGTGCAGCTTCGTCGCTGGGTAGGCCCTGTCCCTCTGCACCTTCCTTTGTCTCTGATTGATTCTTTAGACTCAGCTGGTGTTACATTAAATCAGGAAAACATTCTCACCTTGGTCATGACCTGAAATGAAAACAGACAAATAAAAGTATTAATCAAATTGCTTTTGGATTTGACAACGCAGGCTTCGGCCTTTGTTCTAACTGCTAGCTAGGAGTGAGCTAGCTCTCACATGCTTGTGAATGAATGGCCTCGATGAAACAACAGGGCTTGAACAAGCATCGACCATACGTACTTCTGGGTTTGACTCCAGGGGCAACCAGCGTGGACTGTCCATCTTTAAATTAACTGTTACTTTCCTGTGTACCGAGAGCTGGACCGCTACAACCGATGTGCTAGATCTGTTTGACAGCTGAAACGTGCTTCCGCGTCGGGAGAGTGCACCTTGACGTTTGTGTAATATGCAGGGGTGCTTGCTTCTTAATAAACCATAAATACACCACACCCAAAACCATACAGCGTAATAATACATTTAGATATATATTATGGAACTACCATATTTTTCTACCGTAAATAATTGTGTCACGGTTCTTGTCTGCAATAAAAAAAGCATTTTGAATGTGCTCCCAACCCCGTCGAAAAGTGGATCGTTCCAGAGTCGCAGGCGTGTTTGAGACTTCAGAAATACTTTCCAAAGGTGTATAATGTGCAGGGGTGCTTGCTTCTTAATAAACCATAAATACACCACACCCAAAACCATACAGCGTAATAATACATTTAGATATATATTATGGAACTAGCATATTTTTCTACCGTAAATAATTGTGTCACGGTTCTTGTCTGCAATAAAAAAAGCATTTTGAATGTGCTCCCAACCCCCGTCGAAAAGTGGATCGTTCCAGAGTCGCAGGCGTGTTTGAGACTTCAGAAATACTTTCCAAAGGCTGGGGTGACCCACTCCCTGTTTGACACGGTCGTGTTCTTACTCGTTTTTATTGATCCTTTTGCAATAATAATATTAATAGGGAAAAAAAATCTTTCTAAATAAGGGAACTGTTTTTTATTTCAAAGCGTGTTGCTGTGTATATCACCGTCGCCGCTAGGGGGCGCTGTTGTCCCGCATTAGCTCGGTCATCGTTTACATTGCTCTAAGCAGTCTTCAGATTATTCCCTGATTATTCTTTATTCAAGTTGTCACACACACATATGTGGGTATGCCCAGCTGACCATACTCCTACTCAACTTCATCTCCCTGCAAACATTGTGCTATATATTTATGCAAATACTTATTTTACACTATATATTTTTAATTAATTGACATTAGTTTGTAAAAATCTGTTTTCACTTTGACATGAAAGAAGCTTTTTTGCAAATTCTTGTCAAAAAAGCCAAATTATATTGACCATGATTTCATTTATAAAAGCAACAAAAGGGGAAAACATTGGTCATATGAACATAGTTACTTGTTACTTCTCAGAATAGAACAAGCACTATACGATGACTGTATCATTGTATTTAAAAATGGTATAGACTTATACAACATATAGTAATCCTCAAAGCAACGGGGGATTTTCTACAAGACAGAGCATGCGCTGATGTCCACAAGAGATGACCATTCTACTATATTATCCTTTGTCATAAATGCAGATGTGGAGTAAACCTGCTGTTACCACAAGCCTGATCAGCTCCTGGAGATTCATTAAGCCAGAATAAATCTCACAGAGGTCACACGTATTCTATTCAAATTCATTCCACAGACCAAAACACTTTTCTTAATATTAGTATGCGGCACCACAAATATGAACATAAAGCTCCCCATATGTATCATACAGCATCCCAAATAAGCTTCCCAGACCATATGAGAGTATCTGCAGGCTAAAAGTTCTATTATGAGCAAAAATAGAGATGCATTGCACATACCGGATATAATATGATGACTGAGGTGTTTAATCAATAGAGTATACATTCTACAAATATGTCTTTGTCAATCAGCCTTTTAGCCTAGTACAGAGTACAGCATCTGCCTAAAAGGTATTTGGAGTTTTCTGTTGAAAGGTACTTTGGTGAGAAGTGTTCAGAAAGAGAAGAAAAAGAAGCAGAGAAGAAAACATCTTAAAAAATAAACATAAACGCTCTGCTCTTCCGTTGCTGTCAAGAGTCCCAACGGAGTGAGACTAGGCCGGTTAAAGTCATTTGTTTGATAATCAAGAACTGAACTTTTAACAGAGTTCTTCTGCGTCTGTTTGAGCATGTTCTTTGAGGGATCTGTCTCTTTTGTCCCTCGCTGCAAAAAGCCAAATGTGACACTAGGTGGCAGAAACTCCATTCTCTAACAGTCAAGTAGACAATCAGCCATAACACAGAAATGGCTGTTGTGATTTGCTACCAACAGTCAACTTATTGTGTTACACCCAACTAAAAACACACACACACACACACACACACACAACACACACACATACATACATATATATATATATATATATATATATATATATATATATATATATAAATATTATTTTACACTATATATTTTTAATTAATTGACATTATTTGTAAAAATCTGTTTTCACTTTGACATATATATATATTGATGATTTCATTTATAAAAGCAAATACTTATTTTACACTATATATTTTTAATTAATTGACATTAGTTTGTAAAAATCTGTTTTCACTTTGACATGAAAGAAGCTTTTTGCAAATTCTTGTCAAAAAAGCCAAATTATATTGACCATGATTTCATTTATAAAAGCAACAAAAGGGGAAAACATCCAAGGGGGGTGAATACTTTTTATAGGCATTGTATATATACATGGTATATATATATTAAATGGCTATATACATATATATATAAATATACATATATATATATATATATATTGGTAAGCTTGTTTTCTTCTTCGTTGCTTATTTTTCTTGTCTTTCTGAAAACTTTACCCCAAAGTATCCTTCAAAACAAATCTTCCGATACCTTCAAGGCAGATTCTGTATTTTGAACTGGACTAAAATAAAGGTGGATTCTACTGTCATCCAAAACTGTTTGTGGAATTTATGAAGTGCAATGCTTCTTTAATTTTGCATAACTTTATGCTTGACTGAATAAATATTTCAAAGCTCACAGATTCAACAGTGTGATGTCATAGTGTGTGTCATAATATAGTGTGATATGTCCATAATATAGTGTTATGTCATAATAAAGTGTGATGTCATGATATATTGCATGTAATATAAGATGTCATAGTATAAAGTGTGATAATCATGATATTATAGTATAGTGGAATAATGTGGAACTATAGTAGTAAGTGTGATGTCATAATATATAGATATATGCGTATAATATAGTGTGATATTATAGTATAGTGGAATAATGTGGAACTATAGTGTGACGGTGTAGTGTAGTGTGATGTGTCATAATATAGTGGGATATTATATAATATATTATAGTATAGTGGGATATTATAGTATAGTGGGATATGATATAGTAGTGTGATACATTTTGAAATTTATGAAACTTTATATTGACAGTCATCTTAATTTTTCGCAACAGCAGATTCTGTACATCCAGAAAATGACTTTAATACGTCTTTTTTTGCAGAAGTAAAACGTCCCTGCTCCTTATACGCTGACAGAACCGTAAAAACCTCAGCGTGGACGATAACACTCCAATACGGTAGGTGGCGCTGTGCACCCCATGACGATATTCTGGTAACGCCGAGAAAGAAAAGGGAGAGGACTGTTACTGTTACTGATTCTATGAATGAGAGAAACTTTCTCTGCACAAAAGTAGCCCTGTTTGTTACTTAGCTTTTTCAAAGGGTAGCTAATCATACATCGATTAAGGGGTCTTTGGCGGTCACTGCACGGCTGGTCAGTGAGAGGATGCCCGCAGCGGAGGAATCGTACGGTGAGTTGTCAGTGTTACTTAGCCGTGCGTTGTTTTTAGTAGAGTGCCGTTTGACCAGGGGCACGAATAGGGTTTTGTTTTTTTACTACCTGTAACATTCGCGTTAGCTGAACCGAGCTAAGCTAACTCTGTATCCCGGGGTGTTCTGTGAGCTTGCACATGTTCTAACCCGTTTCCTTAGTAGCGGCTCAAATCCAGGTACTAGGCGGGCGGCCATGTTTGTTTTGATTTGGAAATATCAAAACAAACATGGCCGTAAACCTGGCAAACAGGTTAACATACATTTTGTCATTCAGAGGACGGGATATTTTGGGATCCAGATAGTTACTCTTGGTTAGACTGTTTTGGTGATTCTGGAACACTTTCAGAAAAAATAGCTATCTTTATGCAATTCAATTCAATTCAGTTTATTTTGTATAGCCCAGAATCACAAATTACAAATTTGCCTCAGAGGGCTTTACAATCTGTACACATGCGACATCCTCTGTCCTTACACCCTCACCTCCTCTGTCCTTACACCCTCACATCCTCTGTCCTTAGACCCTCACATCCTCTGTCCTTACACCCTCACATCCTCTGTCCTTACACCCTCACATCCTCTGTCCTTACACCCTCATCCTCTGTCCTTACACTGTCCTCTGTCCTTACACCCTCACATCCTCTGTCCTTACAGCCCTCCATCCTCTGTCCTTACATCCTCTGTCCTTACACCCTCACATCCTCTGTCCTTACATCCTCCCTCACCTCCTCTCTGTCCTTACACCCTCACATCCTCTGTCCTTACCCTCACCCCCTCACATCCTCTGTCCTTCCCTCACATCGGCACCTTAGGAAAAACATCTCCCTTCCCTAAAAAAAAACCCCTTTAACAGGGAGAAAAAAGGAAGAAACCTCTGGGAGAACGACAGAGGAGGGATCCTTCTCCCAGGATGGACAGAATGCAATAGATGTCATGTGTACAGAATGAACAGCATAACAGAGATACAACACATTCAATGTATATGACATAAATGATTCATATAATAAGACTACTTATAATAACAGCAGCAATTATTACAGTAGAATTAACTGTAATAAACAATAACTGTGCAAGTTGTCCGAGTTCACCACGGATGGATGTAGAGGAGCAAAAACAAGTTAGATGAGTTTCTCTGCATGAGGGTTTGGACCCAGCCTGATCCAAACCATGGAGTTCTAAAGAGAACCTGAGCGGTCCATACCACTGAATCCCTGCTCACACCTTCCATGTTTGAATAAATGATAAATGCCGCCTGGTTATCAGGGTTATCACCAGTAGACCCTTTATAGGGCAGACAGCTGAATCAAGTTGAAGAAATCTCCTTCAATCTTTTACATAAATGTCAACCCACTAACCTTTTGTTTGAAGAGATTCAACAGTGAAGTCACTGCGTTTTTTCCTCTATTTTAGAGCTGCTCTTATGTACAGTGTTTTTTGGTCTGATATTAGTGCCTTCATTCATGATCATATCCTTCCTGGATTTGTTTGGTGTTTTGATTCTGTGCTGTTTTGACGGTTTACTTTTTATCTCTCTAAGAAACTCCACAATAAATGCAAACAATTATTTCCTCTGACAATTTTCTTGAAATTAGATTAATCAATTTATTTCTAATTAATAAAGTTTTTTTTTTTAATTTTGTCTTGCCTTATGCGTTAGCCCTCATTATGCCCTGGCGTCTTCTCTCTATTCCTGTCCAGAGTATGCGTTATATTTCTCTGAATAAAGTTCTGAGTAAAGGATTTCTAGTGAGATTTTCTAGTTCAAAGAAAACTGAAAACCACACACCGACATATTTGCAATAGTTTTTTCATTGCTACATTTTTTTCAAGTTTTTTTTTTTAATTTTTTTTAAAAAAGAGAGCGGAGTGGGGCCATGATTAACGTAGTCAGACTCTTATGATACCTTGACTTATTTCACTTCTGGTACTTCAGGTGTCAACAAAGTCGTGGGCAACATCTGTCAGCTTTCTCCAGATTTGTTGGCTGAAGCAGTGAGTATATTTTATCTCTCTTTGCATATGTTCCCATGCAGGCTGAAAACGAATTATTTATAAAGAAAATAATATGTACTAAGCATACAGCATAGTCCTTGAGTAACATTTAAGTGAGTGATATAGAAGTGCAGAAGAGGAACAACACACAAGTCCCACTGAAATGAAAAAAAAATCTCTCTTCACAAACCTCTCAGTGGGATTAACAATTGGATGTTAAATACAACATAATGGTGTTCATTGTAGGGCTGTTAGCAGCCGCGATCTGCACAAGTCTCACAGGATGTGGCCTGGTCGCCATAGAGGTTATTCTGCAGTTCCAATAACTAATCTTCTAATCTCCACAGTGTCAGCACATTCTGACTTATCTCCAAGGGCAAGCGAGAGGAGTAGATTCAGCCGAAATATCTGACGTGAGTCAATATTTCCCTTGAATATTTTTTAACTTCTAGTAACCCAACTTCCCAAGTTCCTCTTTCATTACTTGTTGTTTTCTTTCTTCTTTTCTGGACAGAGATTTCAGAGAGCTGGAGTCAGTCTTGACCATGAAGCTCTGCAGAACATGATCAGATTTCTCTTGTTAACATTCAGGTATCTTTAGTCCTATTTTTGTCTTTCTTTGCCTCTGAATGGGGTTTGTTAAAATGTGATAGCTGATGAATGTGTCAGCCCACAGTTATTCCTTATGTTACTGATGGAAGCCCAACATGTTGATATGTTTGTCCAGTTTGATGTATTTGCACGTTGATTCCAAATCCCCTTCATAAGAATGTGCCTTTAGCATTTTCTATGATTGTGTAACGAAGCTTTAACATCTTTTATCCAGGGCTATGCACCTGGCAAAAGGCTAAATCCTTACATAAAGGTGCACTTTAATTTTAGTGTAAGGTGACATTTGTATTATCAGGTCCGCTGGGAAGAGCAGCCTCTCTGGGGATGACCTTGTGTCGAGGCTGGAAGAAGGCAGCAACAAGTGGACCAAGGCTGCCCTTCAGGTGTTGCACAGGTTGTGGGGTGAACATGGTGCATCGGTCCAGGCTCAGCAGGAGGTCCAGGCCATTCTCAGCATCGGCCAGGTAGTTCTGAATCTCATTTTCAAATATTTCTAGATGACCTGTACACAGAGTTTGTCTCTATTCAAGGCTGATTACACTTTGTTTGTTTGCTGTATCTTGCTAGTTAGTGGACATGCAGTGGAAGCTCGGCATGGCGGTGAGCTCCGACACCTGCCGATCGCTCAACTCCCCATACGTGTCTCTGCTGCTGAAGATCGTCGAGCCCTCTGGACAGATTTGTCACAGGTCTTTTGAGATGACCATTCCACAGTTCCAGGTCCGTGTTTATTGATGTGAATGCAATGTTTTTTGTGCAATTTATCAAAGGATTAATTTGAGTGATTTTCTTTTTTTTTGTCCCCTTGCAGAACTTTCACAAGCAGTTCAAGGAGATGGCAGCTGTTATGGAGACTGTGTGATTGTCGCAAACGCACCAAAGTGCTTGTGAAGATTGCACCCCAGTTTACATGTAATCAACAGGAAGGACAGCTTGACACAGGTGTGCGTCTGGCTGTCTCAGAATGTGGATACAAACTAATGCACATGTCAATTGTCTGCTTTGCACAAAAGCGTTACTTCTAGGACCAACAGCTGTTCCAATTGTTGAAATTCTGTCTTTACTTCTAATGCCAAGATTAAGTGTACTTCCTCCAATTAACATATCAAGGGAGCATACCAACTAATGCAGTCTAATACGCAATAAATCTCACCGTAAAGTTACTAAAAGGAACTTTCCTTTTGGTAGTGCTCCCCAGCACCAGATTCCCTTTCAAAAACATCGCATTTTACTTAATTAGGGGTCAGACAGTCTGCTAAGCGCAGTCCTGGTGCTGACTGAGGCCGAGCAGAGTAACGGAGAAATAGAACGTTATTTTCTGATTGATTCACAGCGGTTATATTCTAATATAGAATTTAAGATGGAGAGGGGGGGGACAAAGCGCAGTTATGATCGACCTGAATGTGCTACACGCCCTGGGTGCTGTTATCGTCCATGTGAGGTCTCTCCCCAACACAACAAAATAAGAAGGAAAGAGACAATCCAGGCTGAAGGCAGTGGGTCACAATCGAAGATTTAGAGGAAATAATTGTCTGTACACAAATAGTTTTTTAGGAAATTCTTGCATATTATACCTTTTTTAACAAGCGAATAAACCGCTATAGAGAAGTGCTGTTGAACTGTATTGCAAAGCAAAACAAACACCACAAACCACATCCTCCAAAATGTCCATTAAATTGATTTAACACCTCTAAAACAATTTAAACCAAAACTGAACTTTTAATAACAGTCATGGAGGAATGTCGTATCAGACTGCATTAGTTTTGTCTAACAATGTTATGGTTCAGATCCTAGATACACTAAACTTCAGTTCCCCTCTGGTGTGGGACTTTAAGAGTGTACTGAATCAAAATATGTCGCCACGGTGAACACAGATGCTGCTATGTGTTTTATTTAGAGTAAGAGATTGTGATCAGCCCACTTTACAGCAACCTTTTATACGATGTGTCATTTATTAACTTAGATTTCATAGACACGGTGCAATGAAATGGTCCTTCTGATTTTTGTTAATGTCTAATTTATGAAAACTTTTCTTTTACTGTTTGTTTCCCCCCTTGCTATGCTGAAATGGCTACTGTGTTGGTCTGAAGAGGCGCCTTCGCCCTCTTTCCACTTTTGTCCGTCCTTACTTTGATGCCATACAATAATGATGCAATAAACAGTTATCAAAGGTAAACCTTGTGGTGCATGATTATTTCATCCCAACTTCAGAGCTCAGAGCAAAGTAAAACAAGTATACACTAAACCAATTGCTGAAAATGACTGCCACTGGTTACCATCTTACTACTCTGTATATATCTGAAGTTCAGAGAAATAATTCAGACTCTCTACTTTAGGGTCCTTTTCCAGTCTTGTAGTGGTTCCTGATGTGATGTCTGAAGATTTGAATGCATTCTGGTGTTTAGTGACGCTTTAATTCCCCAGTGTGCAGATTTTGTACAATTGCATATATAGACTCTCCCTAGAATGCATTTTAAACAATCCATTCAATAAAATGTCAGCACTCCAAAAAACAAAAGTACAACCATACTATTTCATCCGATAAGAGACTTGGGCCAGCCGTGTAATATAAGTGTAGTTATGATCTGTTTACACATATTCCTCACCAGTAGTGTGGAGTTGAGTAGGCGGCAGAGATCTAGTGACTTCTGCCTCAGTGACCAGGTTAAATATGGCACTGATGCTATTTTGAGGGATAGGAGGAGTGCTTAGAATTAGACAGATCTCCTCTAGAGCATGAAGCAGCATAAGATGTGATTGCAGCTTTCCAGGACTATGAATCAGCACGGCCTGCTTGTAAACACTTAGTTGTGAACTATTGTGCAGCCAACACATAGTCAGTCAAGTATTTAGTAAGTTTTGTCCCTTTAGGCACGCTCTCATTTTACCAGGTGATGGCAGTTGGTGTAGGATAACACATTGTTATCCTGTGTAGGATAAGCATTTTAGCTTTACTTCCACCCTGAAGCCCTTTTGCTTTCTCGCTCTGCAGGTTTCCATGAATCGTTGTGGTACCTGGACCGTAGTCGTGCCTCCTGCTGTGAGCCGACTGACACCCACTGCTACTTCCATTATTATTATTATTAATCACATTACTATCCCTATTTTCATAACTATAATTCTACTGTAATAATTGCTGCTGTTATTATAAGTAGTCTTATTATATGAATCATTTATGTCATATACATTGAATGTGTTGTATCTCTGTTATGCTGTTCATTCTGTACACATGACATCTATTGCATTCTGTCCATCCTGGGAGAAGGATCCCTCCTCTGTCGTTCTCCCAGAGGTTTCTTCCTTTTTTCTCCCTGTTAAAGGGGTTTTTTTTGTGAGGGGAGTTTTTCCTGTGCTGATGTGAGGGAAGGACAGAGGATGTCACATGTGCACAGATTGTAAAGCCCTCTGAGGCAAATTTGTAATTTGTGATTCTGGGCTATACAAAATAAACTGAATTGAATTGAATTGAACAACAAACAAGAAAAAAATGGGCCTTGAGGACCAGAGCCTTGAGGGGCCTGCACACTCTGAAAGCTTTCCAGTTATTGTGCAGTGTGGAGGAAAAAGGGGTGGAGCCTCTTGTTGTCACGTTTCACACAGCGGCTCTGCCCCTGCCCACTCCCCCAGCACATGGGCTGGTTGGGCGGGTCGTCAAAGCGCACACAGCCGCTCCGCCTTACGAGGCGTTGTGGAAGAAAGCAGCACAGACCCCGGAGACTGCGTTAAGAGGGCCATAAACAAGCATGCAATGTCTGTAGGGATACCACGCCGGCTGAGCATAGCGAACATCATCTCAGGGTTGGCTCTGTGATGCGCCGCCCCGAAATCCGATTACTCTGGGCGTCTTGTGTTGACACAGGAGCCGACAGGAGCCACGTTTTAAGCAGGCAGGCAGGCTCGGCCGGGACAGTACGGGACTGTTCGGAGGGTTGATCCGCTGCCCGTGCAAACAGTGGAGGCACCAGAGCACAGAGAGCCAGGCTGCAAAAAAAAAAAAAAAGTGAATTTACTTGAGAAGAAGAAGATTTTGGATGACGGGGCGAGCACACGTGGATGCAGACTGGATGGAAACTGATGCAAACTAACCACAACTACGTCTGGTTGCAAGGGGATGATACACCTGGGTCGTTTCTTTTATTAAAGTAGTCTTTTTTTAGTCGCTGTCAACATGCAGAGTCCGGACGAGAGGGAGACCAGTCCCCCCAGGTCGGACAGGAGGTTCGCCCTGACTTACGTGGGCTGGTCGTCGCTCGACAGGCGGACCACGCTGCCCATGCTGCCGTGGCTGGTGGCGGAGATCCGCAGGAAGAGCGAGAGAGGCGACCTCGGCCCGGCGGTGCAGCCGAGGGACGTCCAGCTGGTCCTCAACCCCCCGTTCGTCCGGTGCGTGCCCTCCAGCAGCAGCAGCTCGTCCGTGTTTATATTCGAGCACAAGGCGCAGCTCGTCTCGCGTTTCATCCACAACAGCAACGACCTCTCCTACTTCGCCTATCTGACGAGGGGCCAGCCCGACAACCCGGAGTCCGAGATGACCTGTCACGTCTTCAAGGCCTGCGACCCCAACCAGGTAGGCCCCCCGTCAGAGAGCACAAAAAACACGTGACACAACAGCAACCACACCAGGAAGAGAGAGTGGCATTGAGGTGAACAATAGAGTGAGAAGATAGTGCAATGAGGGGATCAGTAGAATAAAAGTGATAAATGTTATTTATGGATTATTGCACTTTGGAAGTGTTTTATCATTTTAACATCATACTGCTTAAAACTGCAGTTCAAACAATACCAATTTCTCATTTGAATGTTTTCATAATATTACCAAATACCAAAAAGTCCTGAGGGTTCTTATCTGTAATCTTATGTCAGTATTTAAGGTCAACCTGTTTACTGAATCTAGCTCCCAAGTGTTAAGTCAAGACAAAGGACCATGTCCTGCAGGGCCTAAATAGAAATGTCCTTTTAGGTGACAGCTATGTCATTTAATCTCAAACACAGAGTAGATTAGTCGATGGTCCAAACATGTTTGCTTTGGTATTAAGTATTTAGGCCATGATAAACAGAGCAAACCTGGCTTTTTTTTGTGGCAAAGTTAATCCATCTCTGCTTTTCCCCTTTTTGGGGGGGGATCAGACATCTCTATGGTGGCTGTAGTGTGACAACAACTGTACAGCCACAATATTGAGTCAGCACATTTACATGCTGATCAGCATGCCACTCTTGAGTAATGAACCAAAATGTGGTAATCGGCCCCAAAAAAAATCAGGAACGTGGGAGTCAGTGTTTTTCAAAAATGAGCATGCCGTCATGCTTTGTTGAAATTCAGTCTGGGTCACCGTCTTTCAGGCACTGTGCTCCAGAGTTCCCTTCAGTTGCACTGTGGTGTGTGTGAGTTGGTGAATTTTTTGTTTTATATATGAATCACAGAGCCTGGGGTAGTGCCAACAATAATATTCACCTGCTGTCCATGTTGTTCCTGTCTCCCCTAATGCACAGGGAAACTTTCTCAAATACTATCCCCTAGCAAACATCCAGTGATGCTCACGTTCTATATATCGATCTCACATATGCCTGCGTTGTGTCATGTTTCCTGTGGTATCTGCAGGCTGTTTGTTTTGCTGGTGAAAGCTGAGAGCAGAAGAGGCAGCACGTTCCAAGCCAGACGCGCTTTCGAGGTTTCGGGCCTCTACTGGGATCCAAATGTTTGCAGCAGTCTGGGTTGGAGGTATCTTGAACAAACCTCAATCAGCCATATTACGCAACAAATAAACTGGTTTGGCAGCCAGTGAGCTAGCAAATGTGCAAGGTGGACCATGTGGAATGCATGGGTTATTCTACCAGTGCACTGCCACGTTGCAGTCATTGTTAATGATTTGATTGTTTCCCAGGTATTTCATCTTTATAATACCGGAGTTCTCATTGTGCTTCGGTTGATTTTCTATGTGTCCCAACTGAGTTTGAAGACATTCTTACTTTTGCCTTGTTTCGGAGTGGCAGGCATGTTTTATAGAAAAATTCTATTCCTAGCATGCGGCCTGAGGAAAGACCCTTGGCATCTACCAATAAGATGTGAAAGGTTAAAAATGAAACGACGCATGTGGTGTACTGAAGAGAGGCAAATTACGTTTTAACAAGAAGCATTGCTAACAAAGCACAGTCTATACATAAACATGGCATCTCCCATTGTGTGCGATCCTTTGTTTGAAACTTCCTCGACTTGAAATGCAACTTTGGTCTCTGTGTATTATAAATGCTTTTGATCCCATCGTTAAATGGTTATGCATAAGGTGCAGCCCGTCTGGCATTGAAGGCTCTGGACTCCTGATTGGTGTATCCATAACAACAGGCTCCACACAATATTTTGCGTTCAGAGTTTGATTGTAGCATTCTACTTGGCTCAGAGTTAGGGACACTCCTTTATGTGCTCGATGAGACTCTCATGACAGCATGCACAAATTTAACTTGACTCCATTGTGTGGTTATTAAGGCAGCAATAGAGACAGCAAGGGCCTGCACAATGTAAGCCACAGGCCTGTGTGTTTTCCACCTCTGCTCCCACTTGGAACTGGACCACAGTGGAATCTCTCACTGTTGTATCATGGGTCCTGGTCATCATTCAGCGACACGTTGTGATGGTGGGACACAAGAGTATCCTACTTAACTGCCCTATAATAGTCTGAATCAGCATTTAGGAAACTTAATTCTGTATTTCCATCTGTATTTTGAAATAATTAAAATAAGACATTACTCCCCCCCCCCCCCCCCCCCTTTTTCTATTGAGCAGTGTTATCAAACTTGTTGATTCACACCCGTGCTCGCTTTGGGTAGCCAGGGCAGGTGAGGTTGCTGTGAACATGATCACGTTTCTTGCACAATGAGAAACTAGATTCTCATGATTGATGATTAAGTGTTAAATCTGCAGTGCATTGGGAACAAATTGACTTTATTCATATGTTTACATGTACAGTTAATTTCTTTTCTGTCCTGAAACATTGGGATATTCCCTTCTGACATGAGCTTCTTGGCCCATGTCAAGGTGACTTAATAGCCTTCGTGTTGTGTTGAGTTGGGACATGAACTTTGTTACACTACAGAGCCCAGTTTGTGTTCAGGCAGATGGAAAAGCACTGGGAGGACGTCACAGCTTTGGTGAAAACAGTACACCTTTAGAACCAATCCTTGGAGAGCATAACACAAAGTCATCTTTGTTTAAAGCAACAGTATTTATCCAAGGTATATACAAGCAACATTAAATGGCCATATTTCAAGAGATGGTTTCTGTTCCTTTTGGCTTGTTGGGGTTGAACAGTTAAAGGTTGACATTTGAAGTTTCAACACATTTCTGTAATTGGATTTTCTTGTTATTTTTATTTTTTATTATGAGTAACTTTGCAAGAATTTACATCTATTACTTTTAGCGAAAAAGCATTTAATCTCAGATTGCTTCTGTTCTGATTTGGGGAATCACCTTCCAGGTCTCTATCTGATTCCATCCTTATCTTATATTGACACAATGATAACCCGTGTGTCTCTAAAAGAAGTCTTATTAGGCTTAATGGTGTGTGCAAGTGTGTTAGGTCACCAGCGTGGTATGGTTAAATTGTGCCGAAAAGGGCAACAGAACCATGTGGCCAGCTACTGTTTGACCAGATGTTATAAAGAACTATTGTTGGTTTGACATGACATGAGCCGTGCAGTGAAAGTGCCTTGGGACTCCACCAGCTCAGAGGGGCAATCCATGTGTTAGTTTTCTCCTAAGCTCTAAAGCTGCTGCTGTTTGTCTAGACGGGCTTTGGATCACAGATATTGTTTGATAAAACCAGGCAATGTTGGGTGAAGGTTGGATGTAAAAAACAGTTTGAAGAAGCGTCGGAGTGGGAGGCTATGTTTGAATAGATTTCCAGAGTGGGGGGGGGACATGGCTTTCCTCTATTCCCTAACAGCTCTTTGCCTGCCTGTGCCCGTCTCCACCCTATGATTGAGCACCTTTACTGGCTCTGTATTAGGTTGACTGCAAATAATTAATCAGATCAAATGGTGCTGTGGCGTCATCTTACTCATGTATAATCCAGCGGTACCCTTAAATGTTAAGATGGTGCTGTTTTTTTCCTACACAGGCCTAGTTGTGAGATCAGACAGTGCAGCTGTGATTCTCAGACACCAAGGCTTCTGAAAAACCTTGTCCTTTTTAGTGTCAGCACTGCCTTTGCCAGTGCTTTTTTCCTCCCCACAAAGGTATTTGTATGTGCCGACATTGGCCTCTTCTCTTAAAGTTTTCTGTTATCTCAAAAGATGCTATGAAAAATGTCTAATATTCCAGAAAAAGAAACCAGCTAACTGTTAAAAATGTACTTGAAAGCTGCACAACCACTCCTGTATTTTGTGATTGAATGAATTCAACCGTCAATTGGCTAACCAACGTTTAGACACCAATGGGCTTTAAGGTGCGTAAAACACAGCTGTGTGTGCACTGGTGGTTCCGCTAGCTGTTAGCGTGTAGCGGTTAGCCAAACACTCTGTCCAAAACAATAAAACTGAGCTGGAGAGCAGCAGTGTGTGTATGATAGTTCTGTTAGCGGTTGGCCAAACACACTAATTCTGTTAGCAGTTAGCCATAAACACAGTCAATTCTGTTAGCAGTTAGCCAAAAACACTGTTGATTCTGTCAGTTGTTAGCCAACCCACCGTACAAAACAATAGAAGTGAGCCTGAGAACAGCGGCTGTGAGGTACGCAGCAGTGTGTGTATAGGCTAGTTCCGTTAGCAATTACGAAGAGTGAGTGAGGACTCACCCATCAGTCATTAGGAAAGAGGCAATAAAAAGTCTTTTTAAAAAAAAAAGTTTGAGTCTCTGCAACCACGAGACCTCCATGAGCTTGCTGGGCACCAGAAATATTTTGCGCTTTGCTGCAGGTGAGGTGCACACTCACTCGCTCAAAAGGGCTTCTCACAGACGCTCGCACACACACGATCGTCGCACGGCCCTCCTGGTGGATACGATGACAATTACACAGGTCCGTTTTGTTCGAGTGAACAGGCTGAGTATGTATGAAAAACCACCTGCCCTCTTCGTCATCTCAATGCAACCCTCTGTCACCAGCCAAGCACAGCTTACCCTTGGGGAGGCAGGCACTTGGAAAACGGGACTTTAAAATAGCTCATGTAGCCACTACAGCAGCATGGCATATTTGATTCCTCTAGTGTCTCATACATAAACTGGCCTCCATAAAAAGCAGGATGTTTCTATTTTATTTACAATCAGTCCTTTTCCTGTTCTGCCGGCCCTCCCGCGTCTATCCTGTTGTTCTGGTCACACCTCAGAAGTAAGACCGATTTTGTTACATAACTTTCCTCCCCAGTCTACATAATAAATATATTTGCTCAACAGTCAGTTGGCAACTCTTATCAGATAGCCGCTGTTTGTTTTAGCGCTCATTGTTGTCTTAACCAGGGTATTTGACTGACCTTGACTGTGGCCCTGGCTCTCGCTTTTTAGCGAGCTGGAACTCAGGGGCTGTCAGTCCCATTGTGTCTGCCAAATAGATTGAAATCTCGATTGTAAAAGTGTCTCATGACTGAATGATGAACTGCCTTTTAAATTCCCAAGTGTTGCTTAAGAGTGCGCTTTGAAAGACTTACATTTTCTGTCGTGACTTGTTTGGTTGTTTTTCCTGAATACAAGTTACCAAAACAGACATCCTGTTTTCTGCAGGAGTTCAACAAGCTGCAAGTGCCTAACACTCACAGAGGAGCAGAAACAGGCTCAGTCACCTTCAAGTCTCTGATTCTCCAAAAGTGTGGGCGTTTCCTGTCTCCTAACCTTCTTCTGTTACTCATGTAGCGTTTGGTCTGTCTGTTGTTGACTAGCCTTAGTTAATTCAAATATTGTGCCCTTTTTTTTTTTTTTTTTTTCAGCCTTGAGTTTTTTAAAGTCGCAACATGAAGTCAGGTCATGGTATTTGTTAAGCAAAACAAGTTCTCATGTGAACTGCATACGTGTGTTATACATAGTTTCACTTGTTCTGTTTTGACTGCTCTTTTTTTTCTCAAACTGAGTCTTTTGAGTCAATAGGGTCATTGCAAATGATGTTATTGTGTCTCAGTAGTGTTGAGGTATGTTATTGTTCTGTGTGGAGTTGTGTAGGAAGAGCTGCAGAGGAAAAACCTCCTCTGGTGTGTGGTTCCAGTTAATTTCCCATCATCCTTTGTTACTGCTTTCCTCGTTAATGTCTTCCTATTTGTCATATCCCTTCATTCCACTCTCCTTTCTTGCAGGTCCCTGAGGTGATCAGCAGCATTCGCCAAGTGTCCAAATCAGCCTTAAAGGAAGACACCAAGCCCAAACAGGAAGCCGACGAGGCCTTCTACAACTCCCAGAAGTTTGAAGTGCTTTACTGTGGCAAGGTAGAAATGAATGCGCTCCTCAAATATGAAGTGTTTTTCCATTTGATTTAGGCAATTGTATTAATGCATCCGAATTTCCACAAAAAATCCAGGTGACAGTTCAGCACAAAAAGGCTCCAGTCACCCTGATCGACGACTGCATCGACAAGTTTCGTCTGCATGAGGTGGAGCGCAAGCGCTTGCGACTGCTCAGTGGCCAGCGAGGGTCCACAGAGAGTGCCCCAGTGGAGTTCCTCATCGGGGGAGAGGGAGACCCCCTCTCCACTGCTCTGAATGAGAGTATAGAGTACACAGAAGGAGTGGAGGACATGACAGGAGGTGAGAGCAACATGCCGATCATTAGCTGTTTATCAAAATGATCAATGTGCACACACAACTAAAGTAAGAACAAAAGGTCAAAGCTAAATCTGCAAAGTAGTGTCCTCCTCTATTTTTATTCGTTAGCTTAGTTTACTGATAGGTCAATAGGGCATGCAGACAGTGAATTTTAGTAAAGTCCTCTGCTGGACCAAAAGGCAAACTACTTCAAACAATCTGTTGCGCTTATAGACGATACCTTTTTGAGTTCTAACATCTAACTCATTACACTTCAAACACAATTAATATACATTTTCTAGGCAAGAAGTCAGCATCTTTACCAGTTTATCATTCATGTGGTAAGATGTAATGCAAAATAAAGAAACAGCATTGTTCTTCGTTTGCAGAGTGGAGCTGGTAAGTATGTATAATAATTGTATTATTCTTATTATCGCATATAAGTATTGAAAACATAATATGATGATTTGGTTAACCTGGATAAAAAAACTTGTCTGATTGGTCAGGTGGCAGCCCTGTGCACCAATAAGAATAGCTACTAAAGTATTGTAAATGTAAATAAACAGCCCTGTGTATGTCTGCTGCTTGTGTTTCAGTTAAAGGCCTGTCTAACAGTGGCAGTCAGAGCAGCCTGCGAGGAACGTTCCCCGAGTGCATCCTGGAGGACTCTGGGTTTGAGGAGCCCCAGGAGTTCCGTACGCGCTGCAGCAGTCTGGCCGGGAGCCTGCAGAGGAAGCCTGGGGAAGGCGTTCTCATTGGCCCTGCACGCCGCAGACACTCGAGCGCACCGAACCACGTTCAGCCTTCTGACTCGGACAAGAACCGCACCATGCTCTTCCAGGTAGAGGACATTTAACAATACAATCGACCTCCATGGGAAGTGATGATGTGCTGCTCTTGTGCTGACGTCTTGGTTTTAGAATGAGGGCAGCGGCTCGGGGGTTTCTTATCTCTGTGTACAGATAACTGGAACTGCAAGAACTCAACTTAAAGGAGAGCTGCTTCTTTTTTGAGTGCTTAGTTTGCACCCGAGTGCCTGACCAGGACCCAGGGGTCTATTATATTTGAATTACAGTATAGATGGACATTTGTTCTGAGCCGTATTTTAGACTATTTTGATTAACTCCAAAATTGCACTGTACATTAGGTTTATTGTTATTATTAAATATACTCCCTTTTTAAATGAGATGGAGGATGTTATTTATGCCTCCGTGCCGCGCGCATGGAGATATTTATGTTTTCAGGTTGTCCGTCCGTCTGTCCCACTCTCCTGAACTCAGGGACACTTTGAGGTATTTTCTTCAAATTTGGCTTAAATGTCCAGTTGTACTTGAGGGTGAAGTTGGAGGTCAAAGGTCAAGGTCACTGTGACCTACTGTTTGTCCCACTGTACACCTTGAGCAAATTTCTTCAAATTTGGCTTCTACCGCAATGATTTTGGAGATCAAAGGTCACTGTGACCTCACAAAACACATCTTACACCGCAACTAAAAAATGTAAATGCTAAATATGACCATCTCACACAAACGTATAATAGGATGAAGGGATGGCTTTTTGGATGTGAACAGCAACTTCACTGGTTGGTGGAGGCATACATGTTATTCTAATACATGTGGTTCTAGTTTTCATTTAACTCTAAATCTGTTACCAACCCAAAAGCCTCCCCGACTCACGCCATTTTAGCACTGACACCCTCTCTACATGAAGTTCGGAGCGTCTTGTTACTGCAAATCATTTTTATGTGCACGTGGCTGGCAGTTATAATGTAGCGACTGACATCTGCCCTGTGTTACAGCTGTGGTTAAATAGGCTGTAACTCCTGGGTAGAATTTGTGAGTGCAGTGCTACTCCTGCATAAACGTGAGGCTGCAAGAAGCATGCGGCCTGCGGAGGGAGCCAGCTGCCATTCCTCACACACCATGTCCATTTGCTCACAAATCTAATTTTAAAAACTAGAGCACAACGCTCAATATGATACTCCACATAGCAGTCAATTGTGGGAAAAATCGTTGGTTCAGATTTAGTGACCTCGATTTTGAGAGTGTGCTTTAATGTATGTCATTGAATGGGTCTCAGAATAGTTGACACTGAGATTATCTCTACCTTAAATACAAACAGCTTTGTGTTCGTACTCTTTTATGTATCTGTGTGTGTTCTCGCATGAATCTGTCTGACCCTAATATACTTTTGTGTTTCGCAGGTCGGGCGTTTTGAAGTTAATCTCATAAGTCCGGACAGTAAAACGGTGGTGCTGGAGAAGAACTTCAAAGATATCTCATCCTGCTGTCAGGTTGGTTTATTTTTACTCGCCGTATTAACACTGAAATCCTCTCTTTTCTGTCCTTGCTGAAGTCCTAGCAATACGATAAGCGTGGACTAATTTAATGCATTTTTTCTGGATATCTAATGCATTAATGCATTACTGTCATTACAGCACAGTAGGCCTTTTTTTCATATGATTCTGGAATCTTTCTTAGTGATGTAGAAATATGCTCTTTTTTTTACTGCCCAGTGCCATCCTGTTTCTTTAAATAGACATCCAGCATTACACTAATGCCTTGGTTAGAGTAAGCAAAGTGGTCAATTCACTTATTTAATGGAAAATGGAAATGGAGGCTGTAAAGAGGCATTATGGTGTTGGTGACATGAGCTTTTTTATTGAGCTGCAGCTTGATGATTTATATTGCCTGAGATTCACTCTTGCTTCCTATTTGTCTCGAATGTGATGCAGGGTGTCAAGCAGTCCGACCATTTTGGATTCATCTGCCGCGATCAATCCGAGGCCGGTCCCAGTCAGTACGTGTGCTACGTTTTCCAGTGTGCCAGCGAGTCCCTGGTAAGTCACGCAAAACCTGAACTCAGTTTTCGCTCTTAACCCCATACGTGTATTTTTAAACCCTGCTCTCTTTGCTCGTGTCTTTGTGTGTGTGTGTGTGTGTGCTTGTCTCGTAATCACCTTTTACCTCGTGCGTCAGGTGGATGAGGTGATGATGACCCTGAAGCAGGCCTTCACGACAGCAGCGGCCTTACAGAGCAACAAGACCCAGATCCAGCTGTGCGAAGCCTGCCCCATGCACGACCTGCACAAGCTCTGCGAGCGGATTGAAGGTGAGCCACGTGAACTCACTCACTCCCTCCGGCTTGACTCATGAATGTGTTGATTCGTGGTCGGTTTCTCCGAGTTCACGCAACATGAAAGGGCTCTAATTGTCAGTTCCTTTTCTGTATCCAGGTCTCTACCCACCCAGAGCAAAGCTAGCCATCCAAAAATATCTCTCCAAGCTGACTGACAACGAGCAGGCTGAGATTTTTGAGAGAGTTCAGGTAAGGTTAACTATGCACGCTTTATTGTTTGAAAAATGTGTGATTGACAGTTTTTGTGATGGAATTCTAGATACAATCTTTGTTGTTTTTGCATCTGCTTCAAAGCAGTGTTTTTTTCCATCTTGTGTTTTGAGTGTTTGTGCATCCATGTCTGCAGAGACTGAAGCCCGGGTCGGACCAAGAGGAGAACGAGCTGGTGGTTCTCCATCTGAGGCAGCTCTGTGGAACCAAACAGAAGTCCCATCTTCACATCGGAGATCCCCTGCAGGTACTTACCTCAACCCTGTGAGAGACTGAAAAAAAAATCATAGTCAGTTATAGATCTGATATCTTTAACTTTGCTAGAGAGCTAAAACCCAACATCAAATTTAGTAGTGCGAATGCCTAAATATTTTCCAAGGGCCTTTAACATCTTTTGAATTTGAGAAAGTCCATTTCAGCCTTAATGGTTTAAGAAAATTATTGATTTTTTTTTTTCTATTGGTGAAGCAACTTTTCTCTGAGTGATTGTAAGGTTGCATAGAATGTGTTAGGATACTTTAGATGGCTGCTTTTGATGCCAAAGGTTCAGCTTTTCAACTCTTTGCTTCCATCTTAAAGGTTAAGGTCATCACAGTATAATGTTTATCCAAAGACGTAAGCTGGTTATCAATTGACTGGCTGTTATATTCAATAAGTTTCTGTGGGGAAAGCATGCCTTTGAAGTATGAAAGGGTACTGGATTATTACTTTAGCCTGATGTAGCCTGAGGGCCTGTATGTTAAATAGAACCATTCAAATGACAGAACACCAACAACAGACCCAGTGTTATTAACGGCCCTGAGGTTTACTAACTGTATGCTCACAGAGTCTGTCTGCTGTAGGCTGTCTCGTTTTCTAATTTTATTTCTGTGATTATTTCTCTTTCCTCTGCCCAGAATGCAGCCAACAGCTCGTCGGCAGGAGACGGCACGGCCACCAGCAGTCGCTTCAAACTCGACATCCTCAAGAATAAAGCTCGCACCTCGCTCACCAGCTCCCTGGAGAACATCTTTGCAAGGGTGGGTCACAGGAGAGGGTCTTTCTTTTTATGACACATTTTCTTTTCAGCCCCTGCATTTATCTTAAAAAGGCCCTATTATCTATTTTCCGGGTGTATATTTTTATCTCAAGTTACAGTTACAACATGTTTACATGTGTTAATGCTCATAATCCGCCTTGTTTTAGTTGACTTCCGTCACATTATGACCTGATAACGTTACAGAAGTGAAGGAGAGAATTCAATGGAGCCGTTTCAGGCAGCTCAGGAGCAGTGATTCTGAGGGGGAGGGTAACTCCTTTTAGGCGTGGACTTCAGGTTTTACACTCTACGGACCTTTTACATATACAAAAAAATATATAACACACTAAAGAAGAGGGAAAACGTGGAAAAGCATAATAGGGCCACTTTAATTCAATGTACTGCTGTTATTTTATCTACCCTTTTTGTTATGCCTCCTCAACGGCAATAGCCCTGGCCTGAGGCGTTCTGGTTTTGGGTTTCCGTCCCTCCGTCCGTCTCATTCAGGCGGCAACCTCCTGTTCTGACGAGTGAAGCCAATACTGAAGTGTCTAAAACTTGCATTCTTTCTAATGGCCAGACTGAAGGATGAACTGCTCAGAATTTGTAGGTCAAAGGTCACTTTGAATTCACAAAACATATTTTGGCCTTAGCCCAAGATTTCATATGCTAATTATGACAACTTCACACAAATGTCAAACAGGATAAAATGATGAAGTGAAGGACTTGGATGTAAACTGTGACTTCACTGGTTGTCAAAAACATACAACTCCGAGGCAGTAATTCTAGTCCTGTCTTCTCTAAATTTAATCTCTATATCTTAATTCCCTGCCCCAGACAGAACCTAGCCACTGTGCTGTCTACCTTTTATGTGTCTCTCTTTCTTTGTATTGGTTGGTGTTTCTGTGTCATTGTCATCCAGGGGATTTAGATCGACCCATATATGCCAGTGAGACAGCAGAATAATTCCTTAGTAGAGGGATCCAGGCAATCTGAGACCTCTGCTGCCATCTGTTATTGTCTCAGAGACTTAGCTCAGCAGTGACATTTTAATGTTATTAAGTCAGGAAATGTTAGTTCTTTACAATTTTCTGATGAGTCAATGTTTTACTATTTTATTGACGATACCAACTGTATGTTCTGTCACGAGCAAATATGTACACTTTTGAAAATGGATAATAACATGTTTTCATTCATGTATTTGTTCTTTCAGAACTTGTTTTATATCGTGTAATCACCTCTGTCCCCAGGGTGCCAGTCGGATGCGGGGCCGTTTGGGAAGCATGGGAAGCATCAGCAGTTTTGAAAGGGTAAGTGTCCTCGAGGGGTTAACACGAGAATTCCCAGAACTTCACTCAAGGGATTCTGGGAATTCTCACCTATCACCCAGTGGCTTTTAAAAGCAAGTTATATTTCATCTGTGTCCTCATGATAGGTTTTGACTTTGTCAGTGTCAGTAACTGATGGCGGCCAGCTGTTCTTTTCTCACGTGGAGAACATGATTCTGCATAATTCCCACATAGTCTCATCACGCAGCTGCACAACAGGGAGCGAGTTCACAGAGCTGTCAGTGGACCATTTGGGGTTGTGGGCTCCACTGCGTCACTGCTGTACAGAATGTGGAGCGAGTGTGCGATGTAGTCCCCTTGACTCCCCATCAGTCATGATGACGTTACTCCACCGATTTAAGCATTGCTCTCCTGGAACGTTGTTGGTCTCACAGTGGTTAAAAGACAAAGGATCCGTCCCTCCCATTCTCCTGAAGGCGATATCTCAGGAATGAGTGTAGGGAATTAAAATTTTGCAAAGACGTCCATTTGGACTCAAGGAAGAACTGAATAGGATTTAGGGGTCAAAGGTCAAGGTCACTGTGACCTCACAAAAACACTTTTTTTGCCATAACTCATGAAATCATATGCTAATTATGACAATTTCAAACACAATAATAGAGATGGAGATTATGAAGTGCTGACATTTTGGACAAACATGGATGTAAATTGCAACCTGTTTGGTTTGCGGAGGCAACCTTCTTTTCTGAGTAGTGAAGCCAATGCGGAAGGGTCTTAAACGTGCATTCTCTCTACTGACCAGCAGGGGGCGACACCTTTATTTTCAAAAAGAAGTCAGATAGTATAGAAGTCTATGAGAAAATTACTCTACTTCTCACTTGATTTATTACCTCAGTAAACATTTCAAACATGTGTTTATGGTCTCAATCTCTAGTTTCAAGTCTTCTTCAATACAGCATGAAGTTTATTTAGTAAATTATGGTCCATTTAGAGTCAAATAGACCATAAAGTGGAGGCGGGGCTACCTTGTGATTGACAACTCAGCTTCGGGCAGAGATGATGTGCAGGCTACAGAGGTCTGGGGAACACACTTCTGCCTAATTCAACACCTCTCATTTTTATTTTTCATTCTCAAACTTGTAGTCTTTAGACCCAACCGATGCTGACTCAAGTGACGTCACCCGAGACAATTTATAAGAATTTACAAAGCTCCTTTCTGTAGCCACAAAAAGCTTTACACCACTTTTTTCACATTTTAAGAAGAACTCAACAAGACCTGTAAACAGACTTTGATGTGTAAGATCGGTGGAGTTCACCTTAACACGCGTGGTGCTCATCCTATTGACAGAGATATTAAATATAGACCCTCCGCATATGACTATGCCTGTTGCATCACTAATGTCATCACGTCAGATTTACTGGAAATATGAAAGGCAAAGTGAGGGATATTATTCAAACCAGCCCTCGAGGGGCATCTCCATGTGCTGGGATTTTATTAAGCTGCTATTACTGTCACCAAATCAACCAATTGTGGCTCTTCACTCAGTTATAATCACAATGAGACAGACAGCCCTTCTTATAAGGACCAACAGATACGTTGTATGTTGTTCTCTGCAAAATTATGTGCATATTCTGTATCTGCAAGGAGAATCTGGCGTCTTCACTTTCAAGGCTCACCTGCGCCCCTCTTCGTGATATTAGTTGACGGACAGAGGAGTGTTGTTTGCCCTGTGATTTGGGCATTGTGTCAGGACGCCGATGTCGAGCAGGAAATTCAAGTCAGGATGTCCAGTTGTGCTTCTGCTGAGCCATGCCGGTCCTGACTTCCCCCGTTTCCTTCGCCCCGTCATAGGACAGAGCACGGCGCCTGATCTGCTGAGTCACTTCATCTTATCAGGGTTTTCAATAAATCTGAAGCTAGTCAGACGAGCGTGATTTACACGTGTTCAACAGACCGACCTTTTCCAACCTGCAACGTGATTAGCAGTGCAACGACCTTCAAGAGAGTGACAGTAGCTCTGTCAGATCCTGCATTTTTTACTTTCTGTGTGTTATGAGAGAAGCAGCACAAATATTGCTGAGTATCTCATGACATGTCAGATCTTAGAGAGGGAGGTCTGTGAGAGCACGGAGGTAGGAGATTGGAGGGTTTTCTAGGGGAGTTGAGCCACTCAGGTCCTCCCCACCAATCAGTGTGGGATGCCGTGAGTCACGAGACGTTGTCCATTAGAATACAATAGACATGGGAGTTGTGCTGCCAGGCGTGAGTCCATGAGTGTTGAATGTTGAGTTAAACCTGGAAGGAGTCTGCCGTTACTCTGGCTAGGTAAGTGCCTGTAACTTGAGTAATTTAGGTGGTGCTTTATATGGAATAGAGCTACTAGCCATGTGTGTTTTGTCTTCATATGATATATAATGTGATTATTACCCTTTTCTGTTTATACCTAGGTTATTGAGCTGCGTAGCTATGCAGAATATCTTAGAGGAAGCACCATTGTGTCATTGTTTCACCCTGTCATCCAGCTGTACTGTCAGACACCATCCGTGCTTTAACATAGAGTTAGAAAACCTCATAAATGTCCTTGACTGTAAAAGATTTTCACCTATGCCCTGACATCTTTCTGTCTCTGGTAATCTGTCCTCCTCAGCAGGATGAGGAATCCCCCGGTCACTCCCCTCCGGGCTCCCCTCCTTTCCCTGACGACGACGGCGGCGACCCGGAAGGCGGCCTGCAGTTCCGCCGGCGTGCCCACACCTTCAGCCATCCACCCGTGAAGAAACGCATCTCCTTTGAGGGCCAGCCGGGCGGCCAGAGCAAACAGGCTCCGCTGCGCAGACAGCAGTCTGTCAACCCCGACCTGCTGCAGAGCAGGTGACTTAAACCCGTCCGTCACGGCTTCACTGGTTTGAACCTGTAGGAGAAATGTCTTGGTTATGTTCCAGGAGTGGATGTTTTTTGCACAGAGTGAATTGTGCTAAAATGCTTCTACAGGAGCGAGCTTTCGTGTTCTGTTTGACTTTATATATCTAATTCTAACTTTTGCCCAGAAAATCAAAACCCTTTTGCTTTTAATTGAATTAGTTTAACGCTAACTAAATATTGAGTTAACCTTGAATGTTCACTCAAACAATGTAATCTATTTGCAGCGCTCTCCCCACCTCCAGCTCCACTATCCCTGAACAATAGCATCGCAAGTTTCCTGTCACTGTTTTGATCTCCCCATGTGTTCCTCAGCGTGTTTCTGTGCTCTCATTCTTTTCTGTCGTGTTTGTTTTTTTGTATTTGTGGGCATTTCGTGTTTGGCTCACCCAGTCCCGTTGCCATCTCGAGAACGCGCAGCGTCTCGGAGAGCGAGTCCACCTTCGGCCTCCCCTCCTCCTTCTCCGCCCCCACTTTCCTGAAAAGCATTTACCAGGGCTCACTGGGCTCCCTGAGCTCCCTGGCAGACAGTGGGAGCCTCAAGAGGTGAGGGGGCATTTAGAGAAAATCCCCCCCTACTTAGACCCAGACGTCCATGGGGCGAAGGGGTCTTTGCTGGGATGGCATTAGCTGTGTATACGTGTTGGCTGTACAAACCTATTAACACCCAGCTTTTTCTGTCCCTGTATCTTCATACTTTTTATCCAAAGCAAAAGGGATTTCAGCCTTTTTTTTTTTTGCATGGTAAAACTGTATTTAACCTTGATTTACAGCCTTTATTAACCACACAGCACCGTTTTTCCAACAATCTGAGCGCTTTTGTAAATAACGCAGCAAAATGCAAATGCTGATTTAAAAATAAATAAATAAATAAACCATTAACTATCACTTAACTATTTAAATGTGCATACGCCAACATATTCACAGGTTACTTTTAGTTTCAGGAAAACGTAATAAGAGGTAATGTGTCAAGTGAGGGATTTTAATCTGATGTGTGCAGAACATCTGTGAGAGTAAACTCATGGTCCCGGTGACATTTGCCTCAACAAAGGTCACTTCCTGTTATTCTACTGTGCACATGATGAGACAAGCACCCGTCGTGCTGACCAAGCTTATTAACTGCTGTAGCAGTCGAGTGATCCCTGACGATGACACGAAAAGCTTAGTTCTTTAATGAAGGAAAACTGTAATTTGATCTCGTCGTTTATGAAATCTCATTAGTTCTTGAGATTTAATTTTCCCATTCAACAGCTTCGGTGTATAAATTTACCATTCACTCTGAACTTCCATTAGCAAAAACCCAACAAACACAATACGTCACATAATACAAATTTAACACGTAAGTTCACAGGTGCTCATAAACTGAAATGCCTAATGCACTGATAAAAAGGATTTTCTGTGCATAACTGCTGTGAGACCCGCAACAGATAACAAAACTGTAATGTTGAGTGACTGTAATGTTTCAGACGGCTACATTATGACAATCATGTCAAAAGTATACATATCAAATCTAGCCAAATGCAGCCTTACTAGTTATTTAAGCATAACAACCCAACCTGCAAAACGATATAGACATTTTCTTTAATTTAGCTGCTATTGTACAAATCATGTTGTGCTGCAGAATAGGTGATAGCAATGTGCATCATTATGCATTATGCTGCGTTTCATCTCACCCACCTTTTATGCTCAAATGTGAATTTTCCACGTACGAGTACCCACTTTTATTTTTTATTTAGTTGTTACGCAATGGCGCTGTTAAAAATGGAACTTTTAGAACCTGCCGAGTTCCCTACAGACAACGTTCCCTTTGTCTTCATTGTCTGGTTGTTGGCAGGTGCGATTTTCAAGGCCCGGATATTATGTCTCCAATAACTGTGAAACGGCAAACATGAAGTTGTTTAGCAGCTCAGTAACCGGGTTTTCTTTTCCACTAACAGATGTCTTTTTCCAGAAAACCATCGAACCACGCATGCACCTCAGCGGTGGCTGTCTGTGTGACTGATTGTCATCTATCTCACCTAACAACACTACCTTCTGCCCTAATAGTAACATGGACATTTGGAATCAGTGAATACCTGGTGCATGTTTCTCCATCAGTATTTTTAAGCTTCACCATAACCATTTCTCACCAGCTCAGAGAGTTTGCTAATGGGAAGCTTGTGTAAGGTTAGACATGTGTGCTGAAAGAGTGTGTCCCTTGCGTTTGTAAAAAGATGCTGAAAGAGTGTCGGTGTAAGGTGACACCTGACTCGTTCGCCGGCCGTCCGTGACGCTGCTCTCCTCTCTTGTAGCAATGGGGAAGGCAGGAAGAGGACCCTGTCCACCTGCAGCGGCGACTCGGTAAGCGGGGGCCTCCCTCCGACCCCACGCAGGGTGTCCTGGAGACAGAAGATCTTCCTGAGGGTCGCCTCGCCCATGAACAAGCCGGCCGCCTCGATGCAGCACCCAGGTCCGGTAACACAATCCCTCCACGCAATCCCGGCCGGGGCACAATGAATACGCTTCTGAATAATCCACACGCGCATAGAAAATGAGGACAGTTGATTCCTGTGGAAAATTCTGAAACTTCTGACTTTTACATTGCATGCATCCATGGGGAAAGCAGTAAGGGCTGAGAGGAAAGAGGGAATTTTCCCACTCCGTCCTTGTTAGATAAACACTGATAAGGGAGCTTGTGAAAGTGATCCTCCTACCTGTTCTCATGGCCCGTTCTTATTTTATTCAAGGGAGCTTAAACACATAGCTTGCAGATTATCTACAGATCCGGGGCTTTAACTAGGTCCTAGCCTTACAAACTTGGACAGCACACACTGTTATTAGATTCATATAAAATATGTTGACATTAAAAATATATATTTTTTATTTCTGTTTGATGTTGTGTTTCAGACCACTCTGACGGCAGGGAGCTGTTACCTCTCTCTCCCCGCGGCGGAGGCTCAGGTTTTGATCCTCTGGGGCGTCTGCTGCACCCGACAGGCGACCCCCTGTCCGGGGAGAGGCCTAAGAGGACCGGGGCAGACCACCGGGCCCTATGGAAGACTGCCATCCACCAGCAGATCCTGCTGCTGCGCATGGAAAAGGAGAACCAGAGACTGGAGGGTGAGTTGTGTTTAATACCGTGCACTCTATGGTAATCGCCCCAGGACGAATCCTTTCTTTAGTCACATGGGGGACATCACATGAGGGACAATATGTCCAAATATAAAGAACATATGAGGAATCTTAAGCATATTTGTTTCTCTCCAGACACTGATGGTATTTCTGAATTGTCACGAGGCTGTTCTTGTTGAAACCGGCTAACACTGGGTCTTATTGTTAAGATTTTTATTACTGTGGTATCTTCCACTTCCTCCCCTATCATGAAAGTTTTATACTCAGCTCTCACCACACGCGCTCACACCCGTGGCCTTGTTGTTCCTCGCTGAAGCTTTACGAGCATGGGCGGGGGACAGAAGGCTCAGCGTCGGCTCCTCCTCACGCTGTCGTCTCTGTTTACTTTGAGAGGTTGAATGTCGCCACCTCGGTCGGAGATTATGGAGCAGTGGTTATATTTAGAGCAAAATGCTTGGGTGTTGCATATGCACGCAGTTATGAACACATGCAGATTTGCAAACACACTCAAGTGCTCAGTAGGTCAAAGTGCACGTATGAGGAGAAAACAACAGTAATAGTTTAAATAGCATTTGTAAATATTGCCCTCTAATGGCTCAAGTTATTAATGGTGTATCCCAGATTATTTTTTTCAGCACTCTTTTTTTTTTTTTTTTTTTTTTTTTTCTCACAAGCACTCGTCTCTAAACAGGAAGTTAGGGACAAGAGGAGGAATGGGGAGGAAAAGAGGAAGTGGAGGCCTTTTGGGACACTTCATTAGCTACTGCATTATCAGAAATTAATCTTCACAGTGAAGTGAAGTAAACCCCACATTGTAAATGTGCTAGAAAGTCTAAGACCATAATGTGTGTCAGAGTTATGCATGTTTAGCTCAAACAATGGACAAAGAACCGCATGTAACATTAAAGCCTATTATATTACTAAACATAACTAAGTTAGATTCGTTTTATTATATAATACTACTGTTAACTGTATTAGATTATACTATATTATACTACTATAATATACTATATTAGATTAAGCTATATTATATTATACTATATTATATTATGCTATATTATACTATACTATACCATACTTAACAATTCTATACTATATTTGATTATTCCATACTATCTTATACTATACTATACTTTATTTGATTAAACCATATCATATTATATTATACTATACTATACTATATATTATTATATACCAACACATCTCTTTCCCTTTGTTTGTTATCATGACATCAATGCTGGTCTGAATAACCCTTTTCAATAGAAGGTAAGCGATATAACAGCAGCCCTTGGGATCAAGGCAGATGTTTTGCATGATTTCGGGTGTTGGTTTATTATATTCCTTCAATTCATCTTCTTTTGTCTGCATGTTCAGGGCCGGTCATACGTTCATGGTGTTTCTGTTGTACCTCTATCACATTACCTTGATGTAACCTCTCCATGCCTTCAGCATAATATAAATGGATCTTTGTTGTTAATGTGGGTATTGTGGCTTTTGTTGTTGGACGACAGGCTTTCAATGGCAACTGGTGACAAAGCGCGCAAGTCCACTGTATGCACACTTGCTCTAAAATCTGCTGTCTTTTAACCAACCTGTTTTACAAGCACAGCCCTCCTTTTGAGCACCTTTGGTCTAGATTTTCTGGTGAGATCAAGAGACTCATACATTAAAAAGAATGATGTTGAAAATGTTCTTTTGTCTCTCTTTCTTTTTTCTTGTCACGCTGTTTGTGTTGCAGCGAGCAGGGATGAGCTGCACATCCGCAAGATGAAGCTGAACTACGAGGAAGTGGGCCAGTGCTCCAAGGAAGCTCAGGCATTGTGGGAGAGAAAACTGACGGCCCCGGGCAGAACGACAGTCCCGCAGGATAAGGAGGAGATGTATCACGCTCTCCGCCAAGGTGAGAGATGTGTGTTTTTAAGAGCGGTTGTGAAGACATGCTTGCATATTTTCTTGTGTTTGTAAACGCACGGCAGTGCACGTGTGAGGTATTGAATGAGCACGGTTGTTTGTGTGCAGGTGTTCCTAAGAGCAGGCGCGGGGAGGTCTGGCAGCTCCTTTCCCATCAGCACCGGCTGTGTCACAGGATGCCCCAGCGCCAGCAAGCCCCAGACACCCCCTACCAAGACCTGCTGAAGCAGCTCACCGCGCAGCAGCACTCTATTCTGGTGGATCTAGGTGGGCACACGGTTGTAAAAAAGGGGTCCTCCTTCCTCTTGAGATATGTTGGAAGCACAGAGAAACTATTTTTGTAAATGTTTAAATGTTATCTCTGTCCACCCTGCTCAGGCCGGACCTTTCCCACCCACCAGTACTTCTCAGCCCAGCTGGGCGCAGGGCAGCTCTCACTCTACAACCTCCTGAAAGCCTATTCTCTGCTGGATACAGAGGTAAACACTGTACCGTAATCCTTTTTTTTTTTTTTTTTTTTTTTCTGCCACAGTGTGGTGAATATTATTATGATACTAGTAGTACATGTTTTGTGTTCTTTTCTTTTTGGTGTGCCACACAGGTCGGCTACTGCCAGGGCATCAGCTTCTTGGCCGGAGTGCTGCTGCTGCACATGAGCGAGGAACAGGCCTTTGACATGCTGAAGTTCCTCATGTACGACCTCGGCATCAGGCAGCAGTTCAGACCCGACATGGTCTCTCTGCAGGTCAGTACACAATGGACGGCTGGTCCACTAGACTGTTAGAACATGAGGGATCACGATGGTATTTGATAACATTTTTAGCTATGGAGTCTTCAGAAGTGAATACTTGCTGCACCAACATTTAATTCAAAAAGGTCAAATTAGAGCCAAATAACTAACCTGACCTGACAGATAGTTTGTTACACAGAGCCACCTGAGGTATTTGGAAACAGTTTGGAAAAGGACTGGCACAGTACATTGCAGGTGATTAGATGAACCATCTGTCAGTCAAACTCTTAATGAAGCTCCACACAGGACAGTGATTGGTCCAGACACAAACGCATTACTTGACCCCTGACAATACGGATTTTCGTAGGATATGCAAAACCACGATTCTCACTTGATCTCATGACATCATGAGAATCTAGCTCCTGTGCATGGTAACTAAATCAGAACCAGGAATTTCTTATTTTTCTCTTAATTATAACTTGGGCTCACAATAATTTGAGTATTTTATTTTGGTTATAATAAAAGAGCTATAATCACATAAAAACTCCACACTTTGGCTTTAAATTGAAATGTTATAACATACATACACCACTGACCTATTAGAAACAGCATGGGAGTGGCAAGCACACCGTACCTAAACATTAACTTGTTAGCTGTCATCTGCCTGCTGTAAAAGGAACTTGTGTGGGTTCTTAGTTAGCAAACAGTAGCGAGTGTCTCCACCTCTTATTCAAACCACACCTGCATGCCTGCTCTGTTAGCTTCTGTTAAACATCAGCTGACCTCTCCGGGGCTGAAAGCACCGACAGGCGTGGTAATGTTTAATCCATAACAGGTAATCATTTAGCCGAGTAGTTCCTCTCCACACTGCATATCTGCTCTCTTGAGGACTAAATCCAGAGGTTGCAAAGAAAGGAGGAATTTGTTTTTCTCCGTGCAGCGGCTCAGCACAAGAAGGTAAAAGAATGACTTGTTCTATGTGTAACTGTCAGGAAATTGTAAGACTGATAACAGTCTAATTTTAGCTGGGGCTAACTTCTGCTTCTCTTTTCTGGTGTCTACGCATTTCACTGCAGCACAAAGGATCACTGTAAAACATTGTTGGAGAGTTAGCACAGCCCCTCAAGTATCAGCCTTGATGCGTGTCTGAGCAAGCCTTTAAAACAACACTGGTAATGTTTAAGGAGCTCCCAGCGAGGGTGAACGATCCTCTGCGAGCTAATAATTATCAGACCGCTCTGTTCCCTACAGATCCAGATATTCCAGTTTATTCTGTGCTTTGGTCGTATGTCTGAACGTGTGTGTGTATGTTCATGTCCGTGCACACCTGTGTCTCTGTGTGTCCTCCCAGGTTCAGATGTACCAGCTCTCCAGACTGTTGCACGACTACCACCGCGACCTGTACAATCACTTGGAGGAGCACGAGATCAGCCCGAGCCTCTACGCGGCGCCGTGGTTCCTCACGCTCTTCGCCTCACAGTTCCCGCTCAACTTCGTGTCCCGCGTCTTTGGTATATTCTTAGATTAGTGGCTCACTGTGTTTCGCTCACACACAGATCCTCATCTAGCCCTATGATAATTGCAGCTTAAAGGAAAAGTGTGTTAAACGTTTGGTGTTTTAATTGCGGTGCTTGTGTGTTGTTTTTGTTATTTTTTCAGATTTTGTATTTGTGGAAGGGACCGGGGTGATCTTCAAAGTGGCTCTCTGTCTGCTGGGCAGCCATGAGGGGGAGATAGTGGAGTGTGACAGCTTCGAGAGCATCGTGGACTATCTGAAAACTACAATTCCCGCCCTCACTCAGACCCAGATGGAGCAGACCATTGCCAAGGTACAGAGTGAAAGGGTTGAAATAGTATACTGTAGTGGTACAGTAGGCCGACATGTTCTTGATACTTGTGTTGTGTTTACAGGCGTCACGTTGTTAAATATCTACAATACAAGGCACCGTCTCAATGAGACAAATCAAAAATACAAATAGAAAAGTGCGTTTTTTATTTTCGGTTTGCTGCAAAGAAAACTTTAGCAAAAGTATTTTGGATCAATGTGTATTTACAAGTGGGGACACCAAGTAGTCGACTACTCAATGATTCGATACAGCAAGCCTGATTCCACTGCCGACCTCACAGTCGAATTGCTGCAGTGACGGGAAAATGGGGTTAACAACATGAATCAAAATCAAAGAACACGTTTATTCATCAGAGCACTCCCACAAGAATGAACTTTATCAGAGGGCGATATATTTTAGTTATGAAAGATTCTCTAAAAGCAGCTGGGGGAAGCGTGCTCAGGTGTGTTCTCTGTATCTGTTGATCTCCGCTCCGTGTGATTAATATGGACTGAACCTAACTACAGACACACACACACACACACACACACACAACACACACACACACACACACACACAACAAACAGGCTGTCCATTATTCTCAAACAACATCTAAATAATAGTCACAAGTATCTCTGACAATCCTTTTGTTGTTTTTACTGTTTTTCTATAGATACTTATAACTTCAAGAGAGAGTGCACCCCATATACCCCAAAATACGCATCCATCCTCATTCCTGTAGTTCTATTTATCAGTCTAGATAGTTTTGCTGTTAGTTGCCTAGTGTTGGATAAATTAGTGATATCTGCCTTCTCTACAATACAATATGACTACATGGCACTGACCTTGTGGTGCTCAAAGTACCAAAAAAATACTATTAATAATTTAAAAAACTCGACAGCAGTGCCTCTTTCCAGAAATCTTGAGCCACAGACATATTTTCTTTCAACCCATCCATGAAACTGCTCAATACATGGTCTGTGAATTATCTTGAGTACCTTTCTGGACATTAGTGTTTAGTTTTTTAAATGAGGAACATCTCTACAGCTGGTCCCCCAAAACAATCTAGATTGATTAGCATATTGAATAGCACCACAGGTAGGAGGAGCAGTATGTATTTATGGGTGAACTGTCCCTTTAAGTAGAGGAGAATCATTGAGGAATCTGATACGACTATGTAGATTCTTAGTCAGGGATACATGTTCTCTGTTACAGTACCTCCTGGCCAAAGTACTGCTGTATGTGTTTATCCAAAGTCACAAAAAAAAAGTATTATCACAATAGTTTACTTTTAGTTGTCACTTTTATTGGATTGGACTGGGAATAAACTGTTCCATTATTATGCAGCAGATAAACAGTCGAGGATAAGGTTGGCGGTATTGTATATTTTTATTTTGTCAACAAATCCCATGAAAACACCGAAACCAACAACATGTTCATCCATCTCTCACTACGTCCCATCTTCTCCAGACAGAGTGTGTGGCTCTCAACCCCAAGCCTATTTGTTTCTACTGAAGATGTAAAGCTTTCAAATATCTGACTCACCCTTTAACCTCTCTATACAGACTCATTTTGCTGGTCCTTCCAGTTACTTTTTGTTACGGTATTGATTTACTGATGACTTGTGTAAACCTTTGTTTTCCAGGTAATGGAAATGGACATTTCCAAGCAGCTGCACGCGTACGAGGTGGAGTACCACGTCCTGCAGGATGAGATGTTGGAAGCCGGGCCGCTGCCCGATGACTCCGACCGGCTCGATAAACTAGAAAAGGCCAATGTGCAGCTGAAGAAGCAGAACATGGACCTGCTGGAGAAACTACAGGTAAGGAAGAGAAGGACCCCCAACTTCTATCCACATCAGTGGGTATGATTTTTAGGAAACAACAGCAAATGCTTGGGCTAATCATTTTTTAAGATTTGTATTATATTGATGATTGTACATTGAGGGAATTGATGTGTAATTATGGGAGATATTTAAGGTATTAGTCCATTTATTAGTCCTTCTTTTAGGTGGATTGAACCGCTCGGTCTTATTTGTTTACAGGGATACAATGATGCCACTGATAATGCCTGAGACCGCCCATAGATGGCACTAAAACACAAGTTAAAAATTCAGTGAAAATGACAGCAAGACAAAGAGATTAAACACTATATGTGCTCCGAATGCGCTTGACATTTTGATAAGTTCTTTGTGAATCTGTGAAGTCACACCTGATGTTCCTCACATTAATGAGGGTCAAATAGGTATTAAGCTTCTCTTACATCTGATGTTACAAAGAAAACATAGTGGCCTCTTATTACAATACTTCACATGTGTATTATTGCCAAGCCTGGATTCCGTATGAACTACAATCATGTCATATATCTGATGGTTCTGGCTCAAAGTCGCACTGCTGCTGACCTCTAGCGGAGTTCTGAGAATCCATAGCTTCTGTGATTGTTGTTTACTGTTGTTGCCTCTGTCTTTGTACTCACTGAGGCACAACATCTCTGTTTTCCAGGCTGCGCGGCAGAAGATCCAGACGCTGGAGACGAGCGTGGAGAACTTCCTGTCTCGGGAGAGCAAAATGAAGCACATGATTCGCTCTCTGGAGCAGGAGAGGGTAGCTCACCAGAAGACCATCGAACGCATGCGCTCGTGCCTTCCCCCCGACGCCCTGACAGATGTGGAGATGACCCAGATCAAAACGGGACCCAACGTGAAAGCCAAAACCGTAGCCAAGAAACCCTGATGGCAACCCAGGGTGTGGGGGTGGTGGGTGGGGGGGACATACAAGCAGAGACTGAGGTGAACAAGCTGACACTGCTTCAGCGAGGAGGCTGCCGAGCTCCACAACTATTGTTGTACAGCTGCCTCGAGTGTCAGGGTTTGTAAGTGTGTGACGTGTGGACTTTGTATGGGAAACATCTACGTGGTGTTCGTCAGAATAGAGCAGTGGGAGGATGGTTCCGTCGTATTGGCGACAGACTGTTCCAATCGGTGCGTCAAAAGCTGCCTCTCCTTCTCGTCAGTTTCACTGCCAGTTTGAAAGGTGAGATCAAGATGCGCAACATCCTCCCTATTGAGATCTTTTTTTAGAAATCAGGGGGGGGATTTTCTAGTTTGACACACAATGTGTCTGCCTCAGCAAATCCTTTTGAGAGACTGCTTTATGTATTTGCTACAAGTCTCTGTAGCACCACAAAAGCAGTTAAAAAAAGTTGCCTGTTGGCAAACAGTCCTTTGGACCTCAGGTTCAGCTTATAGCCATTACCAGAGTGTGTGTGTGTGTTTGTGTGTGTGTGTGCATGCGTGTGTGTGTGTTTGTGTGACTCTGGAGTTGATGCCCCATTGTTTTTGAACTTGTGTCTGTGATGGAAACCCTGCCTCAGAGTGCTTTGTCATTTCCTTGTGAAGGTAATTTCCCTCCAAAGATCGTTAGTTGTTGTACAGAGACACCTGAGTGCATGTTTTTCGCCATATTAGGCTTTTTTAACTTCCAGCAGACACATATGTGTATCTGGGCGCTAGTCGCTCAGCACTGCACCACTGCCTTCACGTGAGAGACCTTTTAATACGTGCACTTGCGAGGAGGAACGTTTTTTTTCTAAATCTCTAGGGCAGGATGTCAGTTCGTCTGCCTTCTCGGTTTCCTGTATGATGACCGCGGTGTCGCCTCGTTTAAGCGCTGCTGTTCAGACGCCGAGTCCGGAGGTTCACGCTCCCAAGAAAGAAGGCAAAGTAAAAACAGACTGAGGTGGAGGAGTGATCTGAATTAACATCACACATGCTTATGTTCTAAAAGTCTGGATGACATTTTTTTGTTTTTGTCACCCCCAAAGTTTCACAAAACTGTCAACGCCCTCTCTCTTCCTGTAGTTCTTAAAGGTGGGACATCAAGCAGATAGTTGATTGGCTCAATTTGCAGTTGCCTTTGCTTTTTGGTCACACAGCCAATTTCATGTTTGCAGTGAAGCTCAAGTGTTTAGGTGAGTAGAGAGACCGCAAAGGAAACGAGGAACATAAATTCAGTTCCCTTTTTTGAGTGTGGTCGAGTCCCTCCCGATGCTGAGTAATGTATACAGTACATGCGCGCACACACAGACACACACACACACACACACACACACACACACACTCGCATGCAAACAAGCTGCGCGGTGAACTGTCTGACTGCATGGGCAGACGGTTCAGAAGAGTTCAAAGCCCCGTCACTGCCTCCCTCCTCAGTTTAGTTTTCATCCCACCTCCATGTCTGACTCACCATCACCGGTTCTGATTGAAAGCAAAACAGGCCTGGGTTTCACTCTGCTTCCATATAAAAACACCCTTACATTAATACCAAGGTGATGTCTTATCACAGGAAAAGCACTTACCAGCGGTGTCTTTCAGTCTTCCTGCCCTGGGTGACATGTTGTGGTGACGCATTTTAGTGTCCGTGTAGAGTTTTTATTCTCAAACTTTATCCATAAACAGGCGTAACCTTTGACAATGTGATACATTTGTCTTTAGCAATCCTGTGTGATTTAATGCACCCAGAGCACTTGCCTATACTTTTGATGCAGAGTTAAAGGAGCTACAGTTACTTACAGAAAACGTTGTGACGAAGATAAATTCTCCCTAATGTTCCCTGTCGCGGTGAAATAGTCGCCTCTTCACGGTCAAACAACTCATTTTGAACTCTGCGAAATGATGCGTAGGACACGGCCTTACACGAATCCTTTGCTGGTGTTTTGCTCTTACAGTGTTTGTGCATTATATAGATTGACCTTTGAACCAAAGATGTGGTTGCTTTTCAAAGAAAAATGAACTAATGAAAAATGAATGATTTCATCCAAAATGCTGTGTTGCATTATGAATATGTATATTTACACTTTTTTTCACTACACCTTTGCAGCTTTCTTCTGGTTTGTATTATGACAAGAGCTTGACGGTATACTAAATATTGTCATCAAAAACTTGAAAAAAAAGAACAGTTGGCCGTCTTGTTTACTCATTGTATTCCTTTGTGCCAAAAAATAAATGATGGCCTTTAATCTCCATTGATCGGAGGTATGTGACCATTTTGTCAATATCCAATGTGGTTAGCAAAGGGTGTTTATTGTACTTCAGGTGCTCCGAGTCCTGACTACTAAATAGTGCTTGTAACGCTGTTTTGTAAGGAAAGACTTTGACTTAATAATAGATGGATTGTTGTCGACCGAGGGCTCTTCAAAAAACAAAGACACTGTCATGAATTCTTCAATAAACTTCACCTTGCCTTGTTTTCTGTCTACTCATACCTGAATGTCTTCCCTGCTCAGAAAAGCTCTCATAAAGAAATCATGTTCCTTTCCTGCGCTACAAGGTAGCACTTCAAGTGTAGGACATAGCCTCAAGCTGAAATGGTATCCACGTGTAGAGGTATTATTGCGTAAAAAGGCCAAGGTAGGCTTCGACAGTTTTAGAGAGTCTATAAAAAGACATTTTCAAGAGTTGTACTTTTGTTAACGCCTTCGGCAAAGAGAACTACAGGTCTCCTGTGGAAAAAAAAAAAAAAATCCTTCGTGAAATTGTACCCTTTACAGAGCGTCTGAAACATTCAACCGTGTACCTTTCTGAATTAGTCATATTGTAGTGAATGAAATTAATTCATGATTTTCAGTTCATTGAATTTAATGAAGATGTTTGATGCAGTGATTCCCCACCAGTGATGCTCTATATGTCTTAAATTGCGATGGCGAGTGTAGTGAAAATGAGCGAGAGAGGCAGTTAGCAGGTTGAAACAGTTAGCTAAATTAAGTGATAAATGGTTGAAAACGATATTTAACAGTTTATGGATAAATGTAAGCATAAGTAAGGTTAAAGTGTTTGATAAACTGTTGAAATAGGTAAGCGATAGTAATGGGGGAATTCTTAAAATGTATAAAAGTGATAAACAGTTAAACTGCTAGCTAACGTTAAAATAGCCTACTAAAAAAAGCTAAAACTAAGGAGAGAATGGGGAAATTTGTAACACTCAATTCTTCCAATCATAAACGAGCTAGTTTGGCGACACTAACTCTGCACACGCTCAGGAGTTAGGGTTAGGGTTTTCTCTATGAGAAAAAGACCCAACTTCTCACTTGATTTATTACCTCAGTTAACATTGTAAACATGAGTTTATGGTCTCCATCTCTAGTTTCAAGTCTTTTTCAATACAGCATGATGTTCATTTAGTAACTTATGTTTCCATTAGGGCTCATAAAGCAGAGTATGAGTTAGGGCGGGCTTACTGGGACGCCAGGTCACTGCGACAACCAGAACTGTGTTTGCCGTCTCTGCGTCCCTCCTCCACATTCCACAATATGGTCACTTCTGTTCACTGGTTGCAAAAAGTGAAGATGGCCACCGCTGTTACCAAGATAGCCACGGCAAAAACGCCAAACTTGAGGCTTCGAAACGTGAGTCGAAAAACTAATGGGTGACGTCTTGAAGACCACGTCCACTTCTATACACAGTCTATGGTTTTGACATACTTTTCCTATAGAAAATGAACATATTTCACTCAATTCAAATGTTTGAGCTTGAGTGTAGCTAAAAGTGTGTGTGTGTGTGTGTGTGTGTGTGTGTGTATGTATATATATATATATATATATGTGTGTGTGTGTGTGTGTGTATTGTATATATGTATATATATATGGGGTGCTTTCATTTTTGTATTTAAGATACAGTAGGTTGTAACACGAATTCTGACTTCTTGCATTACATTTAATATTATAGTATTGTCCTTATTAGTAAAAATATATATCGAATCTATTACATAAACAATGTAAAAGTTAAAAGTAGATATGGATAAGTAGGCTAATGGATAAACAGTTGAAACTCGGGTGAAAAAAGCCTACAGTAATGAATAAACTGTTGCATTAGAAAGATTAAAAATAGTTTAGTGTAAAGCTGTTGAAAAAGCTGAAAGTAACGCAGGAATGCTTAAAATAGCTAGCTTCATCCGACAGGGCTTTATGGGTACATCAGACAAAAAAACATTGTTGTTACCACTGATGCCTTCTTAGCCCTTTGTTTAATCTGTATTCTATGAATATGAACCACAGTGAGAGCCCAGCAAGAGCTCCGCCAGCCAAGGAGGGGCTTTGAAAGATAGCAGCCATAAGAGCAGTCATTGTTTTTCCTAGGAGGGCCTTGCCCAAAAAGGTCTGTTGAGTGTCGCTCCGATCAGCGTCTGCCAGGCCTGGAGCTCGTCACACATACAGTAAAGACACACACAAACCACCGCCAACCAGGGGCCTATCGCGGCACTAAACAAAAGGGGCCACATTCCTTGCGTATTCCCACACGAGGACACATCCTGAAGCAAAGGGGGGAAGAGTGGGATACTGGGAGTCCACTGGGGTTTGGCTGAGAACGACACTTCCTCTGCCCAAGGTCTTATCAGCTCTGTTTGTGTTTTTCATTCTCTCTCTCTCTCTCTCCGTCTTTACCTTCAATCCATCTCAACCTCCCACTCTGCTTCCCGCTCTCCTCAACCTTCCCATTGGAATTGTTAGGCTTGATCTGTAGCTATCTGTGATATTTACTGTATTGTGTAGCCTACGGAATAAAATTTTGCAAAAACACAAGACAGGTATGAATGACGGACTGAGTACACAAAACGACAAATATCAGTACTCAAACTGATAGAACCACCAGTGTTTGACACAGGACTGATGCTGTCAGGCAGTCTATAGATATGGTGTGTGTGTGTGTGTGTGTGTGTATGTGTGTGTGTGTGTGTGTGTGTGTGTGTGTGTGTGTGTGTGTACATGTGTGTGTCTTAAGGGCAGCAGACCACGGTGTTAGCAGAAAGGGAAGAGTGACTGTTAGCTGGTTGCTGGAGGGAAGGGGTAGTGGAGGAGGAGGAGGAGGAGGGAGAAGGTTAGAAAGGGTCCTCCTGCCTTATATGGGAATTCATGCTGCTGTGGCACAGTCTAAAAGCTGGAGTTGTTTCAGTGGAAAATGCTGGTCTACAGTCGTCAGTACAAAGATCACAGGGTCACGGAACATCTACACGCAACGGCTCAACTTTTTCTTTGCAGCGCGGTCATCAAATTCACAACGATAATCTTGTTCAGAGGCAAAAAACCGCAAACTTTACACATCTGCAGTGAATGGGGGCTCATCTCAGCGGTCGCAGACAGAGATTGGGAGTTAGTGAATTTGGAGGATGGAGATAAGGGTGATGGGAGGGGGTTTGGAGATGGAGAGGGAAACAGCTGGAGGGGTGGGGGAGAGAGACTCAGGTGGGCTCAGTCTAGTCCAGAGAGAGGAGTTGGCTCCCCAGAGGCCAGGAACCAGGAACACACACACACACACACACACACACACACACACACACACACACACACACACACACACACACACACACACACACTTTTCATATTCCCCCCTACTTCACAGATACACCGACTGCTCCAGCTCTTTCAAAAGCTCCTTCCTCAAGTCTCTAGCTTCTCTGAAGAAATGAAATAAACTCTTCACTCTGGCTGCAGCCTTGGATTCCAATCAGCTATCCACACAGCCAGGCACACACACACACACACACACACACACACACACACACACACACACACACACACACACACACACACACACACACACACACACACACACACACACACACACACACACACACACACACACACACAGCACTACCACACTGACATGTTTTAGTTAGCATGGTGACAGATTTGCTTCCTACAGAGTGCTTTTCTCTCTCTGTACCTGTCATGGATAGAGCTGCCAGAGGGGCTCATGGTAAATGGCCAGAGCACAGGAAAGGCTGAAGGAATAGGGAATTTTCACGGTAATGAATCCGCTGGAAGAAACACAGAACTAAACACACACACACACACACACACACACACACACACACACACACACACACACACACACACACACACACACACACACACACACACACACACACACACACACACTTCCTGTTCTCGTCCAGTCCATTCCTTTGGTTTTCCCCTCCATGGAGAGCAGGTAGATCCATGAACGCTGCCTGGAGGATCTTGTGATTAATGACACGCTTGTCATGTCTCAACTCTCCTTCATCTCTTTTTCCTGACGAGATCCACTCTTCCTCTCGTCACCTCACACCCCCCAACCCCCCACCCTCACCCCAGCGGTCTGGCAGACACACCGCTCCAAAAACAAAATCCCTCAGGGGGCCATGCTGCTGCAGCACATGTTGGGCAGCATCGTCGGCTTACCTGATCCGATGCTTTATTCATCTGTGGTAGCCTCTGGAGGCCTGGAAAATACCCACAGCATCCTTAGACACATGTGGGGATCCTTAGACATTTGTGTGTGTGTGTTACACACACACACACACACAAATGCACTTTAAACCGCAGCAGACAGTGCTGCCGTAACCCTCTATTCCCCCCCTCCCTGGACTCTAATGCTCATTGAGCGTGCTCACAGACATCTCGGGGCTGGGCTGGTGCACGCATTCAGACGCTTTTAAAAAACAAGGCAATAAGAGGTGAGGCCCAATCACCCGTCAGTAACAAGAAGATCTTATCAAGGCCATCTTTTTTTCACCTGGAGATCCCTGGCGAAATGTGACAGATGTTCCCAGGGGGGACTTGGACGATCCTGAGCGGAGACTATGCACACTGGGACCCCTTATAATCACATTATCGCTGGCCGCGGCCTGGCCCACATCGCCTCAGCAATGATTCAAAGACAAACACAGTTGAGAAGAGAAGGAGGAGAAAGAGACGGCGAGAGACACAAGGAGTGCTGGCAGGCTGGAAGGAGGGGGTGGTCAGACAGACAAGGAGTGAGTCAGAGAGGCAGATATCCTCCTACATGTAGGCCCGTCCAATAAAAGTGCAAATGATACGTCTTTGAGCTGACTTTATCTGTTTGTGTGTTCGGGGGTGAGCCCCACAAGACCTGGGTGTATGATATCAGCGATAAGGGACTCTGGGTGTGAGCTGAGGTTGGAGATTCTGACATCATGTTGCATGTGTGTGAGTGTGTGTTTGTGTGTATGCACATCCTTTTTCCACAAGGCGACCAAGGGGCACATGAGCACAAAGGTGGTGGGCAGAGCCTGTGTGTGACTCAGCGCTCTCTCTGGACACAGTCTGACGTCAGCCTCTGGAAAACTCGATGAAAGCTGAAGTGATTTGTCCGAGGCGAGGCTGGCCAGAGGTTCAATTGTCCGCTACCTCTGGTTCTGTCTCTCCTGTGTTTGAGAAAAAAAAGATGATGGTTTGGCGATGCCCAATGTTCCTACTTTGTTTTTCTTCTCATGGAGCCGCCCAGCTGTTCCTGTGAGCACTGACCAACACACTGGGTTTGACTGTGTTTTACTGGGTGGGGGGGGGGCAGACAGATGTACTTGTGTGGCCCTGGGCACACCCGTCACTAGTGCCAGCCTCGCTCCACTCTCCCTCCGACCCCTCCCACGATACAAATCTCTCTTTCTCTCTCTCTCTCTCTCTCTCTCTCTCTCTCTCTCTCTCTCTCTCTCTCTCTCTCTCACTCCTTCCCACATTGTTTCCCAAACAGCACCGCACCCTTCTACGATATTCGCTGACCCAGTTCAGGCCAGTCTTCCCACCTGTTGTCCATCTCAACAAGACGCCGCAGCCCCTCGTCATCTTCACCTCCCTGCTATCTGCCACCAAGGTAACTCACAAAAAACAAAAACAAAAACAGCGTTCATTGTGCTGGTAAAAGGCTGAGTGCTATGTGCTCGGCCCTCTCAAGATTTTCTTGAATAGATAATTTCCAAATTGATTCAAGCCGGGCTTGCGTCTAATGGTCTGTGTGGGCTCTGATGTGAACAGAAGATAATAAACACCCTGGCGCTTCTGAGCTCTGTTTGTCAATCATTTGTATTTCCATGACGTTGTCTTTTATTCTGCCTCCTCATTGCCTTTTCTTTCGTTTCTTTTTTCCCTCTCAGGATCTCATCATCTGCTCCTTTTCATAGGACCCGTTTCTACCCCTTTTCTTCCACCCCCTATATACACCTCTCCATCCCATTTCTTCTGATACTCATCTGTGATACTTAGAGGTTGATTTCCCACTGTGCATCATTAACCTTTTTCTCTCTCTCTCTCTCCTCTTGGTTAAACACAGAGAGAGCACATTTGGTTGTTCGAGGAGCAGGAGACTCGGGGAGCATGCTGCGTTCCCTCAAGTGGGATGTGGGCTTTCACCAGCGATCATAGCTACATCCTTATTAGCCACTGAATTGATACTGTAAAGGCACTTCTCTCTCTTATATCATTCTTCCTCGCTCTTTGTTACATAATTCCTCTCAAACCTTTTTTTTTATTTTACGTCAAGACACAGTGTAGAGGTGTCAAAGAAAAAAGACACTACCTGATACCAATCTCATCCCCCTGTCTCTGCCTTGTGACATAACACCCGTGCAAAAAACATGAATGCACATGGCATATTCGTCACCGTGGACACAGTCGTGACCCCAGTGCAGAGCCTCGTCGTCGATACGGTGCTTTGTGCAGGCGAGGGAGAAAAAAATCTTTGTGCATGGAATAAAGAGTCTGTCGACTCTGCTCTGAAAGTGTGTCTAATCACAATGAGTGAGGTGTAATTAATGCTTCACTGGTTGCACTGTGTGTATGTGTGCAGTCCAGGACCGTGGGTGAGAGGATGTAATGTGTGTGCGGTCTCTCTCTAACAAGCTCCCACTCACCACGGTGGAGGCAGGAGAAGGGGAGGCTGGAGTGACTGCGAGGCTGTTAGAGCAAGTGGGCTTGCGTTGGACGTGTCCGTGTCTGTGTGAGCGCGCTTGCTTGTCAGTGAGTGTGTGTTAGTGTGTGTGTGTGTGTGAGAAAAAAAAAGCGTGCATGTGTGTCCTTTTGTGTGTGCTGTACTGGGATGTGGAAATTGAATGGAGCCTTTCAGTTCTACTGCTCGTCTCCCCGGGGGTGAGAGACTGGTTGCCATGGTTATCCTGGAATCCTGCCGCTAATGGGTGGGAGTTTGTGTAGCTCTGGCAACCTGGCCTGTCTAGGGCGGAATACGTGTGTGAGTGTGTGTGTGTGTGTGTGTGTGTGTGTGTGTGTGTGTGTGTGTGTGTGTGTGTGTGTGTGTGTGTGTGTGTGTGTGTGTGTGTGTGTGTGGTGTGTGTGTGTGGGTGTGTGTGTGTATGGGTGCACCAGGGGGTGTGGTTGGGTGGAGGCAACATTCTAGGACACAGGAGGTCACATATGTGAGAACACAAGCTTCCATTCCTGTACGCTCCCGCGCGTATATGCAAAAACGCAGACTCTTGTCACGTGCACTTCACAATAGATACTCTGCATGCAGAAAATACCAGATGAAACCTCCATGTCCACTGACAAACCTCAGCGAGGCTCGAAATCAATAGCGCAGTTGCAGGCTGAATTCACTCTATCTCCCAATCCACCCCTACAAAAAAACAAAAAACTCTGCTTCTACTCACCCTTCAAAGTCCAAATTACAAGCATGGAGGAAATCACAATCATGAACGTGATGAAATAATCTTGTACTTTTACTGCATTATTGCAAGTGCTGAAACATAATGCAGTGAAATGGTTAAGCCCCGCTCCCCCCCTGCTCATCCCCATTACCATCCTTTCACCCTCGGGCTAGTGGGACTCTTAACTGGGCACAGAGAACCCCAGTGAACAGGAACACAGTGGATAGTTGATAATGAATAAAATACAACCTCCACACACAGTAGATTAGTGTAAGGAAAGATACACCCTCACTTCTCTGTGCTACACAACTCCGGGATACAATTATGAATGCTTGTCCACACGAGAGTTCCACCTTCGCAAATATGTGTGCACATTTAAGAGTACATGCTAACTGGGATGTGTTATTCAAAAATACATTTGACACAGAGCACTTAATGGGGTAGCGGCGCGAGAAGGGCATGTGCTATTGTGCAGGGAGTATATGCCTGTGATATGCAATGTGACCAGATAATCCTCGGTTTTCCCATTCCCAGTGTTCTGATAGAGGAGATCAGTCCCCGCTAGTCACACAGATGTCTTGGCTCCTGCTCCTCTCCCAAGACTGATCCATACACGTCGCGTGAACCCCTTGTGGATTTAAAGGAACGCGGCTTGGGGAATTTACTCGCCTCCATTCCAGGCAGTTACGTATGGCCAAGTCACTGTGGCCTGGAAACGTGAGAGAAATGTTTCTCTTGTACAGTGGCCAGCATGCATAAAATTAGAAAATAAAAGCAGTGTTGTGATTACAATCATGCATGATGCATGCAATGTGCGCTCTGGATGAGGGATCTGGGGCCCAGGGAGATGAAATCATCTGAAAGGAAACGTGCTGCTTTTATGTGGTCTGATTCAGGTTTTTTACAGAGCACTGGACCCCTTTAAAACACAGCGAGCGATGCTGAAAGAATGTGGGCCGGACTTGTGGTCAAACCCAGCGAGTCATCATGGGGGGTATAGAGGGACCTTGTAGATCCACCCCTCGCTCCTTAGTCCAGATTTATGCCAAGCAGTTACATAATTCAATAAACACTTCCAACCCTGCGGTCAAAGTACAGCCACAAGCCATCTATCCCTCAGACAACATGATCAGCATTTTTTTGTTGTTTTACTACTAATTATTATACAATTGGTTTAAAGAAAACAGCATGTATTACCTATGCTGGATGATGGATGATATGTCTTTGTGTGGCAGCTGGATAACAAAGAACTTTAACAAATACTTTTCAGCCTGTTCTGTTTCCATTTAGTAGTGAACATGCTAACTCTGTGTTTGTCCGGTTGAGCCAATATCTTACCATCTTATGTAATGCATTCCTTCCCCAGTGTGCTGCTATTCAAGCAGGCGAAGGAGCAGTGACAGTACATTTAGTGGATTTGCAGAATGCACCCACATCCATTTCCTAGCTCTCCCTCATCACCAAAACCCCCAGAAAACCTTTCGAACCAGGTCACTGTGAGAGTTTCCTCTAATCCTTCATTTTGCATGTTCCCCCTCTCTCTTTCCCAAACCCTTAGCCTCTTTTTTTGTTTCTTTTTTAGATTTCCACTCACTAGCCCAGACAGCCTTAGCCTTGACTCTGGGCCACCCCATGCTCTCACTGTCCAACTATTTAACTAACCGCAGTGAAACAGCTTTAATTTCAGCTTACTGCTCAGCCTGGCCGAATGCGGCGTCGCTTGGGGGTCTTTCTGGAGAGCCGCAGTATGGGGCCCTGACAGGCCGGGCAGGCAGGCTAGGAAGAACAACAGCCCTGTGCAGTTAGATCTCAGAGACCCCAGAGACACATACGTCAGTCAGAGCGGCTTCCCTCGGGAGCCGTTCAGATAGTTATGGCTCTTTTAAAGGCTGCCCTGCACCTCTGCTCGATACACAGAGGTGAGAGTTATTGGAAAGCCAATAGTCAACAGCTGGATGGAAAAAGTATTAAAGACTCAACATCTTTGGAGTCTATTGAGTGTATTGCATGTCATATTTTGTTTGTCATACAGCAATTTTTGGTGGCCATGTTCTGATGTTTTGCAGCTAAAAATGACTTATACACTGAAAGGAAGACTCTCCTCCTCTACCTGTTTTAACTATGGCCATCATTACAATCATCAAGACATTTTAATAAACACATTTTATTGCATTGACATGGGGATGTGGGGAGATGCCTAGCCTGGCATTAAACCTGGCAGGCAAATCCAGATAAACCAAAAATGAAAGTGAATGCACACAAGACATCTGTCGTAATCTCATGGGTCATGGTAAGTTAGTAGTTGCACTTCTTGAAAATACACTATACGGTCAAAAATAAATCAGGAAGTAGCTTTGCAAGTTTGAAGTTACTGTGAAGAACTTTCCACTGGTAATGAAATAGTCTCAGTTTAAAACAGTTGCCTCTATATGACCTTTATAAATAACGACACCATCAGAGATAAGATTGTCTATTTCTTTATACTGATTCTTAATGCTTGTCTGTGCCACTGGGTCGGATTCCGTTCAGAATTAGACGAAATCATGCAAGCATGCAACAAAATCAAACTCCTCCAGCAGGGCCATCGCCAGCAACCAGTGGACAGACCCAGATCCAGTTTCCCTGCCGCCCTCAACCTGCAGTCGGAAGCTCCGGCGGGAGACGGAGAGCTCGGTGCCCAACAGCAGTGTCTCCTCCTCCAGCCAGGAGCAGAGCTTTTCTTTGCTGCTTTGCAGGTCTCCACTGGGAGCCAACACCGACACCAAGCTGATGGAGGCCCAGACCATATTGCTGGGCCAGCTGGAGGGAAGGGAGGCATTGGAGAACCAGAACCAGGATTGCGAGTAGCAGGCTGTCAGACGCTTGCTGCAGTAAAATTAGAGTTTTTTCTAAAGGGACTCTGGTGCCTTTGTCCACAGGGGCCGCCAAAATCAACACAAAATGAAAGTTGGGTAAAAAGTGAGATTCAGTGTTGTTTTCACTTACAGCATTACAGACTAGTTTAAAGGAATATGTAGCGGCAATCTTCTCTCTGTCCGGTAATCCACATTACCACTACTGTAACAGTCTGCATATTTGCAATAAGCTTGATGCGAAATGATTCTTCAGAGGCAGTAACTCCATTATAAAAGTTTACTCAACAAAAAACAAAGTTACAAGATTCATTCTGTGCTCAACTTGGCACTACGGTCAAAAAACTGTCTTGCACCGCAGACTGATTAACCTCAACTGAGGGCTATTGGCTATGACGTAGTCAGTAGCGTAACTAAAGGAGCATTTCGTTCAACATTTTCATTACTAAATCATTTAATATATCTTATTAAGTCTAGTATGGCTTACAGAATAGTTCAACATTTTGGGAAACTTGCTTGTATTTTTCAGATGAGAAAATTGATACCACTCTCATGTCTTTACAATAAATATGCAACTGGAGCCAGCAGCTATTACAGTAGCTTAGCTTAGCATAAATAATGGAAACCGTGGGAAGCAGCTAGTCGGCTCTTTTTCGTCAAAGTAAAGTCTACACTGCATGTACAAAGCTTTTAATATTATATAATATAAAAAAGGCATACAGCTAGCCTGACTCTGTTCTCGCTATATTCAAAGGTAAGAAAAATCTAAAATCTGTTTTTTTAGCTGAGTTGTCCTTTTCACACTAATCAAAAGAGATATAATCGATTTGTGAGCTTTATAGATACTGCCCAGTCAACCAGTTCTCACTCCCAACTCTGACGGTTGGTCAGTGCCCAATGCTCTTTTTTTCTTAAAGTTACTAAGTGGTTTTGTTGCCTAAACCTAACTTTCTGTGAAGCGGAAGTTTATTCTGAAAAGACATTATGAATTTAATGAGTTTAATCTGACACGGTGTCTCTGCCATGTCCAAAACTGAAGCTAGACGGTTACCTAATGCGTCTTATTTTGAAGCTTAGGAACGTTGACCAGGCATCTGTATTTGGCAAGTTGGGAGAAAGAGTGCTTTGGCCCAGTAGGTGGCTAGCCAGGTTAGCTTTTTCCCCCTGTTTACAGTCTTTATGACAAGCTAATTTACTGACTCCAGTTACATATTTATTGTACAGACTTGAGAGTGCTATCAATCTAACTTTCTGCATGGACACAAATAAGCATATTTCCCAAAATGCTGAACTACTTACTGAGTTAAGTTACTTTTTAATGCTGTAAGTGAAAACAGCACTGAATGTCACTTTTTTCTGCATTAATTTTAACATTTTGAAGTAGCATTTTTTGGGCTCCGGAGCTTTGGTAGTAATCAACAGCAAAAATTCCTAGCTTTGGGCATGCAGCGTTTCCAACACATAGACTTTACTTTGGGGGCTCCCCAGGAAGAGTAACGGCTGCCTAAGTGTATTTGGTGATCAGTTTTTGATCAGTCCGTGCCTCCGTGTTGGATTAACGGACCAGTAGGGGCCTCAGCGGTCCGGGTTGGACCCAGGGTGTGACTGCGGTGGCAGACTGCTGCACTCCACTAAATCCTTGTTGGACTGACACGCTCCTAGTGACACATTATGCAAACACAAGGTTGTAAAATATCTTGACAACGGCAGACCTGTCTATGATTTTCTTTTTTTTTATAAATGAATATCCGAATCCAGAAATTGAAAAAACAAATACCTATACGAAGAACGAATACAGGAATAGTTGAATTTTCAGGCCCAGCCCAAGATGTCAGAAGTTGACTCTGTGGCACATTAAACCAAAGACTAGTAAACCTAGTATTGATGTCACAGAGTACTGACACACCCTTGGGTACATCTCTACATCACTGCACTCAGGTGAGAAGCTAAACCACTGGAGGAAACAAAAAAATCAAGGTTTGTGATAAGTGTTTTAAAAAATATGGTGTGTCTGATATGATTGCTTATTTGGATGCCCTGCAAAGTTTTGCAAAGTAAAATAGTTCCAGAGTAAAATGTCCCTGTATCAGATTGGTAGCCAATTAAAAAAAAAAAGAGAACCAGGCTGGAAAAATATTTTCTTATCCTGAATTTCAAGTTTTGACCAAAGTGTAAGGTAAAAAAAAGAAAGGTGAGAAGTATATGTTCCAACAAAGGTGGATGTGTGTGTGTATATTTTTGCTGACACAGTAGGCTGTGGATTTGTCTGGATGAAGGGGAATACATTTATGTTTTTTGAGGAGTGAGGGCCCACACCAGCCACCCTAGGGTCTTGTTATCGTTCTCCTATGCCTGTGCTCTTGGGGCGACTTTAATGAACACTCCTGTTCCAGCCCTCTTCCGGCTCCAGTCAGGCTATCTACAGGGCTGCCCTCATCCTCCCTGTCTGCGCCCTGCCGGTACGCCAGAGCTGGTCCCTATACAGCGAGAAGGAAGACTAAGACAGAGACAAGCAAGGAGGCTGGGTGATCGGACTGAATAATTGATGTGCAGAGTTCACTTGGGAGCACCTCAAGAGTTTGTCTGAATACACTGACCACCCTATGTGCACTGCAGATTTGAAGGAGGAAATGCTATGATGGGGGTATGAGTTAAAACGTCTGCATAGCGGGCATTTAAAGCCAGATTGATTGTACCTTATACAAACATTTCAACAGAAATTTGCTCAGTACAAAATGTCACTGATTACTAAATATCAAATTGCCATGGGCATCAGATTAGAGTATACAGTAAATTAATGTAAACAGCAAATTAAGGAGTGAGATCATTACGCCGCCTAGACCGATAAGAGACACCAAGTGTTTCAAATGTGCTCTGCTAATAGCGCCACAACAAGTTGCTCGGGGCACCTCCCATTACCTCAAGGGTAAAGGGAGTTGACAGTGAAGACAGCCAAGAAACATGAGGCAGCAACATGAAGGGAAGAAAGTTTTCAACAGTGAGTCTCCCTTTTATAATAAAAAAATAAAAAAACTCACAAATATTCCAAATAAAAGTTCCGAACTGAGTCAAGTACACATGATTCATTTACCGAGTCAACTGAGAGGTGAAGCAACAGCTGTTGGCAAACATGATGTTACAGAACATGTTACAGAACATTTTTTCAATAGTTTGTGGACAAAAAAGATAACGGACACTGATAGAAGACCTCCATTTGACAAAATGATACATGTGACCAAAAAGCAAGGCACATACACTATCACTGATTGATACTACGGAGCCAAAAAGTTCATGATTCCTGCTGTATGGTCTGTTACAGTTGTATTTAAGGGCAAGGGTAATAGCACAGTACAGTGTGTCTGCATGTACAGTATATGTGTAAGCGTGAATCTCTGAATGTGCAGAAAGGCTCAGAGAACTAACACTTCTGGAATGCCCCCTGCAGAGCAAGGACTTCGAGGGTTGGATGTGTGTTTATGGGAGCATTTTTTGGCAGGAAGAGGCAAGGACCTGGTCCAGAATAACGGCACTAGAGTGGAATGTGGTACAGCAGGGAATATCCTGAGTCAAACACAAGGCAGTCCTGGGGTCTGAGGAGGAGCAGTTTTTTGTGGCAAGACTTTCATAAACAGCCCTTTTTTTAAATGTATATTAAGATAGATGACACCCTGGCACACCATCCCATTGTGCGGCTTGACAGCGCCACATGGATGCCCCCAATCGGTTTTTCATTTGACTCTTTTCGTTTCACACCACAACTAAATTAGAAGACCATGTCCCGTGGAATATCTTTCAAACCTGTGACTCATTCACTGAAAAAAAATCTCTATCCAAATGTGAGAGCCTCAACTGTGGCAGTGTCGAAGTCACAGTGAATGTGAAGTGTTAGTATTTCTCTCCAGGCTGTGCATTAGGCCGGATGCCACGCACCTTCGCCCACATGCCTCCCACGACCCAGCGCCCGTATACACAGGGCAGAAATCGGAGCCCAAGCTGCAAGCAGGCAGATAAAGACAATCTCATTGATGTAGGAGCAGCTCGCTGGTAAAAAAGACACATCTCTGACACAACCCTGCTTGCGTTACCCTTGCTACAGAATCAGATTAACCACCGCAATAAAAATATTGTGCTGAGGCTCGAAGGCGTAGAGTCAGCTACTTACATACATATCAAGCAGTTATGGTGGATATGTGTATGCGGATATATATGTGTGTATGTGTGTACGGCTATAAACCTGGTGTTTGTAGGGGAAAGACCTTTAAGTGAAACCTTGACAAGCGGCTCAATCCATCAATTCCTTCAGGAACCATGTCTGTGCTTGTAATGCCATAAATAAACGCTGTGGAGCCAGTGAATGACATGATCCACCCACAATGCAGTCTACAGAATATGGGTTTTTATACTTTATGGTGTCTTTTCTTATGAGAAAACATGAGAATTCACAAAGGAACCTGGATTATAAACCTGAACACGTTTTTTGGGGCATTTTATCCTACCTGGTTTAGCTCTGTCTTGTTTTTTTCTGGCATTTGTGTTATCTACACAATGAGTCTATCAATTCCACAGTACCACCCACAGTACACCAAAGGACATTTGACGCACACTACCAGCATTCCTGTCTTATATTTCTCACTCTGAGTGAAGTATCCCACCTGCTTTGTCTGTTTTTTAACATTATGTACAAGATTTGAGTGTGATGTGCAACAGTTTTGTAGGAGCTAAAGCTGTGCTGGCTCCGTCAACTCATATGCTCTACTCTCCTTCTCCCCCTCTCACTCCCGGTCTGTTTCCTCTCACTCTCTTTGTCTTTGCTCCGTCTCTGCCAGACCTCTACTTTACACTCCCCCTCCTCCCTCGCCTCCTCCTTGAAACCAATTCCTTGGCAACCAGTTGCAGCGTCTCCCAGAAAGGTAGACAGCCTCTCTGCGGTGCCACAGCAACCCAATGCAACATCAGACAGCGAGCCGTGCTACATTATTAACTGAGAGGGGCTGTCGAGGTCGCTGTTGTGTGGACATGAGGGAGGGAGTGAGAGAGGGGAGGAGAAACATGGGGGTTACTGGTCCCAAACTGCTGGTTGTTGCATTATAAACTCTGGAGGGGGAAACAAGACCGTGCATGACCATACGTATAAGCACAGAGGAACGCACATGCAAACGGTGTGAGCAGTACAAGCATCTAAGAGAAAGAGAGAGAGAGAGAGAGTGAGAGAGAGAGAGAAAGAGAGACTGAGGGAGAGACATAGAGAGAGAGCGGTTACATTCAGCCAAATCCACAGGGGGATCAATAAGGAACATCTGGGTCTGGGGTGGACAGGGTGTTTTTTTTTGCAGTACATTGGCCTGACACCTCACCCAGATTCTCTCTGGGTTTAGACATGAAGAGAGGGGGGTGGAGAAATTGCAGGGGAAGTGGGATCATTGGGGAAAGGTGTTTGATTTTCTGCAGGCAAGCTTTGCCTGCTCTGAGGCCAAGGATATACTAGTGAGAGTGCTCGTGAGGCTGTGTTCAGGCACAGCGATGCTTTGAGCCGCATGCTAACTCCAGCACAATAGCACGCTCACAGTGACGATGCTAACTCGCTGATGATTTGCTAGAATCGTATTTACCGTGTTAGTACAAAGTATGTCTGTTGCCTACCAGGTGTCACGTAATTCCATGCAAAACTGTCAGGATGTTTCACTTAGAACCTCAACTGTGAGCCTTAAGTCTTCTTCAATACATCATGAAGTTCATTCAGTGTATATGGTCCATTTAGATTTAAATGGACCATAAAGCAGGGTATGCTTTAGGGCGGGGCTACCTTGTGATTGACATGTAGCTACCACAACGTTGTCCGGTGTGGGAGTTTTCTGTGTTTTTATCAAACCATTTTGAACCCTTTAACAGTGTGTTTTCAGTTTGTGAAAGTTAATTGTAACATTTTGGTTGCCTTAAAATTGCTTATTCAGCATTCGGTTGAACTCAGCTCCACCCTCTCGTGTCAATTCTGGTTGCAAAAAAACAATATGGCGAAGGCCAAAAACCAAGATGACGGTGGCCAAAATACCAAACTCAAGGCCTCACAACGTACATACGTATGCTTCTTATATACAGTCTATGGTAAGGAATCATTATCTGGGGATGATGACTGTAAAAAATAGTTAAAGGGGCCCTATTATGCCTTTCGACTTTTTCCCTCTTCTTTAGTGTGTTATATATATTTTTGTACATGTAAAAGGTCTGTAGAGTGTAAAACCTGAAGTCCACTACTAAAAGGAGTTACCCTCTCCCTCAGAAGCTCATGAGCTGCCTGAAACGGCTCGATTGAATTCTCTCCTTCACTTCCATAACATTATGAGGTCATAATGTTACGGAAGTCACGTAAAACTCTCCGGCTAGTTTGGCCCTCAAACAACAAAAGAGAGAGAAGGAGCTCAAGTTCACATCCACCATGGTACAGTGGTTATGAAAGCAGTCCCTCACTTAGGTGGCCTGGGTTCAAATCCTGTTGTGACCCGTCGTTCACTTGTCATGCTCCGGAGGGAGAGTCTTTTGAAATGGGAAACGTTGTCCAAGCGGGCTAGCTGACCAATCAGGGCAGACTTAGGTTTCTGGAGGGAGGAGCAAGTGCGACAACGGAGCATTTCAGAGAGAGGGTGAGAAGAGGTGCTGCAGGACAGCCAGGATGAGAAAAACAAGGAGGATTATGAGCATTGACGCATGTAAAAATGTTGTAACTGTAACTTGAGATAAAAATATGCACCGGAAAATAGCATAATAGGGCCTGTTTAAGATAAGTGGTGGACCTACAGTCTTACCATGCTGTTTATGTGTAACCTTTAAAAAATATATATAATAAGTGTAAGGTTGGGTAACTGGAGTGAACAACGACAGCCCTTATGGTGGAACAGACCAGGGGTGGATTAACCTGCGAGAGGGCTCCAGGGCAAAAGTGAGCTGCGGCCCCCTGTTGGCTCCCACACTCTCTGTATATCTCATATGTGTCTTGTTTGCTTTTAACAAAAAAAAAAACTTTCTGCTAACTTTCACACAAACTTAATGCATTTTATAGATGCAAAAAACCCACTGTTGTGTGATTGGACACCTGGCAGTGATGACACAAAATGGTGATCATGCAGAGTGAAAAAATAATTTTTTTAGTGGTGTATAATACCAAACATATTTGTCAAATTAGTAGAACATGATTGTCAGACAGTGCACTCGAGAAAGTCTTTAGGCCCCAGGACAGTTGTCTGCATTTATAATCCAGCCTGGGAACAGACAGAATGCCAACAGTAGATATTCAAAGACACATGTCAGAATATAAAAAATATTCTGTAGTCGGATAACACGGGGAAAAAAGTAAGGAAAGTATTAAAAGTCATAGGGATAAAGAGGCTGTCAAAACAAACAAAAAATCGATCAACTTCATGAATGCATTTACATGCTTCATTGTTGACCGCAAATTGCAAATAGTTATTATTATATGTTGAAGTGCAGCTTCAAGTAAAAGCCTGAACATGATTAAAAGGAAATACTGAGTTCTCTATTGTATCAGCTGAAAATTTCACTTAGAATGTGCTGAGCTACAGAGCCCCACAGACGTCAGAGTCACAGCGACAAAAGAAAAACATCATCTATTCTTCATCAGGTAGTTGAGTCTCTGGCAGCCCACTTCATGTGCCTGGAGATGAATGCGACCCTGCTCAGTCTGCTCCGCACTTTAAACACAAGGGGGAGAAAAAAAAAAAAAATGTTGAACCGGAGAGACAGACACAGAGAGCACAAATAAAGGCTGGGGAGGACTGAAATGGAAAAAAAGTGGAGGAGATGAGAGAGGCTGAAGTGGAGAGAGCGAGAGAGAGAGAGCGGGGAAAACTAAAAAACAGAGAGGAAAGAAGAGTTGGAGGGTGGTTTACTCGGCGCGAGAGAGGGGGAGCGAGAGGAGGAGAGAGGAGAGGTAATGAGGCCAGTGACTGGCTTTACACCTCGTCTCTGTGGAAACTAATTGGGAGAGAGCTGGAGGGCACTAATTTGAGCACTCTGCTGGGTAAATGTAGTGCAACGAACTATGAAGGGTAAATCAATGTACTACCTCTCCCTACACCTCGCCTTCTCTTTCTTTTTCTCCCCCTCGCACCCCGCTCCTCCCATTATTGTTTCCTAATAAAAATTCCATTGACTTGGACTACGCTTGTGGGCATAAAGGTATCGACCTGGGTAGATATCATGCGTGCTGATGAGGTGCAGCTCACCGGGAGAGGAGTTCAGCTAGTTAGCCGAGCAAACAAAATGTGTTTCCTACTGAGCTCAGCTGTACTGTACGTACTGTAAGGTTGTAGTGCTGTACGATCGTCTGATGCTTTTCCCATCAGTCTGGAGATACAATGTTCTGAGTATCAGAGGGACGCAATGATCGAAACCCAGCAACGCTCACTGGGAAAGATTCATGTACAGCATGTGTGTGTTCTCTCCCAGGGCGGTCTACTGTCTGATGGGAGAAAAGGAAAACAGAATGTATAGTTACCCCCCGTAGTGAGCCCAAGGAGCCAGAATTTGGTGGGGGGGGGGTCTTAAGGGGAATTATCCTCGCCCTCAGGCCCGGGGATGGAGCAGGCTTTTCAGCCTCCCATAAGAGAGAAGATCTCATCGACACACACACACACACAGGGAGAGACTCGACCATGCTGATAAAAAAGGGAAACAAAGACTGATCTATGTGTTTTAATACAAGGAGAAGTTTGGTTATTCAACAGACTTCAAGTGCATGTATTTATGCAGGTTTATGTCCCAAAAATATGCTATGAAAAGGACAAAAAAAGTAGCCGCCCGTGAAGGACGATATACTGTGTGTTTGTCTAACTCCACCTTTTATTGTGGTGCTCTGAAGGATGCTGATCGGCTCCATTCGCCCGCCATCTGCCCCCCTTGCTCTCTCTATCTCTCTCTCTCTCTCTCTCTCTCTCTCCGAGACTGTGCCTTGCAGCTCGGCCCCCTGGGAAATAGCTGTGGATAAGTTATTCAATTAGAGGGGCATTATTGGCCCCGCTCTCTCAGAGGACAGAGCTGATGATGCTGTGATTATACTGCTCTGCATTCCTTTATGGCTCGGCACCCTCTGCCTGCGTGCACGCTTGTGTGTGTGTGTGTGTGTGTGTGTGTGTGTGTGTGTGTGTGTGTGTGTGTGTGTGTGTGTGTGTGTGTGTGTGTGTGTGTGTGTGTGTGTGCTTGGACTTTCACCCGTACACACTCTTGCAGTGCGCAAGTGTATGCGTTACCCCAAATCGACCAATAGTGTTTGTGGGGTGAATGGATGTGTAGAGGAGACGGGGGGTTAGACATAGGGGTCCATCAGAGATGCTTGGGTGCTTTTCAAATGAGCCCGCTATAAGTTTGAATTGACATACGCTCACGCGACACATGTGGGCTGAACACACATGGTCTGGGAGATGATGGAGACGCGCCACTATAAGTTCTGAGTGACTAATCAGTGTGAGACGGAGAGTCTTGACAACTCCCACTGTCTTTAAATGATCAATTCACTTAAGTAATATTCCTTTATGCAGTAGTTACAGTAGATGTGTTACCATACGAAGATCATGATTTCTTCTTAATGACAAGCGATCTTTGACCATTTGTCCCCTCTTTTTTGAATTCACATCAGGAGTTCTTTTGTCTCCAGAATACTGGTCAGGATAGCAAACAACACGGCTCAAGACAAAGAAATGGAAGGAGGGACATCTCAGCGGGGCCTACACAGAAGCCCCGCACGCCCAAATCCAGACATGTTCTCTCCCTCTCTCCGCGGACCAGTGAGGTGCTCTTTAAAGCGGTGCCATGATGGGTCTGCCCTATCTGCCCGGCGCAGGCCCACAGATGCCCTCCCGAGGGGGACGGGCTTGAGGGGAGCAAGGGCAGCGGGCCTGGAGCCTCATCTGCTCTGCCCAGAATACAAATAGGTCAGTGTGTGGTGGGAGAGGAGGAGGAGCACGGGGAAGGACACACACACACACACACACACACACACACACTAACATGGACACACTGACCATGAACAAGAAGGGGTCCTGCCAGCTGAATTCCTCCATTGGCCGTGATGGGAAGGGCCATCTGGTATCAATGTGGGGAAGTCAAGCAAGCTTGTGAGAGAACACACACACACTCACACACACTCACACACAGCCGACATGATTTAGTGTCTCGAAGAGATACGGGGCATCACCTGAACATCGTGTCATGGACCTCACACATTCAGAGGCTCCCAATAGTGAGACACTGTGTCACCTTTTACACCATTCAACCTAGATACGCTGGGCACACAATGTAAGAGGGGCGTTCACTGTAAGGATGCACTTCAACATGCTTCAAACGGACCAAACTACACAGCATTTCAAGCCAGTTCATTACCAATGCAATAATGTATTTAAATAAATCAGATTATTATTAGAAAGCTTCTGGGACAGCAACCTGGAACTCGTTAACTTTACACAGACTCCTAATCCCCCCTAGATTACATTTCCAAACACCCCTAGAAGACCTTTAATCCCATGTCCTGACCCTGCTTTTATGACTGCAGTTTAATTTCACTTTTTTTGCAGCCCTGGGCTCAATCGTTCAGATTTCTCCTGTTTTGGAAATTCCTGGAAGTAAGAAAAACTTCAGCCGGGGTTTAAAAATAGACATTGTTTGGCTGTGATGTAATCCCGTGGCTGTATTTTTAAAGTTTTCTTTCTGCTGCCGGTGCAGGCTCAACATATTGCTGAAAACGGAAACTGATTTACTTTGGCTTACTATCAAAACCCCTGGCCTGATGAGGGAAGGCTTGCGCGGGGTAAATCAAGTAGAAAATAAGCAGGGTTGAATTATTTTCAAAAGCCAGCGTGCTTATTAAGCCAGAGCAGGACCCGTGGCAGCGGCTCACAAAAAAAGAAAACAGTTCTGGGTTTTCCATCTTACAATTTCTTGATCTTAATATCAGCACCTCTGCAAAGATACATAAACTATCAGGAGGACACCAGGAGTTTTACATCATCCTGCTGCAGAAGTGTATAGCAACATAGAAGAAGTGTTCTGTACAGTACATCTGCCAGCGGCAAAGTATGAGCAAACAAGAGTTTGAAAAGTCTGGATAAGCAATACTGTTTGTGTACTTTGTACACTGTTTCAGACACTAAGCTACGAGTTACAGAGTTGGATCTTTAAATGAACCTTCAGCTCGAAAACAAGGAATTGATTGGTCTCCCAGACGTTCACCTCCTCTCGCCAAGAGACACAGCAATTGATATTATCACGACCCGAGCCTTGCCTCCATGCGCTTGCATTAGCGAGATAAGTTCTGGGCACTGAGTATCTCAAGCATCCTTGTCTCCACCCACCACAGTCTTATGTCTGGAAGAAGAAATCATTTGTTGTGCAGCAATCCGCGTCTTCTTTTTTGATTACCACCCCCATTCCGCTTCCTTGGCATGCCCCCGCCTCACCTCTCTTTCTTCCTCCCTCTCCCTCCGCGCACATCCATCTCTGTGATTATTTAAACGGGTGCCAGAAAAACACTGTGACCCGTCTAATTTGGACTGTGTGAGAGCGCGGAGAGGAGAGAAGGGGCCCTGCGATTTTCCACACTCCCTTTTTTTTTTTTTTTTTTTTACCGAGCAGGGAAGTGGCGGGTGAGAGAGAAGCTGTTGCCATGGCTACCTGCTGGCAGCTTCTGTCCTTGTGTTTGGAGAGCACTGGCTGTTCCCTCTCTTTACCCAGCGCCTGGGAGGGAGCGGAGGGAGGGAGGTGAGGTGGAGGGGAGGTGAGGGGAGAGGCTGGGAGGGGTCGAGCTGCCAAAGGAGTAGGGGGGGACAACACAAGGTCTCGTCGCGAGGAAACCAAAGGGCTGCCGGCTTGGAAAAAGAGCAACAAAAGAGCAACACTGAGGGCTCTGGTGGCTGATCAGCCTCTGCTCCACACACACACACACACACACACACACACACACACACACACACACACAAACACACACACACACACACACACACACACACACACACACACACACACACACACATACACACACACAAACGCACACACAAACACACACACCAGTGTTGATGACAGGCTTGACAGCAGTGGGGGGGTGGAGGAGTGGCAGTGGATAATTGCTCCAGTGCTGCCGTACAATTCAGGTGTCCCCACTGCCGTGTGAGGAGGCGTATCTCTCATCCACTGCTCGCTGTATCTCAGAGCAAAACTGAGTAAAGCAGAAGACTGATATTCACATCATCTCAGGTTCTGGTTCAGGTTGCCGCCAACGTTGCCGTGGTGAACCCCTCCCCAACACGTGTCAAGGTGTTGCATTTTTTCGCGCGGATATTTTAATTTGCAACCTTTTTCGCGGTATTCCCTCCCTGCAGCGCTCCTTGTGTGTGTACATAAGTGTCTCTGGTATATCAGCGTGGCAGGCTCCACCCCGAGGTCCAGTCACCCGGTAAGCTGATCCAGGCAATGGATAGCTACTGAATGTACATATTACAGACTTAGCACTTTTAAAACACACAGGTTCCCTTGTTACTCTCCTAGCTAGCCTTTCATCCTCTTAAGCCCAGGGCTGTAGTTACTTTGTCAGCTGATCCAAACTATTTCCGTATCTGTTCTTTTTTTTTTTCTTATCTTATCTGCAGAGTAAAGACTTGCATGCTATGTCCATATGTCCATATGTCCATATGTCCATCAGCGCTTGCTAGTTTGCCACTTATTGCGTGTCTCTGTATCGGTGTTAAAGTTCATTCTAAGAGTTTGCGTGTGTGTGCGCAAGAGCTGCGCGGTTGCTGTTGGACACGGCGTGCAGCTGAGGCCCCGGTGGTCATGCTGAAGCGTCGCCCTCCCCCGCCCCAGCTCCCCCTCCCTGGCAGGAGCCTGACCTTGGCAGGGCCTGACAGAGAACTGGCCTGGAGGGGGATCCACGGAGCTCCACGCCAGCCCACTGAGCCAACCCACTCAGTCTGTGCAGGTGTATCGACGCCTGGACAAACATGAGCGTGTGCACACACACACACAAACACATGCACGCATAGCCAATAGACCAGGGGAGGCCCCTTGAGCGAGCAGATGTCCTAACACTCCATTTCTCTCTAAACATTTCTCCTGGATTTCTCAAGATCACTCCATTTTATTGTCCGTTTTGTTTTTTACTCATGACTACTTCTACTTCCTTCTTCTACCTGCTTTTCATTTGTCACTTCTGTATTCTTGGCTTCTACTTGCAGCCACGTCTTCACTTATTGCAATGGTGCATGGTGGATAATCGAAGGTGTGTTAAGCACAACATCATTAATATTTCTGTCATCATTTCTGTCATTTACGAACCAGCCAATGTCATAGATTATACAGCGATGCATTGCTTGGAATCCAGCTGATGGCAGATTCACATGAATAAATAGATGTATAAATGTATGTATGAATCAATTATTTACTTCACCAATGTTCATTTTTTCATAATATGCATGTATCAGAATACTGCATGACTTAGGAGAGGCCAATACATCTGTGAAGGTAGATGCATCTGACGTGGAGGTCCCAGTGGAGGTATAAACCTAAGATGAGCCACACACTGATGTGGCACAGTAGAGTTATACTGTATGCGTTGCACACACTTCCAAATCCAGACCATCATTCGCTGGTGAAAAAAATCATCAAGATTACATTGAATTACTTCAAAGTCACCAGAGCATTGCATCACAGGAGAAGTGGTCCCTCTGAATCAACTGCTAGAACAAGAATTAAAGGAAGAAGGCAATTCATGTTCAATTTAATCAAACCCAGACACTTGTGCGACTTTATCAGTTAATAAAAGGGCATCATTCTCAAGCGTATAAAGTATGCTGTAAACACTCTATATAGCGTTCACTTCCTGTTAATTAAGCTTTGAAGACACATTATGAATTGATAGGAAGGCATAAGGTCGTGGCAATTACGTGTCAAACTAAAATAATACATGAGAATGTTTGATAGGAGGCAACATTAACAGGAGGTATAACTATTATAATGAAACTATCTAATACAAATATATTTTTATATAGCAGACATCGCTGGGGGAGCAGACAGATTTTAACTTTTTAACTTTTCACCAGTTAATACATCCTGTTTTGTGGGGGGAAAAAACAAATTATTCATAAAAATTATTCTTTTTTAGTAAACATTTCTGGAGGGGATATTTAGAGACAATATTGTTGTGCATACTCTCTACTGGCCATCAGGGAGCGACTCTTCTGGTTGCAAAAATAAGTTTGATTGTATAGAAGTCTATGAGAAAATGACTGTACATCTTACTTCATTTATCCCCTCAGTAAACATTGTAAACATGAGTTTATGTGTCAATCTTTTTCGTTTTAAGTCTTCTTCAATACAGCATGATGTTCATTTAGTAAATGATGGTCCATTTAGAGTCAAATAGACCATAAAGCAGTTTATGCTATAGGGCGGGACTACTGTGATTGACAGAGTTGTATATGGCGTCTCTACGTCACTCCTCCGCCTTCCAAATATAGAAACCTCAGTTCATTGGTTGCGAAAAAAACAACATTGGGATGGCCGTAATCTAAGATGGCAACAGCGAAATCGCTGAACTCAAGGCTTCAAAACAGCAGTCCACAAATCATTCAACTAATGATACACAGTCCATGGGTCTTCCCGAAAAATGGTAAGAACAAAAATAGTTTAACTCCACAAAGTCTCTTCACGTTTTTTTTTTAGCAATTATTTTCTAACATATAGAATGTCTTTAGAAACAAATCTCATACTTCACTTTACCCATACTTTAACTTTTGGGAGTTGCCTCAGGGAATCAATGCATATTTTAGGCATTATCCCCTTAACATCACACCATTACCATATACAACTGAAGCATTTTCTTTTTTTTTTGTTTTGTCATGCAAGAAAAAGACAGTGCTTTTGTATGCTAATTATAAAGGGTGCTGAACATCTCTGACTGTAGCAGGTGGCTTTCTTATGGAACACTTAAATGTTTCCGTACTGAGTGACCTGTGCTCCATAAACAAAATTGAAAGAATAATAATAAATTATTATTTTCTGCAAAGGCAGCAGCAACACATTACTCCTTGTTGTGAATCATACGTGTATTGCGAAATAGGATTGCACAAAGCTGCGTGATGAGGCTCATTTGTCCCAGAATTCAAACAACACTGATATTCAACAATTCTGCCCATTGTTTACAAAATCAAGCCAAGTACACAAATGTCAGTATAACTGACAAAACGCCAGAATGGAGCCTTGCATAAAACACGTTGTGTCATGTACTGTAGTATTCCACTTCTTTGGCAGACCTGTGTAATTTCCAGCACACAGAGAGAGAGTCATGACATGCATCATCCCCCGAAGTTTTATCAAAAATCACCGAAGATATTGCGCACGACAGGCTGGCAGACGGACCAATGGGCCGGGGCCGATCCATTGTACTTCTCTGATTTCATTCTGGAGGGCAAAAAAACCTTGACTTGTGAGGCTGAGAGCAAGCGTTTCTCATTTTTATGTGTGCGGCCTCATTGTGTTGGCCATTCACAGTGGGAACAGAGTCGGACTGCAGGGAATAAAGAGAAGATCCAGAGGTGAGCATTTCATAGAAACCAGGGCTGTCTGAAAGACTGAATGCATTCTTGTCCATCCTACTTTCAAGGTTTCATGTTGGTTCTTCACTCAGTTTCTCTCACGGACAATTCACTTTTTCATTATTCTACTCAAAGGCTGCATGCAAAATATTTGAAAGTGAGCTACAAATCACCTTCCATGGTGTGTCCTCTTCTTCAAAATGGAAAGGAAAGCATGTGTTTTAGTGGATATGTATTGATTATAGTGATATCCTCTAACTCAAAATAGTGTCCTCCGTTTCTTGAGTGTCCCCCCCCTTCCCACTCTCTCCCTCCCTCCCTCCCGCCTAAGCAGTAACAGGTTGTGTTTAGATTCTCTGCTACTTCCTCGTCTGGTGTGTCTGTTCTTTCAGTCCGGAGTCTAAAGTTCAGCCAGAGACAACAGGAAGGGAATATCACATCACTCCCTTGCAGCATCTCACAACACACACACACACACACACACACACACACACACACACACATGTTTATTTATTTCCATCTTTACTAAGACAAATGCAGGCTTCCTTTACACAGTATGGATACGCGCCCCCTCGGTGTCGAAATGTTGTAGCGTGTGACCAAGTGATGAACGGTGTTACAATAATTTGATGAGATTGGGTCCAGATGATGCAAGGGAGAAATGTGTAATGCTAATGCTCTTGATGGTGTCTCACGGCTTATCGAGGCGCTCCACAAATGATGCCCCCAGACACCCACGCCCGTCTTTGAACCGCTCCCACCCCTGGGTGACGCATTAGCAAACCTACGTGTGGAGTGGGCGTAGCCTCGGGAGAGGGTGCTTGTGACTTTAATAAGCCCCACTAGGTGCTCCAGGACGAAGCTCGGACTCGAGCACCATGACACCCACTTTCGGATCCCTCCCCCAATGTCCCTCAGACCATCTCCCATCATCCTCTCTCCTCAACAGATCCTCTCTGTAACTTTCCTCTCCCTTTTCCGTTCCTCACTCCTCCCTCGGAGCGCCTGTTTGCGCTCCAATCTGCCTGCCTTGCTTCAACACATGCCAGGACTCCCGGGGCACCAGTTACACAGCGAGGGTTTCATTTGAAAAGAGCTCCTCAGGACGTCATTATAAGGATCATCACCGGGCCCTGCAGCTGATGTTACATTAGTGTTCCATCACACACGGGGCCTTCAAAGCGCCTATTAACTAGCCATCCCTCTCATCACGCAAATCTGAATTTTTCTCTGAGATTGGTAATGCCATATTAATCTGCAATTGACTGTTCTTGTGTTTCAGCACACTCAAGACCACGAGATGAGTGACCATATGTCTGTAATATGAAGTGTGTGCATTGTGAGGAATCACTGATTGCTTGAAACAACAGGTAATGGGTATGATTATGCAGAAGAGGAAGTTTGATTGTGTTTTGCAACTGAAACAGCACGTTGCATTGGCTTCAATTGCCTTGACCTCATATTCTCACAGAGCTTCAGTTGGACAGCAAAATTTAGTTTATTTTCACTGTACATGTATCTCTGTTGCCACATGTTTATGGGGCACCTCTTTTGTCTGCAAAACACTCCTGCTGATTTCTAATCATGTTATAAAAGGATTATTTTACTGACCCTAGAAGCCCTCCGCGCAATGAGCATTTAACAGTGTGTTCACCAGCAGTTCAATTTTGTGCAAGTCCTTCTGTTATGGTTTTCTTTTCACCCTAAGAGCTGTTCATATGGTGTGATTGGTCGGTAGGTGGCTGTGCTTATGGGTATTGTAGTGGGTGTCATGGAAACACATACAAAAAAAGCTTTTGGAGGTTTACTGACAATAGAAATTGTAAAAGCCTTATATCACTTGAATGACTAATACAAATATTAATATTAAATAAAAATAGGGATGGAACTGATGTAAAAACATTTATACTGGTATCAGCTGAAATATAGCTTTTCAAACATTAAGTCTTTGGATAATGACATGTAAAACCACTGGCAATCATAAATTACCAAATGCACTCGAACCAGTCTCTATCAAAATGCTTAAAAACGACATATTTGAGGCAAGATTTAGCCATCACTCTAGAGCTGATGCAGTCTACAATTATATCCCTTTACAATTGACACCACGGCCAGATCTAATTATAGATTCATAATCATCATTCTCATCATTCTGTCCATCTTTTCACTGAACCAGCCTCTTGCCACGAAGAGTGGAGCAGGTGGACCCAAACGTAGTAGATTGAAGGGAACAGAAGCTTGTAGAAATAACTCTTTATTCAAGGGTCCTGCAGGCAAAGCAGACCTGGTCGTAACAGAGCCAAGGACCTAACAGAGACTGGACCTTAAACCAGGACTAAAATACAAATTCACAACAAACAGTTGAGGCTCAGGTGATGGGTAATGAGGTGATTGGGCAGGAGAACAGGCAGGGAGCTGATTGGCAAGGGAAAATCTCCTGGGGGGCAAGTGGCCTGGGGCCTAAGCGGGGGCGGAGCAAGAGACGTGAGGTGGACGGTCTGGGGGTTGAGGCCGATTGATGTTACAGACCTGGAGAAAAAACATGTTCTCGCTCCCAACTATGCACTCTGGGTACCTCTCTAGTGTCTTTTTCGGACGTTTCAGTGATGGTGTGTCAGTTAAAAATAAACAAAACAACTGAGTAAGGTTTAGGCTACATCCACACCTTTTTTAAAACGTTTTCATTCAAAACTGGGGTTATAAACGAAACTATCTACGTCCAACTTGTTTTGTGTTTAAGAAATTATTTCAGTCCATATTCGCACATCTGAAAAGAAATATCACATGACTATTCACGTACACAGGGCATGCGGGTGCCAGTGAAAACAGGAAGTAAATGGTTGCTTTGTTACAGACAGAGTATTATAATACTCTTTAATGATAAAAGGTTGGACTTAAGACCTTCCTCTATAATCTTCCTTTATATACACATACGTTTTATTTTTCAAACTCAGTTACAACATAGCAGGTGCAGGTGGCTGAAGTCTCTCTGGTACTGGAGAGCATTTATGCTTTTGTTCATTTACAGTTTTTCTGTGAACTTCACAATAGTTATGCAGAACAAAATAATAATTGATGAGAAGGGGAAAGTCCACTGTTTTGTGTCCATCGGCCTCCTCAAAGCGGCAATCCGGGACTTCAGTCGTCCGCTCTGTAGGGCTGATAACCCTGCCGGACATGCCACTCGCTAATCGCTCCAATAACAGCTTGCTTCCTCCACATGTATGCAGTAGTAGAGTTATAACATGCAGAACTTAACCGCATTACAGCTGCCAGTGTAGACAACGAGTTCAGCAACGCCTGTAATCAGTTTTCCATAGTAGTAGTAGTTGTTGATCGGTATTCAAGGCTGTTGTTGTTAGTTTTCTTTTGGCAGCATGATGAAACAGGGAGAAACAGGGAGAAACACGTCTCGACTGCGAAGACCCAATCGAATAGCAAACCAGGGTGTCTAAGTCATCATTTTCAGAGGTCTACGATTCTGCCATCCACACTACGTTTCCTGCACCCCTGGCAGGCCTCTGTGAAATATCTTTCTCTCGTCAGCTGCTTTGACCGTCTAATAATGACCAATACCAAGAAGCCCTGACCAAACGTTGGTATTTGACCAGTTCGAGCAAAATGCTGTGTGAGTTTTGGTTGGTGTGAAAATGAGGACAGACTACAGGCAACTTCAATGATTATGATACCAGATCAGTCTTTTAAATATTCAGTCTAGACTTCACAAAGAGTGTAAAGCATCTGGACAAAGATCCAGACTGTGACCCTTCTTCCCGTTGGACACCTAGAGCCCTATATCCAGGCAGCCACAAAATACACCTTAATTCTCCATCATACAATCACCCAGCCATCCCTTTATCCTGCCCATCCAACCTCATTATCATCCTCCATCCCATTCGTTCCATCCCTTCGTCTCCACCCAACCATTTTATCCTCCATTCATTGCGAATAGAAGACATACATAATCTGAAGTGAAACAGAATGAATATTAAGTGGGTGGCAGTTGGACCAGGCTCACTGTACTACTGTATGTAGTATTTTTTCCCACTCTCTCTCCCTCTCTATCATCTCTGGCTTCTCCAGCTCCACCGATAAAGCACCATGTAGAGTGGTACGAGCTCCATCAGCCATGCAGATGAGCCCCGCTTCCTTTACCTTAATTAGAGCTCCCGGGGGACTGGCTGTGGGCGCAGAGCAGCATCAGCCTCTCAAGCCACAGAGATATACCTTTCATCAAGCCGGAGAACACCAGGAGGAAAAAACTGCCATGGGTACAGCGGCTCAGGCACCACACAAAAGAGGTTTTAAAAGCAGTCATTATTGGGAAATGTTCCAGCATGTTATTCAAGGCTGGTCATTTAAACAGCAGGCAGAAATGTGGCATTTCACTGTCGGAGCAGAGACTAAAATCCAAAAGGGAGGGAAACAATGGCTCTAGTATCCGTGCAAACTATACATAGAAATATCTGGTGAGAATTTTGGAGTTCAGCCAGTTGAAGCTGTAATTATTAGTCTATTAACTGAAAAGTCAATGAGCAGAATATGAATCTGCATCAGTTTCAATCATGAATGAAATTGTTCTTTTTTAATGCAAAAATTCCCAAAGTCCACTGCGTCCTGTGTGGATATTTGCTGCTTTTCATAGACTTTTATAAAAGTGAATTGAATATCTTAATTTCAATATCTATCTTTTAACTGACTGATGAATCATCACTGTCAATATCAAGCCATTTGAATAAACTGACATTATTTGTTCTATTTTCCTATTTTATTGAGCAAGCGATTAATCAATTAATCACTTAACTGATATTGATAATTAATTAAATACTTAAATAATTGATAATATACATAGTTCATTCTTTTTTTTATCAATTTTATTTTTCTCAAGGTCAAAGCTGTGATCTTTGTAAACACAGATGCTAAGAAAGAACAAGACCTGTTCATTATTAAAAGATGGATATTTTAATCAAAATCTCTCTTAGGTTAATATCTGTACATTTTGTATATTTTATATATATATATATGCAATATATAATTAACCTTATATTGTTATTGATTCATCAGTAAAATATTTTCATCAAAAATGATTTAGTCTATAAAACAATTTTGTCCAACCATCAAATATAAAAAATAAAAAGTTCCGATAACGACAACATGACTCACATTTGGAGCGTTTTTAATTGATTATCAAACTAATCCAACAAATTTCTGATCTAAAACTTTTTCAGCTCCGATGAAAGTAAATTAAAATGTCTTTTATGAAAATATTTAAAACAATTACATTCACAAACTATTTCTCCTTCAAAAACTGGCTAAACTTGCAGTCCATGCATCAAACATATAATAATGAACTGTGCCCCCACCACCACCACCACCACCACCACCCCTCTCACACCTTCCTCTCCGGCCCCTTTAAACGGGGAGGTGCTCCGGCCGGTGCTCCCCCCCGAGCCCGGAGCTCACCGCTGCGCTCCGGCAGGGGTAGTGAGAGTGAAGAGCACGGGCTGGCAGAGAGCGGACGCGTCGGAAACCTCCCCGGAGGGGCCCCCGTGTAATTCGATGCATGCTGTTAAAGCTTAGAGTATATTGTCTTCCCCTTCGCTTATGAAGCCTCCACCCACCGGCCCACCCTACATTTAACGGATCATGTGACTCGGGGTAAGTCGTTTGCAAGTACAACAGTTCTCTGTGAGCTCCCATTCATTTCCTGAGAACTGCCTGAGCCGAGCAGCTGAGAGGCAGAAGGGGAGGGAGACTCACACTCACTCACTCACTCACTCACTGTCACACACACACACACACACACACACACACACACACACACACACACACACACACACACACACACACACACACACACACACACACACACTCTGAGTGAGAGAGAGGAGAGGAGAGGGAGAGGAGAGGGAGAGGAGACAGAGAGGATTGTAGGAAGGGAAAAGCAGTCTCCACCAGCACTGCAGCTTCTGACAAGGTCTGTGCATTTCTTTTCCGTCCTGTTCCTCTGCTGGCTGGCTGCTGTGTTCTGCGTTTGTCACGTCGACCGGGCTTTGTGCTTGTTGTTCAGTGCGCCTCGTCTCAGCTGTCATTTCCCTGTCACAGCAGACGTGACAGCTCAGATCACCTATGGCATTGTGTTTGGTGTCTGTCAGTGTGGGGGTGTGTGTGTGTGTGTGTGTGTGGGGGTGGTGGTGGAGGAAACAAGAGACCCCTTGCATGGTGCTGACTGGACCTGAAACACATATTCCCCAATGTAAATGCATAAGCTGTCATGACTCAAAAGTGAATACACAGCATCCTGACTGTTTGTACAGTGCCAGCAACCAGGATTCAAAACCCTCAAACGTCTCGCTTATTTCACCTCTAGAGAAGAAACTTCTGAACATATCAGCCTGAGCAGTGCAGCAGCGGTGTAGAATAGTACTGGCTCGAGTGTCTTGGTGGTGGTGGTGGTGGTGGTGGTGGTGGAGGGGTGGGGGGTACAAGAGGAGTGCAGTGAGACGGCACCGAACTCTCAACACTTCTCGCAGGGAAACGAAAAAAAAAGTTTTCTGCTTGTCAGAGTTTCGTGCATGCCTTGAGAGAGTTGTGTGTGTGTGTGTGTGTGTGTGTGTGTTGGTGTGTGGATGTGCATTTGTGTGAAGCACTGTGGTGTGTGTCTGTGTTTGTGAAAGAGAGAGAGAGAGTAGCAGGCTTGTTTGCCTTTACTGTAGCAGCTTAGAGACAGAGAAACGAGGCTGTTAGCAACGGGTTAAACATTAGGAGGCTCGGGTAGCGGAGGAAGGACACTGGGGGGGGGGGGGGGTGTGTGTTTGTGCGTGTGTGTGTGTATATGTGTGTGGGAGTGTTGCAGGGGTGGTGTCTTGGATGTCATCGGCAGCGCTCTCACTTCCACAGTAATAGTCATTGGTATTGATGGGTGGCTGTCAGAGAGGCAGGGGAGCCACCAGGTTGGGGAGAGTGGCCGGGGGGCTGGCCCTTGGCTGTTATTTTCAATTACAGGGACCAGGGCAGAGCTGACAGCAAAGGCATTTGTACATCCAGCAAGGGGGGATGGAGGAGGAGGAGGAGGGTGTGTGACGAGAGGAGGGAGCAGGAGAGAGGGGAGAGTGGAGGAGAAGGGGGGGGGGATGAGACTCTGGCCTCTGCTCCTGGGTTTGATGTGGAAACTGAGCACTGACCTCTGTGACTTTACCCCCGCGTTGCCCAGCCTTGCCTTTAGAGGCCCAGCCTTGCCTTTAAGTGTGTGTGTGTGTGTGTGTGTGTGTGTGTGTGTGTGTGTGTGTGTGTGTGTGTGTGTGTGTGTGTGTGTGTGTGTGTGTGTGTGTGTGTGTGTGTGTGTGTGTGTGTGTGTGTGTGTGTGTGTGTGTGAGACCCCCTGCAGCTCACGGATGTTCAGCGAGTGAGATTAGAGCCCATTTAAACTCTCACTTAAATCCATTTACAAAGGGCCCTTCTCCCTTTGCATGAATAAGCAGGATGATATTACCACACATGCGGAGAAGACTCCGTGAGCATGAGCAGCGAGGGAGAGTTGTATTGGAGCTCCAAAATGGGCAAGACAGGCTGATATCACCTGAAAAAAATTGGATAATTCTGCGGGTCGGTTTTGCGATCATGGTATTTGCAACGATACGGTAAAATGCACTTCATTGTTATTGATGCAACATTGAACCAAGTGGCTCCTGTGTTGAGGTGTCGCGTTCAGAATTTGATAGGGTATATGACACAAGTGCTGTTCCCTACTTGTACGAACAAATCTAATGACTCAAATGAATCGTCACTGTCACTTAACGAATCCACAATAGCAGTGGAGCTCCTCTGGACTGGACTGTCAGCAGTCCACTAGTGATGAAAGATTGAAAGACCACGAAAACCATGGAAAGAATCTTTATGTCATGTCTTTTCTTGCCTGGATTTGTACTGAAATGAACATTACAACTTGAACCGTAGACTGTATATAAGAAGTTGATGAAGTCATGGTGTCCATTGGTTTTAGGACTACGATTTTGAAGCCTCTAGTACAACATTTTGTGATGTTTTTATGGCGACCAAAAAGTTACAGTTAACTTCCATGTGGTGAAAACACAGGGTTCAAGTTTCAAGACGAAAAAAACGGACAGATTCCAGACTGGACAACGCCGTGGTAGCGACCTGTCAATCACAGTAAGCCCGCCCTAAAGCATACTCTGCTTTATGGTCTATTTGACCATAATTTACTAAATGAACATCATGCTGAAGTCTAGAAACAAGAGATTGAGACCATTAACTCATGTTTACAATGTTTACTGAGGGAATAAATCAAGTGAGAAGTAGGGTCATTTTCTCAAAGACTTCTATACAATCTGACTTCTTTTTGCGTGTCGCCCCCTGATGGTCAGTAGAGAGAATGCAAGGTTGCAACGGACTGTGTATACCAGTAAGCTGAAGACGGTCTGAATCAGCGCTGAATACTAGAATACTAGAATACTAGAATTCAGCTGAACAATGATGTGATTGCCTAGCTTAGAAATAAAGTGAACAAGATTGGCATCTTAAGCAAAAGAAAAACTTTACCACTTTGGCATTCTTCTTTTATTGTTTTGCAGCACTGTACGTCATGTGGAGTACATTTGGTCAATACTTCAAACGAGTCCTCCAAATTAAACAACAAATTATGTTATTTGCCCATTCCCTCTAGAACAGAACATATATGCGTTTTTGATCCGACACCCTGAGCGGCATCTCCAGACCATCTTAATGCTATGGTTAAGATTTGGTTAGGTTTAGTCACAAAACCGACTTGATGAGGAGAAGATCTTGGTCTGGATTAAAACAACTTCAATAAGGATAGAGGACCTTTAATATCATTATTACCAAGTAGAGGGCTTTGTCATGAGAACGTTCTTAAGTTTGCTAACTGATGCTGTTGTTTTCCTTAGCTTGACAGTCTTGTTAGGATGCTGTCTGTTTGGCTCTTTCCACACACTCTCTCCTCACACTCAACCAGGTGCTTCACCTTGAGATGATGAAATTTGTTGGTCGTGCTGTCCTCTTTTGTTGTTAACGTCTGCGTGTTAATGCCGTACATACGCTTGTTAACATCCTGAAACTGTACGGGTGTTATCACCAACAATACGATGTGGTACCTAGTTGTTTTCCCCCCAACACAGCAGCAGCATCAAGCTGCTACACCTCCGCTCTGATTACTTCAACGGTTCAACCCCCAACCCCCGACACGGTCCAAGAGCTTTCGATAGAGATCAGTCCAGGTGGGGGGGGGGACTCAATTAAAAAGCCAATCACAAACAGATAGACTCTATCTGTCCATCATCACCGCTGTGCCCGGCACACCTAATTGCGCGGCGGGATTCCCCCACTAAAGGCATCATCTGTCCGCTACAGATCACCAACGCACAAATTGGACGCGCGTTGACTGACGGAATCTTTCAGGAGAAAGAGCTGTGCTCTAGTATGTGCAGTCCAAGAACACGTACGCTCACTGTCTTATCCAAGGAGATGTGACATTCCCGCTATGGCCCCTAATCAGCTGGGTTAACCGCTGCCATATTGACTGACTGCTGTACCAATGATCCATGTGGGTGTTATGGAGTGTATCGTCATTGATTGCGGATAGACTGCAGTGTGCAGTACAGCTGGACTCATACAGCTGTAAAGCAAAAAAAAGGAGCTAAGCAGGTCATGGAGGTTGGTTGTGCTCAAGGTGCATTGTGGGATAATAGAGCCCGAACACACATACACAACGAAACACACAACTCTTACAATAGACCAGCCTGTCAAGGGCATGTGTGTACAATGTGTGAGACAGACAGCACCCAAATAGACGGGCAACTTTGTTTATGGATAGATGTACCTGCCCAGAGTCAACGGGACAAAAAAGCCAAGAGGGTTAAACATCCAAATGGTTTGCAGGTATATTTACTGTCTCGTTCCGGATATCGAGACCTGCGTCCGTAGTTCCATACGTTGGACGTCCTGCTCATGAAATAAGATTAACATTCATAGGCAATGGCTGTGAGCTGGGGCATTATTTCACCATGTCAGGAGATGACAAAATGTTCTCTCCCTCTGCGCTCTCTGTTGTGGATTCAACCTTTGACCCCCAGTGTCCAGCCCACGTTTGTTTACCAAAATTTCAGTTAAGGTTGTACATCGCGTGCCGGAGCATGTGTGTGTGTTTTGTGACTGAGCGAGAGAGAGAGAGAGAGAGAGAGTGAGAGAAAGAGAAAGAGAGTACGGAAAGTGTTGTGCAACAGCCAGTGAATCTGAGGTTGATAGTCCAAACAGTGAACACAGACAGAGAGAACTACGATGTAAAACGGGCCATTTCAGCTTGTCAAACATCACCGTGAGTATTTTTAATTTATACTGCGTTGTTCTGTTGATTCTTATGAGGAGTTTTCACAGTTTGAACGCCCTCTGGAGCCACCAAGCTTATCTTTTGATCGAAAGAAAAATTGCCAACAAAGGAAGCTAGAATTTAAGATGATGTAGCCTGACCAGCTCAGCAATCCAAGTTTTTTTTTTCCCCAGTAATGACACCATCTCTAGAGCAACACACTCAGTGCTTACTGGAAGTGACTCATTTAGCAGAGCTTGCCCCCCGAGACTCTGATTTTAAGGTTGCTCGACATGTTTCCACGGCTTGGATGGAAAGGTATGTCAATAGAAGGGCCAACTGTGTGTTTCCCCCTTTTAGCCGAATACGGCTGGTGGACAAAGGAGAAATGGAAGGACGCCAAGAAAAGAGGATGGAAGAGCGTTCAAAGTCAGCATTTTCAGTGTTGGAGCCTTCTTTTTTTGTTTTGCTGGTTTTACCTAAAGACTTTCCCCCTTTGCAGAATCTTTGGGGAGCTGCTACTTCTCCAGCTTCAGTGCAGATGGTTTCAGCAGACCTGTGTAAAGGATGCTGCAGTGAACTTTGTTTCCAGTTGTGCTGCGGGTCAACTGGTAGGAGAGGAAATTATGCAAACAACATGTGGAATCCATTTTGTGGGTAGGGGGTGCCTGTGGCATTCCACAGTCACTTTTGGCCGTAACTCAACCGAATGTAGGTTCGAGATATGGACCATAACTCCTCTCAATAAGCTACAGCCAGGTATCAGCATGGCGCAGATATAAGTCGAACATAGGGAGGGGGGAAATGATGGAGGTGAAGGTGTGAGCACATGAGTAATGGAGGTAAACACAGCTGCCTGCTTTTATTGAGTGGCGCTGGAGAGCTGGAATGGGTCAAGCCGAGGAGGAAAAACTCGGTGAGCGAAAATATGCAAAAATGTGCGTTTGATGCAGAAAAAGTGTCGGAGCGTCTGAGTGTTTTGATTGGTCCGTTTAGTTGTGTCAGTACTAAGCAACGTTTATTGGATGGGCACTTTGCGACGCTGCACCAAGACGACCCCACAAGACTGTGAAAGTAAACTGCACATGTGTTCGTGTGTCGGCATATAGCTTTGTTTGTATCACAGGAGATAGCGAGTGAGAAAAAAAGGGCACAGGTGCCTGAGCTGATATTATTTCTATTCAACTTGCACACACTGGATACTGTAGATGAGTCAGTGCGTCGGTGCCACTGCGTGCTCGCATTGTGCGCTTATTGTAAAACATCTAGGTCGATCTTCGAGAGTGCATGTGAGTGCACATGTGCCGCGATGCATTCAGTAGACCAGGCCATTGTGAGTAGTATGTACACAGTGCATATGTTGGGGGAAGGGGGATCGCTCACAAACACACACACACATTCAGACATACATGCTGTAACACAAGCACACATACACTGTCAGAGCCTAGGGGGATAACAGGCAGTAGCCTACTCCAAGAATCCCCCATTAGGGCAGAAGTGTACTGGCCTCCCTCAGGGGGGGAGAGGGGAGAGAGAGAGAGAGAGAGAGAGAGAGAAAAAAATGTGGGTGGTTGGTTGTTTGGAAGGATGCAGGTTATTGTGAGGACGGCTAATCTAATGCATCCTACCTCTCCCCGTTAGGGCAAGAGACGAGAGCAGGGTTCCACTCTGTCCCTCTGCTGCAGAACACACAATGGCAGCTTTATAACAATCAAATGAGAGGAAAACCGACGGGGATTCACCTCGTTACACTTTTACCTTCCATGTGTTTCTCACAGGGTTATTTATAATGTGGGCTGTCTACAAAATTTGGTATTTCTCCTTTTTTAATGGTTTCTTCACATAAGAAAGCATTCAATGTTTTTTTTTTATTCCCTGTGAATTCTGTCCGGGATCGTGACCACAATGCACCTCTGTCAGATTCAGAAGATCATTAAGCACCGCAGCGTGGTCACCTCAACTGGGGAGGACCTGTGCACTGAGAGTAAATAAAGGACCAGAACAGAGTCACTGAGTGCATTTTATTTTATTGATTCACTGGAACCAGCCTCTTTCTCTCTATCTAAGTCTACAGTTTGCAGACTTCTCCATAAACATGCAGAGACCACGCAGTGTCTCCCTGAAAGCCTGCGTCGACCTACACACTTTTATCCTGCTCCGCTCGGCTCCACCTCCCCCTCCTTTGGTACAAGTGAGGTTTTTGTGTCAGAGGCTATTTTAGATGCACAGCCACTGACCCCACTGCATTTACCGAGTCTGTGTGTGTGTGTGTTGTGTGTGTGTGTCTGTGTGTGTCTGTGTGTGTGTGTGTGTGTGTGTGTGTGTGTGTGTGTGTGTGTGTGTGTGTGTGTGTGTGTCTGTGTGTGTGTGTCTGTGTGTGAAGGGTGTTCCAGAGAGGTCACCCGATTACGTTGAAGCGAGACGACCTCAGAGTGCATTGGCTCTTTAGGGAGCTGTTTTGTGGCATTAGTTTTTTGGTTTCTGTCCCGCTGAACTAAATCCAGCCCTCGCGCAGAATATTTAACACGCTCTTTAGGATTCGATGACATCAAAATGATCTTCAATTGGTCATAAACCGGTCAGGGATTGTGTCACAAATTGCTTTGACTTGTAAGTGGAAGCTCGCTTGAGTAATGCCACCTCACTTTAGAGCCGTCACGGTCACAGCTTGTTTGGCTGTTCCTCTGCTGCATTTGAGGCAACATGATGCAAGAGGATGTCAGACTCTTCTGTTTACCTCTCTCCGGAGCACTGTGGAGGAGGGTGTGTGTGTGTATGTGTGTCTCAGCGTGTGTGTGTGTACACTGTAGGTGTGTGTGGGTGGCTGTTTGTGTTGAATGGGCATCTATATTCTTCTTTCATGAGCAAAGCTGAAATATTGAGAGACACAGTTGTGTGTGTGTGTGTGTCTCTCTCTCTTAATCGAAGATAAATATGGTTCACTGCGGTTGCAGGCAGAGGTCACAAGGTGTGTGTGTGTGTGTGTTTGTGTGTGTGTGTGTTTGTGTGTGTGTGTGCGGTAGCCAGATTGAGGAACGGAACAGGGACTCAGGAAGTCAGCTCTATAAGAAGTTGGTTTGACACACAGACGGAGGCAGACAAACCAGACAGCGTCTGACTCTTCTTTTTTTCGCTTTGAGTGTTTCCTCTCAGAAGAAGCAGCTTCTTCATTTCCCACAGTTTCACAAGGCCTTAGAAGGGACGGAGGTGGTATTGGCGGAGGTGGGGGAGCTTTCGCAAAAGATTTGAATCACAAAAGATTTGAATCACAAAAGATTTCCCCTTTCACCGATTGAGAAAAAAAATATCTTGTAAGATAAGATAAGATAATCCTTTACATTTATACAGGCTCATAGAGAAATTCAAGGTGAGTTTTTTTTATCCTAACCATCGACATTTTAAAGAGACACTAGAGACATATCTAATTGATGTGTTATGACTGACACAATTTTACTATCACCTGCTTGGTTTAGATTAAGTGTGTTTGGGCTGATGTTAAAGTGTGTGCCAGTGACGGTATATGTGAGATTGTTGTTCAGGATGTTTAGCTGTGTTTCTGTCCTCTGTTTGAGCACCTTTTATTAAAAAATGGAAGTAAACATACTGACACAGTAGAGATGCCGTATGTAGTGTCCACTCAACCATCCTACAATATTTTTTCCATGTGTATACGAGTGTGTGTGTTTGTGTGTGTGGTAGTGGAGGCAGTGGACTTAAACTGCATCCGGCGACCTCATCCCCCTCATCCCGACAGGATTACTGACACAGGATCCCCCTGCCCCTGGCAGAAATAGCAAGGACCCAAGGGCAATCCACCAGAATATGGGAACTTCCGCGGGGCCTTGCTGGTGTGCAAATGTGCCGTGTGTGCGCATGTGTGCGCATGTGTGCGCATGTGTGCGCGCGTGTGTGTGTGTGCGTGTGTGTGTGTGTGTGTGTGTGTGCGTGTGTGTGTGTGTGTGTGTTTTCTGTGCATTTGCATGGTTATGAACTCTATAAATGGAGCTGGTTTCCTCCCAGGGTCTGAGCGCAAGAAGTTCACTGCTCTTTATCACACACAGAATTTCACTTTTTATTACACTGTATACTGTAAATGAAGGAACATTTTTCTTTGCATGAGATGTGTTACAGGACCTCACATAACGAGGTTATTGTGCAGGGATAAGAAAGATGTGGTACTCCACATTGTTGCTGAGCCCATTTACACATACAGATACTGTATCAAACCCCTCTGAACCCAGGCACTTTAGCTGCCCACTTTGAAATAGCTTATCTGAAACTATTAAAGCAAAGGTGTGTGTGGTCTTTGGAGACTTCCACACTGTGCATTTTTTTCTAAACCTCAAAGCTAGTTTTCACCACAACGGAGCTTGATTTGTACTCTGTCGTACGGATCGATCAGATCAATATTCACCCTTTGTCGTCTCCATTCATCCTGCATGTGCATAATGGTTTATTGTCCATCTTCAGGGCTGTCTTAGTCCGTGTCTTTGGATTTTATAAACACTTTTTTATAAAAAAATCTGTGCATAGCATTTTTGGATGATCATTTTGTTGATAATATTCTCATGCAAGGCATAACCATAAAGTCTCAGGGTATTTTGTTGCCGGTGACGTGCTCTTTAAATCAAATCTTATTTTTTTTGTGTTTACCAAGTTATGTGACGTAAAGAAAGAGAACCGTTAGATGGCTCTGAGTGTAGTCATTCATGTGCGCCACATCAAATCCAACTACAAGCGAAGCCCGTACAGCGTCAGGCAGATAGAGGACGACATTCAGTCTAAGTTGATGGGACCTGATAAGATCCCCAAGTTTGGCAGTAAGTCCCAGAGATGAAAACATCCAGTACATGTAAGAGTAAGTGTACTCTGTCTAATAATAACTGTTTTCAGGAAGAAAGCTGTTCCCAGGGGAAAAGGGCAGGGTGTTTTGAGGTAAAGTGCATCAGTTGAGTGCATCTCTAAGGGGGTTTTAACCCTAAAGGGAACTTTTTTCTTTTTTCTTTTCAAGGGTAGTGCATATAAACTGCGGTTTGGTGCCATTGTGCTTGTCAGGGTTTAGTGAAGTCCATGCCGCTATGAGCAGCAGAGGTAGCAGCACTCTGCTCTCTTGAGCCCTGTTCAAAAATGTCCCAGAAGCATCCAAAAGACTCTGCTCCCTGCTCCTGCCAAGGAACGTACGGCTTATGAAATGGAAATTCTGAGACCATTCACAGAGTGCCAGGAATGACTAGAAGAAAAAAAACAAAAAACAGACCATGTCCATCGCAGAACATCCAGGAGTTGAAGTCTGAGGAAGGAACACAAACACCTTGCTTGCAAATGACAAAAAGCCTCATCACTGTTTACTTGGTGTTTGCTGTTTGGGGTTAGGAGCTCCTTAAAGGGGAACTTCAACGGTTTTATACATACAGGTCAGGTAACTCGTAGTGGGGAGCACTGCTCGGTTTTGTGTCTTCTGCAATCTCAGAAACCATCAGCTAGCGACCTGACGACAGATAAGGGGCTATGTTTCTGGGGTTTAGGTGAGGTCAACTGATATCCGAGGCCAAGACTTCCCTTTTTAAGCACTGCTCATGTTTGCAGTCTGATTAGCAATTTGAGATGTGACATTTAAGTTGGAGTTGAGAGACAACTTCAACCACCGGATTGTTTCACAAGTAGCCAGCTGACAAGCTTACTTTAAACCAATACATAGCTAAATCATCATCTCCTCATGGACTGTTAACCTGCAAATCTAAGCCTGCTGGAACGTGATTGGTTAGCGATACCAAAATCTTGTCCAGATGCCTACAGATGTATATATGCAGAATCTGTTTACAGAGATTATGTCTTCCTTGGCTCTGGAGGGAGTTATGTGTAAATGATATGTCTGTTACAAATGTGGGACATCAATTTGAAAGATGTGAAACATTTATCCAGCTGAGACGGTCCAATGAAAAAAAACAATAACAGCATTTTGGGAAATGTAGGATCAAATGTGTTTTTTGTCTACAGACTTTGATCTGCCTCTTGTGAGTGCACAACTCTATAGAAGTGCAACACTAAATTGCTGTTATACACATTTAGATGAAATAACTACTCACATTTAAGTAATTTGAGAGTTCATCTGGAGCTTTGGTCTGAACAGAGGAAGAGAACACAGCGTGGGAGCTTCTTCACTTTGAGTTTTCCACTTGCTCGTCTTAAAAAGTGACTCCACATAGATCTCGTGTGGAGAAAAAGAACTGTAGCACTCTGCAGACAGCAGTGACATTTAGAAGAAAGGGTTGAAGTTTGAACGCTACTTCGCAAAGGCGTGTGATGATGATGATGATGAAGATGAAGAAGAAGATGATTATCACCCCTTCGGACAATCTATTTCTGGTCACACCAAATGACATTTTGGCCATGTAGCTTTTTACTTTTTTCTCTCTTATGATCACGCTTATACACTGTCTTATTTATGCTGTATAAGAAACGGAATAATACAGTGGGGCAAAAAAGTATTTAGTCAGCCACCAGTTGTGCAAGATGAGAGAGGCCTGTAATTTTCATCATAGGTATACCTAAACTATGAGAGACAAAATGAGAAAAAAATCAAAATCATTGTCTGATTTTTAAAGAATATATTTGCAAATTGTGGTGGAAAATAAGTATTTGGTCAATAACAAAAGTTCATCTCAATACTTTGTTATATACCCTTTGTTGGCAATGACAGAGGTCAAACGTTTTCTGTAAGTCTTCACAAGCTTTTCACACACTGTTGCTGGTATTTTGGCCCATTCCTCCATGCAGATCTCCTCTAGAGCAGTGATGTTTTGGGGCTGTCGCTGGGCAACACGGACTTTCAACTCCCTCCACAGATTTTCTATGGGGTTGAGATCTGGAGACTGGCTAGGCCACTCCAGGACCTTGAAATGCTTCTTACGAAGCCACTCCTTCGTTGCCCGGGCGGTGTGTTTGGGATCATTGTCATGCTGAAAGACCCAGCCACGTTTCATCTTCAATGCCCTTGCTGATGGAAGGAGGTTTTCACTCAAAATCTCACGATACATGGCCCCATTCATTCTTTCCTTTACACGGATCAGTCGTCCTGGTCCCCTTGCAGAAAAACAGCCCCAAAGCATGATGTTTCCACCCCCATGCTTCACAGTAGGTATGGTGTTCTTTGGATGCAACTCGGCATTCTTTCTCCTCCAAACACGACGAGTTGAGTTTTTACCAAAAAGTTCTATTTTGGTTTCATCTGACCATATGACATTCTCCCAATCCTCTTCTGGATCATCCAAATGCTCTCTAGCAAACTTCAGACGGGCCTGGACATGTACTGGCTTAAGCAGGGGGACACGTCTGGCACTGCAGGATTTGAGTCCCTGGCGGCGTAGTGTGTTACTGATGGTAGCCTTTGTTACTTTGGTCCCAGCTCTCTGCAGGTCATTCACTAGGTCCCCCCGTGTGGTTCTGGGATTTTTGTTCACCGTTCTTGTGATCATTTTGGCCCCACGGGGTGAGATCTTGCGTGGAGCCCCAGATCGAGGGAGATTATCAGTGGTCTTGTATGTCTTCCATTTTCTAATAATTGCTCCCACAGTTGATTTCTTCACACCAAGCTGCTTACCTATTGCAGATTCAGTCTTCCCAGCCTGGTGCAGGTCTACAATTTTGTTTCTGGTGTCCTTTGACAGCTCTTTGGTCTTGGCCATAGTGGAGTTTGGAGTGTGACTGTTTGAGGTTGTGGACAGGTGTCTTTTATACTGATAACAAGTTCAAACAGGTGCCATTAATACAGGTAACGAGTGGAGGACAGAGGAGCCTCTTAAAGAAGAAGTTACAGGTCTGTGAGAGCCGGAAATCTTGCTTGTTTGTAGGTGACCAAATACTTATTTTACCGAGGAATTTACCAATTAATTCATTAAAAATCCTACAATGTGATTTCCTGGATTCTTTCCCCCCATTCTGTCTCTCATAGTTGAAGTGTACCTATGATGAAAATTACAGGCGTCTCATCTTTTTAAGTGGGAGAACTTGCACAATTGGTGGCTGACAATACTTTTTTGCCCCACTGTAAATGTTAAATTATCAAAAAACTTTATATTGGCTTTATACAAGCTAGTTATTTTCCCTATATTTGAATTTGAATTTATTACTACACGTTTCTATGACATCATATCGTTAAGACAGTGAAACAGATGTCAAAATGTCTGATCCTGGTTGTAACTAAATAGTTTGTTTAAGCATTTTGGCTTTGTAGGGCAGCACGGAACTCTGTGGGTTTTTAAGGTTCAAGTCTTTTCGTATCTTTCTGCCGCTCAAACCGTCGTTATTTGCCTGGGTGCAGTTACTCTTTAAGTGGTAACTCTGCAGGGAACCATGTGAATGGGCTCTCAAGACCGGAATGAGGCCAGCGAGATGAGGTCATGAGCAGACGCAGCTTAACGTGAAGCAGACTGAGGTTGAAAATCAGCTGTGATTCAGCTGTGGCTCTATTGTGTCTACGCTGCTTGCAAACAAGATGAATGCTTCATTACCAAACACATATATTAGACCTTTTATTTTCCAGGCCCAGCAAAGAGCCTCTTAAACTATTCTTTTTTCAGGCGTTCTCTTCGCATGTCGTGAGCAATGTTGCTACTTTTCTTCAAAAGTTGCTGCACTGAGAGAGGAAGGGGAGGAGTGTGCTTATGAAGCTAGCGGTAATAGGGCTGCTTATCAGGCCAATGTGTCACATCGGGGTGTCCAGGGGCACAGAAGAGGGAAGTGAGCCGCGGCAAAGAGGCCAGTTGCACAGAACACAGGAAATGCTCATCTAACATCACCTCACAGCTCCGCCCCTTTTCGTGCATTAGCACTTATAGCGCTAGATAATCATTTGTTCATGATGTGCACATTTTTTTCTTTGCTGTTTCTTTCCCTTTTTCCCCCCCTGCTTTCATCTCTTTGCTAGAGGAGGGGGAGGGAGGGGCAGGGAGGGGGGTCTGTTGGCATTCTTGCACCGTGTGCTTTGCGCTCGACCGGGCCTTGGCTCGGGTCCATATCCCCTCTCTACCCCTCTCTCGCTTCTCTGACTCCCGCCCCTCCTCCTCCTCCTCCCTGCTAAACACCCCCCCCCCCCCCCTCAACCTCTTCAACTCCCCTCGCTCACTTCCCTAACCACTGCTCCTGCCAGCGACTCCAACCAGCCCCCACCCTTGCCCACTTCTCTTGCTATCACCTTCCTTAACACTTCCTCGTGTTTCTCCCATAATTCACTACCCCCTTCCCGTTTCCACTCACCCCTTTTTTTCTTACATCACCCTCTCTCCTATCCGATCCCAGCCCCGTGGCAGCAGGTCCAGCCGCTGCGACACAGATGCACCCGTTTGCTCTGGGCGCTCGACATTGGGAACAAAGCATCGGGGGGGGGGGGCGTCTGTTACAGTGCGTTTTCGGTGCGTGCGTGGCGTCGCGAGTGAGTGAGTGCGAGAGGGGAGATGAGAGGGAAAGCAGAGATGGTACACGCAGCTAGATACTAAATCTGGTTTCACGAGTTTGTTTTAGATTAACTTTCACTCTAACAGAAAAATATCTTCCTTCGCTGTGCGAGCAAACACCCAGAGACGGCGTTAAGCAGGATCACGTTTCCTTTTATAATAATAATAATCAATCCTTTATTAGTCCCACAATGGGGAAATTACAATTCTCTGCATTTAACCCATCCCGGAGGAGCAGTGGGCTGCTAAGAAGCGCCCGGGGAGCAACTTGGGGTTAGGTGTCTTGCTCAAGGACACCTCGGCATGTTGACTGTAGAGGGGTTCCAACCACCAACCTTGTGGTTGCGGGACAAGCGCTCCACCTCGTGTGCCACAGCCCCATATATGTGGAGATTATTCGGTGCGTGTATGGACAGCTGCACATATAGGCATGGATGATGTCACTAGTGCATGAGGTCAACATTTGGTCTCAGAGTTTCAGTCGTTTGCCACCTCTAATTGATCCAGCTGGTCTGTTCAGGGTTGGTTTGCACCGGCCTTTATCCTTCCACTCCAGCTATTTGCTATCGCCTCCATCAGCACGGAGCCGATCAGCCAACTTGGAGATGGTGGACCTGAGGTCATGGATGTGGCTGTGCAGTGGGAGTTTCAGTTGACACTTTGAAATGCATTAGCAGACACACAAGTAAGCATAAACAGAAAAAAAGCGAAGAGAGCAGCAATACGCTGAAATATGTATATATATATTTTTTTTCGCTGCTCCGACTGGCCTCAATCTTCACCTGCTCCCTATACCTATTTTTTTTTTCATTGGAGGGATTTGGTGGGGACGGGAGGGCGGGTATAGGAGAGAGAGCGAGAAATTAGATGCCTCAACACTCCACTGCCCTCCTCTCTTCATCCAACTCCCCCACACACCTGGGATGGCCATTTCATTTCAGAGTGCAGCAAATGGAAAGGTGATCTTAATCTACCCTGTCCCCCCCCTCCCCTCGCTCTCTCCATCTCCCACACACAGAGCCTCATACCGCTGATGGACAGCACACTGCTGCTTGCCTAAACCTGCCGCACAGCAGACCAAATGTAGTGACAGAGAACACTGGATGGTACATCAGTTTATTACCTTGAGCAAAGTCTCCTCATTTCAAGCTCAATCACAGTTTCTTTAAAATCTCTTTTGGTTTGTGATCCTCAAGTGCTAACTGGCCATCGCGCTCCTTTCAAAGGAGAAAAAGCAGTTGACTCCGGTATAAGTGTTTCGACGTGACACCCCCCCCGTTAGCTCATTACTCAGTGTTAACCCTGTCTTTCACCGCTGTTAGCTCATTGGTCATTACAGTCACAAGTGGACGTATGCAACTTCCATTGATTTCCTATGAACAGCCCGCTGCAGGCCAGTTCATTAGGGAGGTGATCTCAGGCACCACTGGATTAGCTGGGCTGTAGGCACATCATAAGAAGGTGGTTGCTCTCGAGAAATGTGCAACTCTGACAAGCTGTGCAAAGGTGTTTTTCCTCCCAGTAACAGGAGTGCATAGCATAAAAAACAAATAAGTTACGATAAGGTAAAACTTTTTGGAGGCTCAAAAAATAACCTTTTAAAAATGTGAAATTTTGAACCATGAGTAAAATTAAGTCTTTATCTGAAGTGTCTCCTTCCTAAAAATATATCTGTTTTTCTCTGAGAGGGAGAAAAAGCCTCAATGGTGGTCATCTTTGAGGAAAACAAAACCTTCACTTTCTGCCTCCTCTCTCTTCCTCTCCTCAAACACATGGCTCGAGGCTGGACTAGGCTGCAACCGCCCAGCCGTTACCATGGCAACGCTATCTGGGCCTACCAAGACCTGAAGCCGAAGGACATCCTGGACAACAATACAATAGCAGCACAGCCAGGGTACCTGAGGGACTTAGACCTGAGAGGGGAGATCTGGGGGGGTTGCAGATTGAGAGAGCAAATCCTCCCTCTTTCTCTGCCTCCCTCGCACACTAAACACAGTCAGGATGAGCCTTTTTCTTGAGAGCCTAAGAGCTGCTGGAACAATACGTGGCTTTAAATGATCTTTTATTTTGCAATTCTTATTGAAATCTGTAAAAAGAGATGTATTTGATAACTATCTTGAGTGGATTTTCTGGTGAGTAAAATAAATCTTGTTTATTGGACAAGCCACATGGATGTTAGATTTGAGATGGTTAGAATAGTTTGATTGTCGGGCAACCAGCCGAAGAGAAAGGGTATGGATATATGTCATCTGTGATTGGCCGAGCTTTTTTCCCCCTCGCTGTGACAGTGGTCACGGTGGCTCCGGCGCTGCTGACTGCGAGGACCGGGCCACACGTCCTACTTCTGGTGCCAGCCGTGAAGAGTAATAGAGATGTTTAGAGTCGATTTGCCTCGCTTGCATTCCTCCATGTACTGCTGCTAAAATAATAAGAGGAAGGGTTACCTCAGGTCGGCCCCAAACTGGGGGGGGGGGGATACGAACATGCATTGTTGTCATTGGCTCCGTCTGAGTATCCCCTCTTAAAGCCACAGCGCGGTGCTGAGGAGCACGGCACCGATGCCCCCTTTGCAGAGGCACAGTGCTCCGAGGCAGCAGTGGGGGGGGGGGGGTGTTTGTGTGTGTTTGCATATGTGTCAGCGTGTGATATTAATGTAACGTGTATCATCATGAGTTTGAAATAATATGTTCTATTCCCGAGTATCATTTTTGTATTATTTTATCGTGTCAGTGGTTGGAGAGGAAACGTTGTATGGCTCTGCTGTTGAGTAACAGTGTATCAAAGCAAGTATTTGTACTCCATGGAACCCTTAAGAGGATTTTTAGTCAGTGTTATGAGGCGTAGTAGCCCTGCAGCAGTCCACCAGGCAATTGAAAATCTCCATCACGGAGAAGAGGGAAGTCATGCTGTGCAATGACTGAGTTTACACAGTTTGTGTGCATCTTTTGTTTGTTAGCTTCTGTCAGCTTTTGAAACATGAATTTGTGTCTATTTAAAGTGTGTTTATCTCCCAGTGGGTGCAGGCACAACATCGTGGATGTCCATGTGTGAACAACAAGAGTGTGGGGACCTGCTTAGTCATGCTAAAACACCCGTCTTACACCTCCTCTGTTTCCTTTTTTGCAGGCAGACTAAGAAACAGGATGTTAATGCTTGACGGAATGCCTGCAGTCCGAGTCAAAGCTGAGCCCCTGGAATCGGAACAAGGGGTAAGAGTGCAGTTGTTTTCCAGACAATTCAACCTTTTTTTTTTTTCCTGCCTTCCTTTACGCCTTTTCCTCCTCCTGGCAATGGGCTTCGTAATTACTCCCAGGCCTAAGCAAGTGAGCGAGAGAGAGAGAGAGAGAGTGAGTGAGTGTGGGGGACTATGAGGAGTGGTCGGAGAGCATGGTAGTAAGCAGGAAGGGGAGAGGAACCGAAGAGAGGAGGAGAGCCACAGCTGGAGCAGGAATGCATCGGGGAGGGGGTTTGGGGGGGGGCGGTGACTGGGGCCAGCGGAGAGTCTGTTCTGGCTAGGGGGACGATTGCGCAGATGTAGATGATGCTCAGGGGAGGAGGGTCACACGGGAAAAATCTAAATCTTATCTATCTCAGTGTGTCCTTCCCCCCTTTACGTCCCCTCAATTTCCCTTCATCCTCCCCTTACCCTTCTTCTTCTTCTTCACAATTACACGCGAGGAATCTCAGTCCCTCTTGCGCACAAGTGTAACCAGACAAACACAATTGTGCTCTTCCTCCGCAAACAGCTCCATCTCTCTGCGTTGTTTCTATCACTTAATAAAAATGTATCACACAAAAGTTGATTGCCACTACAAGAGTTGTGAGCATTTTTAAATTTGCACCGGGAGTCTCTCGTCTTTGATGAGGAGTCTTTATTCAAAACGCACAATTCTATCTCATTTATTAGTTTTATGTTCAAATAGACATGTGCATGTATTGACCATGTTAGGAGTAGTGGAGGTGCCTCATGCCAGGTTTTTCACGGCCCACGTACAGTAACAGTGCTCTCTGGTCCTACATACCTAGAAATAAAGTGGTCTTGTTATGGAGAAGCTGTTGCTAGGCTACAAGGGCTTTTTGTGTGGCTGCCACAGCTGTGTGTTCATCGGTTGCAGGCCACTTAATATTTGTAATCATGATGAATTAGTGTTCGGTTATTATTGATTTACATTCATAACGTATCGATAATATCCTGGCCCCAAACGTATCGCAGAGGGCGCTCCGTGGGAGAGGAGCTAAATACTTGCTGTTGAGACAAAAAAAAATAGAGCATTAGCTCGTGATGGATGAGAAAAATAGCAGCTGCTGATAACCTATCGGGTTGCCTCGATTGTTTGGCTGCGTAGGTGCTTAGTATTGATAAGAATCAAATCTGTCTCCCCGCATCTAAGGGCTTGAAAGAGAGGCAGCAGGTGGCCGGCTTTCTGGGTGTCCCTGCTCTCAGCTGTGGCTCAAGGGTTTGAGAGCCTGTGCTCCCGAGCTGCTACCTGTTACCTGGGTTTTTTAATTCATTCTTCATACGTGCAGTGATGTCAGTCACAGACAGGATGTGAGCACTGCAGCCCACAAGGCTGTTTTGAAATGCGCCGAGATCCAAATCTTCACCCTAGCAGACTGTGCTTCACTTTCTAGACGGCAGATGCAGACAGACAGATCAGCGGCGCTGCAGAAATGTGGTCTTCATTTGGATGGGTGGCGGGGGGCCAAGGGCTTGCTGGAAATGGTCTGCCTTGTTAGACGATTCACCCGCAAGGGGCTGGAAAATCTGCCCTGCTAACCAGTATCCCCTAATAAAGACAATGGCATGAGGACAGAGGCAGGCAGGCGGGTCGAGCATATCGTTATGTGTGTGTGTGTGTGTGTGTGTGTGTGTCAGAGCGTGTAAGTATGTGTAGGTTTGAGCGCATACATGTGTTTGTAACTGTCAAAATGAGAGCAGTGGGTGGCTTAAGTTTTCCATTTGTGCCGGTTGAGATGCGTCTGAGAACCTAACCTGTTTTCACTTTTGTGTAACACTATACGCTCTGTTGTTTTGACCTTTTCCACACGAGTGTTCTCAGTTTCGCACGGGAGCTACAGCAGGATTGGCCAATTTTTAACAGGTTGTTAGTAACTGAGTGTATTCCCAACTGTCATGATCCAACAAACAGAGAGGCTACAATAAAGAGTGAGTCAGATAGCACATTCCTTTAAATAAAATTAAAAGTGGAATCCACCAGTCTCCCGTTCTCTCAGGTGCTTTTACAACAACAACACATACACAAATGTGCATACACAAATAAGAAATTTGAACCAACGCGTTATTTGTTTAAAATCATTTGAACACACGTTGCTTGAAATTAACAAAAATGGAGAATGATTGTTTCTATCTGCCTCCACTACTCCACTTGATTGAGAAGCTAACGTAACTGATGTAGTTGCATTTGCGTTAGCTAAAAGAACAGCCTCAACATAGCTTACAGAAATGGCAGCAGGAAATGCAGAGAGGCAGCTAGAATGTGAAAAGGAATTTTGAGTTTCAGCAGATCATTTCAGATCAAAAGGTACATCTTTTCCCCACATTTTCATGCTAGCTAAAAGTTGAAATAAATATTGACAGCTGTTTTGGTCAGTGGCTTAAGTTAGTGTTAGCTAATGTAAGCTTGCTCGATTTTGTTGATTAACAGTTAGCTAGCTTAACATACCTTGTGTGCTACCTTTTATCAAATAACAAAAAGACGTTTTAGTGATTTAATCAGAAGCAACGACGCATTACCTACAGTAAGGGCACATTTGATGACTTGCAGTCAACTAGCTCCAAGTCAAATCCCAAACACAAACTGGAAAAAAATGTTGGGAAATTCTATATGCTATGATTTTGTTAGCCGCTAAGCTAGCAACGTCTGCCATTTTTACTCATTAGCTATTAATAACTTGCTGCACGTAACTAACTGTGTGGCTCATTGCTTTTATGAAGGTGCTAGAAACAAAAGACACCTACATTCAGCAAATCAAAGATATTCATAATTATTTAACTGTTCCAGTTAATATGTGGGTATTTGACTGCCAACCAAATGTAGACTATAACTGATATCCTTTTTCAGATATTTCAGAGTGTAAAAATCTTATAACTCTGACTATTTATGGTGACACTTTCTAAATGACCTCGCATATCTTTAGCATTTCTGATCTTTCTTGTCAGTCATTATTCAACATATGGCCTAAGTTTGCACTGATATATATGCAATAAGTAAGTACGGGCCTGATTCAGAATTAAATTGCATTAACCGGTATGCATAGATTTTGCCACAACAGCTTCAAACATGGCTCATCCAATCAGAAAAACACATCTGTTTTGTTAATCACAATATATTGCTCAACAGCATTCAGATTCCACTTGTGGTTGGCACAAATACATTATCTTTGGCTTCCTCCCTTTCCTTTGACTTCTTTCAGAAGTAGGGAGAGCTGGTGATACTGCAGAACTTCCGTAGTCAACTAGACACACTCTGAGAGCACTTACCGAGAAAGACAAGATTTCCACACAGAGATCAGCCTCAATGGATCTAATGACTTCAAAGCCTCGAGGCAGTATGGCTCCCGGCGGTCCGTGACACTCACATTCTATACAGAACATGCAAACACAGAGATATCCCGTGCAAAAGCAGCTGGATGATAGCCTGAGGGTCTGTCAAGAAAGGCTGCATGGAGTTGATGCGGGAGTTGAAGCACTGAGGACATTTGACACCACAAACATGGATATTATAAATCAAGTGATATTTCATTTGAAATGGTTCTCAAGGTAAAGCTGTGGAGCGACAACTTAGAAAGATAGTTAAATGGCAGATTTACATGCTGGAATAAAATCAAATGAAAACTTAGGTACCAAGGGTGGGGTCTCGCCTGGTAGCCCAGTGGTTACTGTACATGCCCTATAACCTCAGTCATGTGTTTGATTTTGTCCATGAGACCTTTGTTGGGTGTCAAACCCCTCTTTCCACCATTTCTACATTGTTCTCCCCCAAATAAAGAAGAAAATGCCCAAAAGAGAGAGAGAGACAAGACTAAACTAGACTACATTGCGGTGACAAGTTAATTTGCATTTTTTTAAAGGTGCAGTGTGTAGGATTTGGCAGCATCTAGCAGTGTGGTTACAGATTGTGACCAACTGAAGCTTCTCTTGTGTGCAGAGCGTGGTTGCAGATGTGAAAACGTGAATGTCCCAGTCTAGAGTCAGTGCTTGGTTTGTCTGTTCTAGGCTACTGTTGAAACATGGCGGCTGGCTCTGTGAAGAGGACCCACTCAGTATGTAAATGAACAGCTCATTATAAGGTAACAAAAACTTACCTTATTTTCAGGTGATAATATACTAAAGAAAATATACTTATTAATATCATATTCCAATTAATAAATTCCCCGCATTGCTACACAATTTTCCTTTACATGTTCATATACCTCTCATAAATGCTAAATAGAGGGGTTCAAAGTAGACTGTTCCACTCCCTGCTGATTAGCTTGTGATATTGTGAGTAAAACAACAATGAGCACAACTTATTCTTTCTCTGCAAACTCACAGTCACATGATTATCCACCCAACAGAGTGATAACTTAACAATCACCTCAGGGATATATTAGCATTATGAGTGGGCACAACAACTCCACTGCCGACAGTTGCAATTCGAACATGGAGCATCGGGTTAGGAATAATAAAGAAGAGCTTGCATCAGCTGATTGGCATTATCTACTTCATTCCTGCTTCATCATCAGTGGCTCATTCATTCGCTCCACGCTTATAGCAGCCTCCTCCTACACCTCACTCTGTTGTGTTGAATCTTTTAGTATACTAATTAACAAATACTATATTTTTGACTTTGCCATCTTATAATTTGATATGTCTTTAATAAGTGAGGTTAGTCCTCCCAGAGGAATTCTCATTCTGTTTTCTTCAGCCAAATATAACTATTTAACTATCAACTATAAATGGTAGTTTGTTTTTTGAAGGAAGTGTCTCTAACGGATTTATACTACTAGAAGTTTCTACAAAGGAGTCATCCAATTTTTCAGGCTGGTGTCATCCAGCGTTCTTAGCCATACCTATGAAAAATATTGTGCTGTAATTTGTAGATATCCCACAGTAATTAGTTTAGTTAGTTTGTTATCCACATAGTCATGAATGCAGAAGTATCCACACAGTGCAGCGTGGAGGGAGATGGGTGGGTCCAACAAACAGAGATCCTTCACCCTACATACCGCTGTTCGTTCCCTGTGGGAAATGAGAAGTCACGTTGATGTATTTGTCACGTCACTTAAATAGTTCGTAGTAAGGTGCTGTTCATAGTAATCAACCCAAACAAGAATCTTTTCCTAAACCTTTCTAATAATTTCAAGATCTTTTCCTAAACCTAACTCCGAATTTCCAAATCTATTCCTAAACCTAACTTAGTATTTCACAATCTTTCCCTTAACTTAGCTAAATAGTTTTTTTTGCCTAAGTATAACACAATCCTTACCTAAGCCTAACCAGGTAGTATTGTTGCCAAAAACCAGCTGAGTTGTTTGCTGTCAAGACAGATAATTTGAAAGACCGTATGCATGTTATGAGCGTTAACTGACTTGCCTTCTTTTGTAGGGAAACACAGGAAAAATTAGGATTAACTTTTCATAAGATATTATACGAACCGATGTTAACACTAGGGTTAAGCTTATTTAAGTTGTCATACCTGGGGCTGTTTATATTCACATGACATGTAAAAAAGCCTTCAATTACAATATAATAGTACAATTGATTTAAACTACAATGCCCCCCCCCCCCCCCCCAAAAAAAAAAAAAAAAAAACATAAAAACAGTAAATTGCTTGGTGGGTAGCATTATGAAGCAGGCTATAATGTGCTGTGAACCCTGACCTTGACACCACTGACCCTGAGCTGAACCCTACAGGATCAAGAGGTCATCAGAGGCCATATTTCATGAGGTAGGGTTTGTTTTCCAACTGAGGAGGAGTTACACAGGAAGATTCATGGGGTCATAACACCGACTGTAGGCCGAAAAAACGAGTATACAAGTCTGGAGTAAAAATAGCAGGCTACTACATAAAAGAACACACACACACACACACACACACACACACACACACACACACACACACACACACACACACACACACACACACACACACACACACACACACACACCACTCAGAAGAATTCGTAATTCACCACACATCCACTCTCAGCCAGCATTACGTAAGGGGAAAGAAATGTCAGTCTCCATAACAAAAGTGAGGATGAGAATCCATGGCACAGAATGTTTTTTTCATATCTGTGGCAGCTGCGATCGGAGCGCGGGTTTTTGGTTTTTCCCTCTACTTTAATAAGCTTTTTCCTGTATGATAAGTAAAAATCCTGGATGTTCTCACTCCCTGATGGCCCTAAATGTGACTGAGCCTCTAAAGGGATCAAGTGTGAGGATCAACACCACAAACCTGAGCACCCCTCCCACACTCGAACACAGTGAGTCCAGATCTGCCACCTCACATTATAACAATAGACGGGAGGAGCCCAGAGAAACAAATAACTAGCAGCAAAGTGAGATTCACTCTTTCTACTGTGTGTGTGTTCGTCATTATATTGTTTTCCAAGTAAACCGGTTCCCTGAAACTTGCGCGGACAGACGGAGCGCTTGTGTTACAGTCTGCTCCGGTGTTTAGTGAAAGATGTGTGGAGGGATGATCCGAGCCACCAGCGTTTGGCCTTAGAAGGCCCATCGCTGAGAGACAGAGAGAAAGCCGGTCAGGAAATTGAGCCCATATGAATGTTTTTCCACCGTCACAGAGGAGATTTAGGGGAGCAGCTCTCTTGGGAGCCAAGAGAGCTGCTCTTCTGTGGGAGTGATGGAAAACAGGAGGAAGGAGGGAGAGAGAGAGAGAGAGAGCAGGCCCACGCTGACAGAAAAGTAGAGGAGGCGAGTGTGAGAGACACTATCTGCTCCGTTGTTCATCTGTGTATGACATCATGCTAACCAGGAGGAGCTGAACGCTTGAATGAACACGAGGAAATGAACTGCTCCCTTCCCAATAACTGTCACTGCGTATACCTTTCTGACATGTCTCTATCATGCTGTGTTATTGCTCCTGACGCTGAGCACATGCACAAAAACAATTATCTGAATTCATTAACACTTTCCAGCCTGACCGTTTGCAGACAGAATAATTATGCAGGAGAAGTGATATAACATGTTTTTCTATAAATACCTAAATTCTGTACAGATTTCTTCACTTATTTCCTTCCTTCCAGTTGTGTGGCTGGTCTAGTGTATTTAAAAAAAAAAAAAAAAAATGAATCTAACATCCCTGCTTCTTCTGCTTCCACAGTCACCTAAAGTGCGGCCTTACTCTGCGATGGACGGCGTGCCCTTCTTCCTCAGCAGAGTCAAAGCGGAGCCCCCAGAAGACCTGCTGGCCCACGACCTGCACTTCCACACACAGACCGAGCCCGTCGACCTGTCGATCAACAAGCCCCGCCCCTCCTCCTCGTCCACCACCCCTACCACCACCTCGTCATCCTCCCCGCTCAGATACGCCTTCTCCCCCTCATCTTTATCGTCGTCATCCTCCTCATCATCCTCCTCCTCGCCGTCGGTCATCACCTCGGCCTCATCGGTGCTCACGCCGGGCCCCCTGGTCGCGCCCGGAGGCGGGGTGAGAGGTCAGCCGTATTTGCACATCCTGCACTCTGTGCCGCCGCCCCCGTCCAGCCCCCTGAGCCTGCATGGAGCGGGCAAGCTGGCCAGCCATGTCCACCGCATCCCAGTCGTGGTGCAGTCGCTGCCCCTCATGTACACCACTGCCGTCCGATCGCCCTCCAGCCTCAACAACGCCATCATGCTACCTCTGCTGGATGAGGTGAAGAGCCAGGGCAAAGGTGAGGGAGACCACGCTCTCAGAATTTACTCCATATTCATATGTCTGACTGTGGTCTTTTGGGATTTCTATGAAACTTCTTAAATCATTCAGTTAAACAATATAATCTCCTAGTTGCTCCAGCAAGGAAAGATGATGCATAATGATTCAGACTTTTTGCCTCACGATTATATGAGTTTTAAATTAGTTTTACATAAATTAAGCTGTCTGAAGTTTCTCCACCAACTGAGAAATTAGAAATTATTTTATTTTATTTTTTCATTAATAATTTTAATTATGTTGGCAACCTTCGCAATACACTTCAACTATATTCTTGCTAAGGGTTAATTAAAAACCTCCCAAAATAATGAAACACCCCCCCAAAATAATCGGAAACCTTTTAAAGAGATGGAATAAAAAATAGTCCATGTCTGATTAGACCGGGTCAAAAACAAGGGATGACTAAGACAGCATGCAGGCTGCAACTCCTATTTATATGGTCTGAGATATACAAATGACAAGATTTCTATATATGTCTACCCAGATGTCCTTAGTCAAACTACTTGCAAACACACCGCTGTGAGCGCTGACTGTGTGTGTACATTATTTTAGAGCCGGCCCCTCAGGCGGCGATGTTCCCTCATCAGAGTGAAGATGAGTTTCACAGTTTGAAAAGACTCTTCATTCTTCATCCAACAGAGTTTTTTGCTCTTGAACAATCTCTGGTGCAGGTAACCGGGGCCACACCGGCTGTTGCCCTTTCTTTCTTTCTTTCTCTCTATCGAAACCCTAACATCCTACATAGTGTTGAGCATTACTGTAGACCTACGCCGGCCTGGCCTCCACCGTGTTGTTGGTTTTCTCTCTGGGTGTGGTTTTACTGCCAACCACTGGGAGTGAGCCCACAGTAGGTGTTTCTGTCCAACTCTGAGCCACACACAGGCCAACTGTTGGTTGTAAAAACCAACAGTTGTGCTTCATGTCACTCCCTGCAGGATGGACGAACACATTCAGAACCCGTGTGTGTACTGTACATACAAGCAAACACGTGTAATTAGAGCGTGAAGTCAGAGAGACACTTGGTCGGCCTGGGTGGGGTTGTCCCCTTAGAGACGGGCGTTTCACGTCTGCTCCGGAGGACAGAAGAGGGAAGAAGGACGGACAGGAAAGAAAAACAAGACTTGCATAAGAGGGTGTGGATGGATATTGAAGATGGGTGGCACCTACACAAACACATGGACAAACACACACACACACACTCACTCACACATACACACATACACACATACACACACACACACACACACACACACACACACACGCACAGTCCGACATCAGCTCTGCCCGCCTCTGAAAGCACAAGGCACTGAGGAAACGGGCTGAAGGGAGTGTTTGAATGTTGGGTGTGGTGGATACAGTCACTTTTAATGAGATCGCAACCAGTAGACAAACAGACCATTTGGCTATTTATTGCACTTAATGTGATTTAATGTGGCCGTTTTTATAGGAATTTTCAAAGTCAAATGAAAAGTAATGCAGCAAGATATCATATTTTAGTTTGGAAATTTGGTGGTCGCATCTTATCTGGATTTTCTTTCTTTTTTTATGTGTGACTATTGTTCTGTGGCTGGAAAAAAAGAGTTGTTGACATCAGGTTGGTCTCTAAAGCCCAATCCCCCCAATATGAAGTTTAATTTGAGGGTCAAGAGCCCACCTTGTTTGCCTTGATACAAACAGAACAATCATGTGCACTGATGCAAGTCTCAGTCAGGAAGCTTTCAACATAGATACAGAAACACACACACACACACTCCCACTCACCCACATGCACACACAGGTTGGCCATCCTCTTTAAGAGAGGGCGGGTACCCTTCCTTTCACTGCTTGTCTCCCTGTCTCCGGCGGGAGGTTGCCATGGAAACAGGGCCTGACTGGAAACAACAGGAGAGAAAGAAAGAAATCCGGTGCTCTGCCCACCTCTCCACCACTCCTCCTTTGTGTCCCTCGCTTAAAATACCCCCCTTTTTCCAACGCGCGATGCATTTCTGACTAATTACAGGTTTTCCATAGTGCAGGCGAGCCTGGGGTGACCACTCTGCATGTCTTAGTCGACAACAGCTAGAACCCCCCCCCCGCCACCCACTCGCACACCCCCAGTAATAACACCGTGTCTGCACCCAACTCTAGACTCTTATTATGGGCCATTACGGCCACAGTCTCGGCTGAGAGGGCAGAGGAGGTGAGGTCCTGATAGCTTTTATAAAAGCGCCGGGCTTGCAGTGAGTGGGGATGTAGCAGAAAAAAATGTATCACCATATATTCTGCGTTTGTGATGATAACAGCAAGAATAGTTATAAGTAATATCTTAGCCATGCAGTTCACAAATTTAATCCAGTGGATTTCCAGCAACTTTTCCTTGACAAGTAGTCTCCGACAGGTTTTATTTTTTATTTTTTTGACATTCATCTCTTGAGTTCTCCAGGATGTGCAAGGCCTGTGTCCATGGAGACGGAGAGGACAGAATGGCCGGCGGGCTCTGGCAATATATCCAATGAGTTGTCCAGGGGAGAAGTTGTCATAACTTGCAGAATAGATGTTACTTTGTCATGCTGCTCGAGAGACTGAGTCCCCCAAGCTCTAACTGGCTCAGAGGCTCATGGTTAAAAGCACGCTAGCCATGCAAATCTTGCATGTTTTTGGTTTTTTGTCTTTGCGGTCACTGTGCAGGAGAAAATAATCTAAGCTTGCTAATCAGCAGGATGTTCTGTGAAGAGGATGCAGCAGCGAACGGGTGGATTTAGACTTTTGTGTTTTCTCCGGGGCTTTTTATGTGAGAGTTTGTCATTACCACGAATACCATTCTCTGTCAGTCCCAGCGCTCAGCAGAGTGGCACTCATGCACGCATACTTTTAACTTGGACATATTCAGTATTCTCACACACACACACACACACACACAAAACACACACACACACACACACTCAATAATACACACACTCAATAACACATGTACAAATGTACCCACTGACTCCTGTGTCCCCTCCTCACAGCACACATGGACTCCAGCGGCCTGTCGCCAAGGCAGATCAAGAGCGAGAGCGAAGACGACGACCTGCCAAACGTGACCTTGGACAGTGTTAATGAGACCGGATCTACTGCGCTGTCTATAGCCCGCGCCGTACAAGAGTGAGTATCAGAATCTTTGCACATGTGAGTGTTTGTGGTTTGTGTGTGTGTGCGTGTGCGTGCGTGCGTGCGTGCGTGCGTGCGTGCGTGCGTGTTGGGGAAATGTTGAGTCACTGCACTGACCTTTTCTCCTCTGCTGACCCTCACAACTCTAAACCCCGCCCTCTGTGTTGTCACAGGAACATGTTTGGGAAGTATGATCTCGATCCTAACACCCCGTGTTGGCAGCTGTTTGGTGATATGGGAGTTTCAATTTGGCCTACTGTTACTTTATTGTTAGTGTTGATTTTTTTTCTTAAACTAACTTTCCTTCAGACAGTCTAAAATTTACTCTATAGCTATTTATTAAAATAAATGCTTTATGACTTCTTGTTGTTACTCGCCAATTATATAGAAGAAAAAAACAGCAACTCAAAGGGGTGAAATGTTACTGCTCAAAGAAGCTGTTTAATAGTTATTTAACTAATCTTTTTTGAAAATATTCTTAGAATACATGAATATGCAGATCTCTTTTGGGGAATTTCATTTGAAAATGTAGTCCTCCGTTTTGTATCTAGTTACAGTCTGAGCTGCAAATAGTCACATTTGCCATTAGCCATTGTTTATCAAGCTGTGGAGGTTTGGGCCTCAAAATATAAAGAACATATGTAATTTAAAAAAGGGATGACTATTTGAGGAGGGATTATAAACCTTATAAGCATGATCTACAAATTGACGGGTTCAATGGACATTTAGTTAAAGGATTTATTGGCATCTAGTGGTGAGGTTGCAGAATGCACCCAACTGAATATCTCTGCGGTCATCCCTCCCTTTCCAAGCTTGTTGTAGAACTAAGGTGGCCGTTAGGTTATTTAAAAAAGGAAAGTCCCTCTCTAGAGCCGGTGTTTGGTTTGTCAGTTCTGGGCTACTGTAGAAACCTGGCGGTGCAACATGAAGGGCTCATTCTAAGCCAATGACAACACAACTATTCTTAGTTTCAAATATTGTACATCAATGAAAACATAGATTTCAATACAATCTTCCATTTCTGCCTCCTTAATCTCAAACACTGGCCCTTTAAACAATCACAGTTCAGAGTACAGAGGTTTTAAATAGTTCCCCTGACCTTTCCCACTGTTAGTCACCCTGGATGAAATCATCATTTACATACAAACCCAGTCTAAAACCTAGCATTGTGCATTTCTGTGAGCTCCACATTTTGGGTTTGTCTCTGTGCGTGGAAGTGCATCTATATGCCCGAATGCATATGGCTCAGACACACTTATTGCCCAGACATCGCAACTCCCGCGGAGCCAGTCCATCTGTGTAGAATGTAAAAGACGTCCCTCTCCAGTGGACGACAGCTCACCCTATCCTGATCAGGAACAGGGAATCTGAGGCGGAGAAGCGTTTGGTTCGGCACTGTGCCCTCCTCCTCCTTCCCCTGCCGCCCATAAAACCCGGAACAGTCCCGGCCAGCAGCCTGGCCAGACTCAAGCTAATGCCCATGGGACTGTTATTTAGACTAACTGCTAAGGAAAGTATTCCCGGACTCCCAGAGGATCCTGCTAATGACGCAGCAACATTAACAAGGCTGGGGCCTGACGGAAGCCCGACACCCCCCCACCACCACCACCACCACCACCACCACCACCACCCAAACTGGTCCAGCTCACGAGGCTTGACATTGTGTACAAGACGTTGCATTGTTTGTTTGCGCATTGCTGGCTGTGTGAACATCTACAGTAATGAAACTAAATGAGCTACTGTGGTTTCACTGTGCAACACATTGTGGTGAAGACTCTTCTGTCTCAGTCTGTGCTTGTTCAGTGGAAGTACAAGTAGAGGTTGCCATTTCCCAGGGAAGACACACACACACACACACACACACACACACACACACACACACACACACACACACACACACACACACACACACACACACACACACACACACACAGGCAGAGAGACTCACTAGAGGACTCAGGTTTCAGTGCAGGTTATTGAAAGGGACAGGCATGGCCCTGAGTGCCACACGTGGGCACCGGGTGGTCAGAGGAGAACAGAGGTTGGCAGGGCCCAACCTTTCACTGCCCAAGCTTTCACTGTGGAGAGAAATCACCAGCCGGGGCTTTAGCAATGCCCTGCCAGGGCCTGCCCCACACACTCACCTCTCTGTGTGCAAAGTGCAGACGGTGCTGTGTCGAAACCGCTCTTGTGTGCGTGTGAAAAACAAAAAAATCAAGTATGTGTGCACGTCGGTAAGTATTAATCCTCCCGCTGCGTGTTCCTACTGTATGCACGCACGTGTTTTCTGCACAGTGGACAGAACAGCTGGTTCCAGAAGGGAGGGTCGGGGCCATTGTCAACAGGAACACAGACTTGCATGTTTGTCCGTGAAAAACAAAGCAGTCTGTCGTCTCCTTGAGTTTACACGCCGGGTTTTTGGCCGCTTTGAGGAAGAATGTGCATTATGTATTGGCACAACACACAGCACAAGCTCTGTGGACATCTGCAGCGCAACAGAAGCCTGTGCTGCAGCAAAACATATCAGTCCATTGTGTGGCCCGTGTTTTTTTTTGCTTTTTCTTTCGCTCTCCAACGTGCGGCGAGATTTGCTTTGCGTAATTTAGTGTCCACATTTGCACAAGCAGTCATCCAGAGAGCATCGTGGAGGAGAGAAGTGTTAGGGGGCGGAGGATGGGAGTGCCTGCAGCCTCCAATCCAGGTATCCATGTATAAATAAATGAGTGAAAGGGGAGAGTGAGATATGGTGTGTGTGTGTGTGTGTGTGTGTGTGTGTGTGTGTGTGTGTGTGTGTGTGTGTGTGTGTGTGTGTGTGTGTGTGTGTGTGTGTGTGTGTGTGTGTGTGTGTGTGTGTGTGTGTGTGTGTGTGTGTGTGTGTGTGTGTGTGTGTGTGTGTGTGTGTGTCATGTGCTTCTTGGGCAGCCTCCTCCATATTCATGCGTTTCCCTGGGGACGGGCGGATAGGCTATTGTGGGAGAGCGAGAGTGAAAGAGAGGAAGACAGTTAGAGAGGAGAAGGTGTGTGTGTGTGTGTGTGTGTGTAAATGGGTGGGTGGGTGTGTGTGTAAGTGGGTGGGTGTGTGAGGATGTGTGTGTTGGGGTTTAGGGGCTTGTGTTTGAAGGGGTTGTCTCTGCCAAAGTCTGGCTGGTCCCTGAGGACCCGGGGGCCACGGAGCAGAGCAGGTGGAGGGAGGAGAGGGGGTGGTGGAGGCGAGGGGTCGTATCCTCGGACAGGTACAGGAATGCCCAGTGGGCAGTCTTCCAGTGTGCACACACACTCACACACACCGGCGTTCACACTCTCTATCCCGTTTTCTCGATAAATCCACCACTACCGTGGGTCTGTTTAAAAAGCGGTGTTGTTGTGACCTTGTTTCCTATGAGAAATTAGAAAAACAAGACGTATTGTGTTTGCGTTGTGTCGCAGGCGTGGAGGGCAGTGGATGTAGACAAAGACGTTGGGGGGGGGGGGGGGACGACAAAGGAAGTAAATCATTCTCAGCTGTACTTCCTATTTAGCTCTGCTGCTTCAGGAGACACAAACGGACGCATTCACCGTGATACCGCGGTGACACAGAGTTCAAGGCAGTGTGAGCTCGCCCCCTGGGCTCACATGAGAAAATACAACCAATCGATTTTTTCACAAAACGCACACGACACATACAGCCAGAGATGTGCGATAAAAGACATAAAGATTTATTGTTTATAGCTAGTTTCTTGTTTTCTACTTTTCTAATTAATTCAGAAAGTTATTCAGCCGGGCCCAAGATTAAAAGACAACCTCTTAACATAGCTTCCCATATCATAATAACATAAGAATACTTTTAATTTTAAATGTGAAACAGTCGATCTCTTGTTGCTGGTTTTAAACGCATTTGTTGAACCAGTGTGAGCACATTGATTTTTACTATATTCTTACACATACAGTAAGCTTGCTGGTAAAAATAGCAACTTAACACCACAGTAGCATCTTTCAGAAGCTCAGCGGAATAGTACAAACACAGAGAAGCATGAAAATCGTTCAACTGCAGTAAAAACATTCTGAACAATGAGGTTGTCTTTTTTTGGCATGACAAGAGAAACACGGAAAATCTTTAAAATTGCATTTAAAGCTGCAATAAACATTATTTCCATTGTCGTTGAAATAGTAAGTTATCTTTTCGAGTAATCGTTTAATAAAAAAATATACATTTCAGTTTCCCAGAGTCGCAAAACAATGTCTTCAAATGTCAAATTTCATCAGACCAACCATTGAAAACCAGACAGTAACCTCCAGGTCTGACAAGTGAAGCCATGAGGAAGTGCCTTAAACTTGCATTGTCTCTACTGGCCATCAGGGGGCGACTCCTCTGGTTTGTTAAAAGGAAGTTTGATTGTATGGAGGTCTATTAGAAAATGACTCTACTTCTCTCTTGATTTATTCCCTCAGTAAACATTGTAAACATGAGTTTATGGTCTCAATCTCTAGTTTCAAGTCTTCTTCAATACAGCATTATGTTCCTTTAGTAAATTATGGTCCATTTAGAGTCAAATACACCATGAAGCGGAGTATGCTTTAGGGCGGGCTTACTGTGATTGACATACCTAGAATTCGGTATTCAGCTGTGCTTAACTCCATCTTCTCATGTCACTTCTGATTGCAAAAAAACAAGATGGCGACGGCTAAAAACCAAGATGGGACGGCCAAAATGACAAACCTAAGGCTTCAAAACGTTAGTACACAAACCAATGGATGATGCTACGGTGACTATGTCGACTTATTGTATACAGTCTATGTTGAAACCCTGTATTTCAGTTTACCGTGATATACGCTTATACTTGCACTCAATTTTCAGAATGAATCCCCTATTTGATCCAGTTGTAATTCATTTTAAATACTGACGTTTAATTATTTTTCACTGAATTCTGGTACTTTTTCTGCAGTAACTTGATTTCCTCACAAGAGGATTTTGAATTTCGACTGTCGCCTCACAGCAAGAGGGGCCAGGGTTCAATTCCCGGGCCAGACAACCTTCTGTGTGGAGTTTGCATGTTCTCCCCGTGTCAGCGTGGGTTCTCTCCGGGTTCTCCGGCTTCCTCCCACAGTCTAAAGACATGCAGCTTAGGTGCATTGAAGACTCTAAATTGCCCGTAGGTGTGGATGTGAGTGTGAGTGGTTGTCTGTCTCTATATGTCAGCCCTGTGATAGGCTGGTGACCTGTCCAGGGTGTACCCTGCCTTCGCCCATTGACAGCTGAGATCGGCTCCAGCACCCCTGCGACCCTTAACTGGATAAGCAGGTTACGGAAAATGGATGGATGGACTAATTTTGTTTTGTTGGCAAGCGCTTGTGACGTCTGTGTTTCTGTGAGTAATGAAGATCACTAATAGGTAGCATGTGTCACAGTGGGGAATTTCTATGAGTACCCAAAAGGGATTCAACTAGAAATCTGTCCCCAAGCTCTTGTAATGGAGCAGTGATGACGACAGAATTATCACCAGCGGCAGAGAAACAGTTGTTGCACGTCAAACAAATTAGCCATGAGTCGGTACTTGTTCTTTGTTTTGGAACCTGTTGTACTCAGGACTTCCCAAATTATATCATAATCAGGGAGTCACTTCATGGATGAAGTCAGAATGTAAACATCTGCCTCATCTGCTAGCTCAGAGTGTTTCCACTATGAATCCTGTCCCTCCTCACACACACACACACACACACACACACACACACACACACACACACACACACACACACACACACACACACACACACATGCAGAGACACACACACACACACACACGCAGAGACACACACACCGTACCTCATATTCCAGCCCATTGTCATTCCCAGGGCATCAAACAGCGCTTTGTCACGCCCCTCAGTGTCTGATACCGACAGACAAAGCATCCTTTAGCCTCTGTCTGAGACGCACCGGGCCTCCAAATAACTACAACGTAAACCATCCGCAACACTATAAGACGCTCAATGGAAATGCTCCGGGAGTGTGATGACGTTGTATAAAGACTGCAAAACACCCACACAGGGCTTGTGTGTGAAACGAACACAGGACTTTCAATCAGGAGATCGGTGTTCTTGTCCAAAAGTTACTTTAGCATTGTTTTGATACGTGTTTGCTGTACTTGTGATTAGGTCTTACTTTACATAGCTATTCTAAGCCAAATCGTGATGATTTGTCCTGAACAAAGTGGGTCTGTTTGGGAGATGCACCGATACTGATATTTGTTCAGTATTTCCAAATAACTGGAATCAGGCAATACTGACAATCCGCTGATTTGGTATCGGATACCATTATTTTATGGATAACAATTTAGTACATTTATAACTATATATCTATTTGTTGTATTTAGTTTGACAAAGTTATAAAAGTAATGTTTAAGTCAAGTTAAGCAATGATCTTTCCTTATCCAAGCAAGGATTTTTATTTGAACTCACAACGTTAACCCCTTGTTCACTGCAAACGGAGTACGCAGCGCGCTAGAAAGTGAATCCTAGAACTCCGAGTTGCGATGAGAACGTGTTGGTCTCAGATGCTTGTCTACAGTTCTCAGTTCGATCAGGACATTGCCCAATAATCTCGTCAATCATTTCTATTTAAGAACTTGCGGTTTGTCTTATGCTTCATGAATACACTTCTTTGTCTAAATGTTGCAGTTTTGACATCACGTTGCACTGCAATATTTTCTGACCTCAGGCACACACTGTAGAGAGAGAGAGAGAGAGAGAGAGAAAGAGGGAGAGAGAGGGGGGAGTTGGAGTCCACTTCATATCTGACCCGTGTGCTCATATCCTGTTCAGCTTCAGATTGGCAGTAGGCCAAGAGCAACAGGTGATCTGTATGTATGTATGTGTGTGTGTGTGTGTGAGCGTGTGTGTGTGTGTGTGTGTTTTTTTCTGTAATTCTGTGTATTTGTGTATCTCGTGTGCATAAGCGTGCGTCTCAATTGCGTGCGTGTACATTCTGAGTCGGCATTTGACGAATCGTGTTTCGGTGAGACAGGAAGTGGGTTGTGTGTGCGGTGGAGACGGTTCACTGGAGGGCCTGTCTGGCAGCCCCCCCATGCTCCTCTTTCAAATCCCTCTAACACGACTGGAGCCGTTCATCTCATCCCTCTCTCCTTCAGCCTCCTACCACGTTTCTCAACATCCACAGCAGAGACTTTGAGAGGAAAGAGACAGTGCTCCATCACCGCTGACCTCTAACCCACAGATATTACTCCTCCCTGCTAGTAGAGAGGGACGTTCTCATTAAGTCTCTCTGCTGCATCTTCCTCTTTCTTGCCATCCGTTGTGTGTAAGTGTGTGTGTGTGTGTGTGTCTGTGTGTGCAGCAGTCGTGTTTATCGCAGTGTGAAAGGACATGAACACCTCACCATCTATCACAACCCTACTTTCTTTTTGTTCCCTTCCTCGTGTGTGTGTGTGTGTGTGTGTGTGTGTGTGTGTGTGTGTGTGTGTGTGTGTGTGTGTGTGTGTGTGTGTGTGTGTGTGTGTGTGTGTGTGTGTGTGTGTGTGTGTGTGTGTGTGTGTGTGTGTGTGTGTGTGTGTGTGTGCGTGTGCGTGTTCAACATTATACTCAGAGAAGTGATGCGTGAGCACATTTAAGATTTGCCTCATGTATGGTACTATGCTACACTGCAAAAAGTCAAACAAATGCAAAAAGCACGCACGCACACACTTTGCCACAGGGCCTTGCTGTTGGAAGTGACCAATTACACAATCCACAGCGATATTGACCGGTTAATGGAGAAGAAACGTCGCTCTGAAATGTATCGATGACAGGAATAACTCAGGAGTCATTAACCTCCGTTGAGATAAAAAAATCCTTTATCCCTCCGCCCATGATGGATGAAAGTGGAGGAGCAACTAGAATACCAGCCTTCTGACCTCATCGGCTTCCTCAGTTACTGTAGGCAGTGCTGCACTGCCACCTGCTGGCAAAGCTACTGCTCCACAACCTTATGTTGGATCATATACAGTTAGTATACAGAAAATGTTGAACATACTTGACTTGTTTTTATTCAAACAAACTCTTACCAAAACACTGACAACATTTTTCTACCAACAAAAAAAATGTGTCTTCCAACAAAAAACATTACAAATTAAACAGTATCACTATGTCTTTTAAATCATTTTTATGTTTTAATATTCGCGTATTTTTGCATTGTACTACCTATGTTTAGCAGTATGATTGAGTGAACTTTATTTTCCTTAACTACTGTAAACAGTAATTCTAAAAGACTAAACTTCACAAAGACAAAACTTCACAGTTACTTCTTGTTTTCTGAGCTGTTTCATCACATCCACAATTACTTTTATTTCTGCAGCTTTGTGCAGCTCTACAATTTCCTTTGTGCATTGCAATGTGGGAGAGTAGTGTCCATTAACAGCACATTCAAAAATGTTTTCAGTATGCTTTAATAATTTCCTGTAAGAAAACATTGTGTACTCAAAACCTGCTTATCATTAGTATGATATGTCATCTTCACAGTCTAATAATGCATTCTTGTACTCCCGTTGCAGCTCCATGTCCCCGTTCAGTATTGACAGCATACGGCGCCCCCGGAGGTCAGAGTCACCCGATTCCAAAAAGAGGAGAATCCACAGATGTGACTTTGAGGGCTGCAATAAGGTGTACACCAAAAGCTCCCATTTAAAAGCACACCGAAGGACACATACAGGTCAGTAGGTCTCAGTGTGAGTGTTTCAACGCTGTGAGGATTTAATGACATTTAAATGTTCAGAAGGTCACACTCTTATTTGTGTCGGTGGCTTTGCAACTGTGTGACGCAGGTTATATTGTTCTGAGGTTCCACTGAAAACCATCTTAGAGTCCAGGTCACTTTGAATGGCTGATCAGTCACATTTGTTTCTGTAAACAGTCTAAGGGTAATGAAATATCAAGGCTGAGACCAGAGCAATAATTCATAAATAATTCTCATTGTGTAAATAAGAATTGAAAATAATAAATAAATATAAATTTGAATGAAAAAAGGATTGTAAATTTTCTGTACCTACATCTTTCAGCACCGTGCTAATCAATACCTGGGAAATAATTAATAATCCGTGAATGCAAAAATGTTCACACATTGCTTGCAACTGGACCAAACATATATACACAAAGGTCAATCATGAAAGAAAAACAACTAGCCAGACCTGAATCCAAATAGGCACAAAATCAAAACAAGTCCAAGATAGTTGTGAAGCTTGCGTAAATCTGCATTAAAAACTGAGACGGTGATCATGACAAATCCATTAAAGAGGCCTGACTCTGATAACGAGCTGACCATTGTGACATTCAAACGCCTTTGTCCTTTTCGTTCAGTTTTTGTCACTCTTGCACAGAGGAACATTTTGATGCCATGTTAGGAAGGCAGGATTGTGGTTCCTTGTTCGTAAGGAATGCTCCAAAAAAAATGACACCCATCACTTGTGTGATAATTTATGAATCCTCATTATTATTGGTCAGTCATATATAAAAGGGAAAACTTTGGGCACCTTTTTTTTCTAAAAGGTTGTGTAGTATTTAGGGGAATCTGTTGACAGAAATGAAATATATTATTAAGAACTATCACTGTAATGTTTAATAACGTCGCCACTGATCTATTGCATCCTTAAGTCTTCGTGTAGTTCCCCAACACGTTTGTTGTCCTACAGGTTTCTGTTGGATGCAATGTGCAACCTCACCACTAGATGTTGCCAAATATTACACACTGGCCCTTTAGGTCTGTATGTGTAATCCCTACCTACAGTACATAACACATTAAAACACACTTGTAATGCTGCATAAGTGTTGCTGAACATTTCTAATAATGCATCGTGATGTCTTAACATCTGTTGTAGGGCATTATGTATGCTTATGACACTTTCTAAAGATATTCATAATGACCTACCGTCTAATGAACATCATGGGGCTTTCTCTCACCGTTCTGGAGGGAGGCTGTGGTTATGGCTGCCACGAGGCCGTCCTGGTGGCTCATTTTATGCTTTAAATAAAAGATGACATTTAAAATGAAAATTAACACATTCTTCGGTCATGTCATGAATGACAACTTCCTGTATACCTCTATCCTCCACTCATTGATCACACTTAATATAGCCAAGTGGAACACACATGCATACCCTTAGAGAACTGCCTTTTCTGCTCCATGATGAGCTGGACAGTACACTGGCACTTATTTGGGGATTATGCGTTTTTCTTTTTTTTTTTTTGCACTCAACAAAAATGATAAAAAGAATGTTACAGACCAGACAGCACACACTTGTTTATCATCTAGAGTGCTGCTATTGTGCCAAATTAAGCTGTTTACTACGATGTACACCAGTGTTGGCCAGACTTTTTTGATTGAGGGCCATACACAGAAAAATATGAAGAGTCACAGGCCAAACAATAATGAATGTGTAGTGTTCCACCAGTTGGACTGAAAGAAAATCAGTGTTTCAAGGCCAGAAAACCCCAATGTGCCACAGAAAATTAATTTTCTATCCAAATAATACACAACACTACTTAACAGTTTAACGTTTGATATTATAGTAGTTTATTGGTCTACCAATATAATAGAAAACATTTCTGTATCTGCTGCTCTTAAATGTTATTCAAATTAATTCAAAAATGTTAAACTCTAATACAGTGCATGGCCTAAGTGTCCACTTAAAACATTACGATGCAAATGGAAACGTAACATGTAAACCTGTAAATCGAATAGTAAGAGAAGTTTGTGTCATTTTTTTTGTTTTTGTTTTTAAATGAATGGAAACCATTGGATGCAGGAAAATGCATACAAAATGAAATACAAATAAAAAAATGGAATGTATACTTTACTATTACTTTAAGGAGTTTTAGCTCTCAGCCTAAAGAAACACTTGCACACCCACTGTGGTGGTCTTTAACTGAACAATGAGTAAGCTACAAAATGTTCACAAGCAAAAGATTTCTGTGCATGCAAATGTGATTATTCTGATGATGCGATACCTTATGATTGTTTAATCGAGATATTAAGACATGCTATAAAGGCTTAGCTTTTCTTATGTTACATTATAGATAGACATAAACCAACTGTTTGTGGAGACACGATCATTAATAAAACATCAGATATGGCCACCAGCTGAGAATGAACATAAGATCTACCAGTTACTGATCGTGTGCTGCGTTTACTGTCTCCCTCTGCAGGGGAAAAGCCATACAAATGCACCTGGGACGGCTGCACGTGGAAGTTCGCCCGCTCCGACGAGCTGACGAGGCATTACAGGAAACACACGGGGGTGAAGCCCTTCAAGTGCGCAGACTGTGACCGCAGCTTCTCCAGATCCGACCACTTGGCCCTGCACCGACGGAGACACATGCTGGTGTGAATCAGGAACGGAGAGAGAGATAAAGGAAGAGAGAGGCAGAGAAAGAAATAGAGAGAGAGAGAGATCATTGGAACAGACAAACACACACATACACAGGCAGTCGGGGGAGCGGGATCTCCCTATGAATGTTTTTCAGCTGGCCTGGACGCACACACACACACACACACACACACACACACACACACACACACACACACACACACACACACACACACACACACACACACACACACACACAGACACTCTGTCACGAGGAGTGAAGATGGAGAGGTGCACAGGGCTTGTGGAGCACAAAACAGGGTCACTTCTGGATCCCTTTTGGGTTGGAAGGAACGGACGGCAGGATCTGTTATTGTTATTCTTTGGAGTTTAATAGGGAACTGTCTTTTACAGCACTGTTTGTAAATGTTTCACTTTGATTTTTAAAGATGAACTCGCACTCTTTATTCGGACAAAAATATATATATATAATGCAATGGCAACAGTCTTTTTTTTTTTTTGGTATCTTTCTTTTACTTTATTGCTGCTTTTCCAGCACTCATAATGTGAAAGACCCCGATGTGTGGGATGGATTTCCTGCGTTAGCATCAAGAAGTTAGGCCCCTGACTGGATAACAGGGAAAGACTCGGGCCCCGGTCGGAGATACAGGCCGTATTGTTGCGTTGTCACCAGCAGAGGGCGCCATTTCACCACAGATGGTTTCCTTTGCCTGCTGAAGCGCCGCTGTTATATGGAATCTCAAAGAGGACCGGACTGTCATGCGTCTCATCGCCAGCAAACAGGACCATCACAGCTACACTCGGAATGGATCAACCTCATACACCACTTTAAAGACATTCATTGCTTTATTTCCAAACGGTGGAAAACGGGACACACATGTCATCGCACCAGCAATGACCCCGCTCACAGGGCCGGGCAATCCCCAAATCTCATCAGTGCTTTTCTTTTCCTTAAAAAAAGAAAAAATTGAAAAAAAAATATTTGGTGGAATTTGTGCTGTGATTAGCAATCAGTTAAGTGCAATCTTAAAGGATAAATATACTTTCAGTATGACAACGTTCTGTTTATTGAAATATTTGAATTTTTCTTTTTTTTTTTTTAATGCCTGCTTATTTCTTATGTTGGACTCAGAAAAAACACAACCCCTCATGTACAGTGAACTTTGAAAACAATCAGAGGAGATTTTCGGTATGTGAAAAAAAAATATAGAGGCACCTTACACTCTTTCATTCTGTCCCGATCGATCAGTTTCTTATTTTTCAGCTCTGTTTTCTCAGTTGGGTTGGACAGAGAAAAGAACTTTGTGTTGTGGTTTTTGCACAGCGGCTCTTGACCCGAAAGCTGAAACACGACATGGGCAGCAGTGTTACGGGGAGCGTGAGCCACCTGATGTACAATACAGAAGAGCAATACACACTGAGCAAAGTGAGGAGAACGAACCTCCGCCACTTTGCTCTGTTTGCTGATGTCAATATGGGAGGAGACATTTCTAACTAGGGGCTGACCTCCTCACTCTTTGATTGGTTTCCTAGCTCCGGCACGAGGTTTTAATCTGATCTTTTCACCTTTTTTTCGTTTTATTTTGTTTGTCTCAAATACAGAAAGTCACTTGAAATGTTCTCACCTCAGACCAGATATATGTTATCTGATTTACCTGAGATTTGGCTACAGAAAATGCTGAAAAATAGTAGGAATAGCATATGCATACACGAATAGTACATATATTTATATATATATATACCAGTCAAAAGTTTGGACACACCTTCTCATTCAATGGTTTTTCTTTATTTTTTTTTTTTTTTTTTTTTTTCTACATTGTAGATTAATATTGAAGACATCCAAACTATGAAGGAACACATATGGAATTATGTGGTAAACAAACAAATGCTCAACAAACCAGAATATGTTTTATATTTTAGATTCTTCAAAGTAGTTGAATGAGAAGGTGTGTCCAAACTTTTGACTGGTACTGTATATATATATATATATATATATATATATATATATATATATTAAAAATGCACACAGGAATACTTTATGTATGTACAGACTACATTTTAGATGTAGTCATTGGCAGGATCTCCCTTAGAGAACACCACTTGACCTTAATCAGGAAATGTATTTAAAAAGTGCATTTTTATAGTCGTAGTAATAGATATTTTTTAAGGTATTTCCAATACTCCTCAGGCTGTGTAAGACCTGCAGACATAAACTCAGAGCATCAGGCCATCCCATAATATTCGATAGTGCTGCTAAATGCATTTATTGGACGGAAGCCAGTAAATAGAAATGGCAACACTGAAACACACACACACACACACACACACACATCCTCACTTTTCAGCAAAGTAGCCAAAACCAGGAAATCGTTTCCACACATGCACCACGACGTATGTGACACCCACTCGATCTAACGGAGAATGGTGATGCGTGGTATCATAATTTATGCACATTGTTTGCGCACATGTCATTATGCCCAGTTGTATTATCATTTTGGCAAAAAGCATATCAGCACCTTGTTTGTCTATTTGTTTGATTTTCAAATTATTATTATTATTTTATTTCAGATGTCAATTTATAAGCGAAATAATCTTTGTCGTATTTTATCCTCCATATGATGTATAAGAACATTTTATTACTGAGGGGCACTTCATCTTTTTGCATATAACTCTCCTTTTATTATTTTTTTCTGTAAAAAGGATCTTTTGAAATGTTGTAATATATGTGTACGGTGAAGATGAAACTTATTACAAAGTTCTACAGCCTGTATATACGTTGGAAAAATAGGGCTTTTGATTAGTAGATGCAGGAAATACATTTCTACGTGTAAAGTCATTTTTTTCCAGAGACTGTAATTTATCTAATTTGATATACAGTGAAACGGGGCTATTGGTGTCCGTCGTGTAAATCACCACATGAGCAGTTTGCTTTCTTTGGTTTGTGGTTGAACAAGTTCATGATCAAATCATTTGTACTCCCAAAAGGCTGAACCAGTGTTTGCTAGAATCAACAAATTATTTATATACACATAGACAGTATTTAAGGTACTTGATTCCCTGTGTTTGCTATTTTGCTATACCCGGACAAGAAATTATGTTGATCAAGCACATATCAACGACACGCGTACCCTGGTATTCAGTGTACGACGTTGCATGCCTTAATGCGCCAGTTTTTTTTGGGCTCGATTCGATTGGACTTGAACATGGCGTCTCCGCGGGACAGGGTGTGTGGTATATTTCCCTCCGGCATCTCTCTCTCCTCATTTCAAAGCATAATTTTGTAACGGTAACCAGGGTCAAAGTTATGCAATAATAATGAATAGTGCCTCATATTGCAAAACTTGTAATATCAGCTCTGTGCAGAGTTTGGATTTTCTTCAACACGCACGCTCAAATTAATAAACATCCAACAGGGAAAGCATCAATTTTGGACAAAAAAAAAAAAAGCACAGACAACATTATGCAAGTGGGACCTTTAATTTTTAACTCTCTCCTCGCACTGAGCCTTACGCCATTGTGTCAAATGCAGCATCCTCCCATAACACTCTCACAGGCCAGTACAGCTCGCGTTATTGCTTTGCTCGCAATAAGTTACTTCCTCTTAGGGGAACAGATCTGAGTGACAATGGCCTCTCAATACTTCGGCTCCGTCCCATGAATCCAACATGGACGGGGAAATCTGCAGAGAGACAAGATTCGTTCTCGGACACACACTTCTCTATCGGTTCAATATCTTTTTACTTTCTGTTGTAACATCTGCTTCTGATTTCCTGGTTTTGAAGACTTAAGTAGTGAAGCCTATGTTTTTTTCAAGTTTGCTGATATTACGTACAGTAATCGTTGTTCCTGTATTTATGTAAAGTGAGTGTAGTGTAAATATATTCAGATCTTTTCATTCTTACCGGGGAAAAAACCGAATAAAAAAATTTAAATAAAAAAAGATGTGATAATGCTCAGCGTCGCTTCAAAAAGGAGATTCTGCTCAAGGAATTCCACTTCTGTAAAATAAATTTTTAATCCTGATATTTTTCAAAACTTCAAAAACAGGTGTCTTTATTTTAATTTTTTTTTCTTCTGTTACGCTTTTCTTTTTTTTTCCCTCCAAGAGTTGTTGGAAGTATCCAGTCAGTGTTTTGCCTTTTTTCTCTCTGTATTTTTTTCATATGGATGGAGCTGTGAAATTAAAATAAGTTCAAACATATACATGTATATTAATATGAATGGAGGCATGAAGGTTAATAAAGTTGCATTTTGTATGTAAGACGCTGGTGTGGGAGCTGGTTGCTGTCTGTGACTGAGATGGATGGTATGCGGTTTTCCGTGTCACAGATGACATCTGAGTCCTGTACTCACGTTCTCCGGCATTCAGAAACCTAATCTTGGTATTAGGGGAGACATTTGAAGTTATGGGTGATATGTACGGTACAGTAGCCCGTACACGGAGCACAGTACAACAACCATCACTGCTTGTTTAAATTCACGGTATGCATGTAAAACCTGAAAAACCTCAATCCCACACATAAAACGTTCTGTTCCTCACATTGCTTTGTTATCATCTACACTGGGTGGCATTTTAGGAGCCGGTTTGTTTTAAGTGTGTAGTGCAGGCGGTTTCTAAGAACAGCCTCACAACGGAACATCCTGTACGGCTCTACGTAATAACTGGATCTGGATGAATGTTTCTGTCAGCCGGCAAAAGGATTCAGATGATTACAATAACAAGGTTTCAATTCCCACCCCGCTTAGCATCTTCGGTGCGCACTACATCACTTGCGTGATTTATCGCTCACGGGAGCGTGTGTACTGTGTCGGCTGTGCTGTAGGAGCAAAGTGAGGACATTAGTGGATAACGGTGATACTGTAACAGTCTCCACGGGACAACTTCCTCCGTTCTCAGGACAAGCTCAGACAACTTCCCTGCTTTGAGCCATGACTCATGTCAGGAACACCTTCCAGCAATTACAAAACAAAAGAAGAAGTCCTGGTGTTTTGTTTGGACTACACAGAATGGTAGCATTTAAGAAGAAGTGCACAAAGGGTGTGTTCCTGAGAACAGATCATGGGACACTGTTCTACAGAGAACCCAAAAATAACTCAGCAGGTCAGACTCTGGGAAATGTGAAGGAGGAAGTGACAGTGGGCCAGTTTTGATGCAAATCGCATTTGTCAAATTTCATCAATTTTCCATATAAAGAGCAAACCTTTGGTGGACAGGTGCTTCGGAGAAAACCTAGGGTAGATAATGTATAGACAAAAACTCTTCTTCACTTGCATTCAGAGATACAACGTTTCGGTACCTTAACTAAATATCAACCCGGAAACCGGAAGAGTTTAGAGTTAAGAAGACAGTGTGCAAGTTTTTTTGTATATTTTCCATTTAAATTTCTCTTCATTTTGGTTGTTTCCTCTTGAAAAGTGGTTCTCTAGCAGTCTGCCTTCAGAATGTAACTTTTACCTGTAACTTAAAAAAAAATACATAATTCATATATCCGAACTATTTTCATACAAAAAGCAAAAACTGTAAAGAAAAAATGACAAACACTGCTAAATCTATTTTTGATATCCCTAGTGATAACCTTTAACAATAAACTGTTGGATGGAACAGATGGAAATAATAAAATGCTGCAAAGGTGTGATACAGAAGATAAACAATGTACAAAAGTGAGCAAATTTAATATGGGAACACAGTTAATGTAGAAAAAAAAACTTCTTTAACAATATTTAACAGAAAACTTTTATTTGTACTGTGAGGGTCGCATTGGCTTCATAGCACATTTTGATCAATTTACGCTACATCTTATGAAGCTATGACACAACGTTATCGTCACATCAAAATATTTGTTTGTACATGTCTATTTCAAAAGTATTGCAACAATTCTCCGGCATGTACTCCGCTAAGCTGCTACGGCTGGAGAAGGTGACAGTGTAGACTGAAACAATATTCTATCATTTGATCCTTCTTATTATTTGCAAAACTATTAAGAATAAGAATAAGAATAATATTCAACAGTCCCTGCTTTAAAAACAAAAGTTAAAAATCTTTATACACCCAAAGACAACCAATGGATTGTATCCTTAAAAAGCAGATACAATATATATATATATTTACACATTTAAACAAATTATAGAGATTTAGTTCAACCTGAATCAAATTTTAAAGAAAGTTGGTCATAAATAGAGATTTGTTATGTGTGGATATTAAGGAGGGGCAGCCAACACACACAATCATTTAAGCAGAGTACCTGATAAAAGAACATCGTCCCAATGGGGAGGTTCGGTTTTTCATTCGTCCCAAAAAAAAACAAAAATAAAGAGTTAAAGGCACTTAAAAGGTTGTTTTGGATATGTGGATCTCAGTCAAAGAAACCAAAAGCTAAACACAGATGTGCAGACTGGCAGGTGCTCAATCTAGGTCTTAAAAAGAAGAAAAAAAAGATAGCACTTTGAAACCACTCACAAAGACAAATCAGTAATATGATAATCCTGTTATAGAGGTACCAACCCACAGTTCCAACCGATACAAAGTCGAGGCGAGCAAGACTGAATTTGTCACAACAGCTGCTCCTGAAATGTCCCGCTGAAATCATAGCTGCTCTTCCCCCACCTTTTAGTACAAAACGTGGCTGAAGTCAACATGGGACCAAACAAGCCCCGTCAAAATAAGTTAAAACCTCTTCAATAGTTAAATAAATCAAACAGCGTTCGTTAAAAGTCGTAAAATCCAAAATGCACCATTTAAGATTCGTCAATGCGCCAACCTGAAAGATATTTAATGCTTCCAGTAATGACAGCGTCTACGTTGCAATATAGGAGGAGCATAGATACAAAACATTCATAATGCTGTCTAAAACAAATAAAATTAATATCTCATACCCATTGTCTTCCTTTCATTTCAGTGGCTTGAGAAAATGTAGATTTAGTTCAGAGTTATCCTCGGGGGCAAAGTTACCCATAAACCTGGCAGTGTCACCACACGGCTCCTTCCACTATTTATTCCTCCTACTGTGTCTTTAAATATATCCACACAAAACTGCGGTTACTTCCTATATTACCCACACATAAACAACCTATCCTTTGACCTTGCTGGCTAAAACAACATACTCTCTGACCTCCCAGTGATCCTACATCTCCACTTACTCTAATTAAATAATTGACAAGATGTCGACATGATCTGTATAGTGAAAAACTTGAAAAATAAAAAGCTGGCATTTGAAGTTGTCAGCGTACTTCGCAATGCATGAAATTATTTTAGTGTTACATTGGGCTAGTGATTTTTTTGACTGACATCTTTGCAAATGTCCCCTGATATCGGGGCACACATGTGGAAATAAAATAAGTCAACGGCCCCATTTAATCTTTTTACAATACAGGAAACAATTAGTTGTGGGCCAGCACTGCTACAAATGTCCCCACTGGGGGAGTGAGTGAATTAATCCACAGTTTTGAATTTTGTTTGATGCTGATTTGCAAGTTCCTGTTCTTGAGAAAGAAAAAGAAAAAGATCGTGGGTGGTTTTGCAGGGGTTTCTAGTTCTGATGTCTCTTCATGTGGAGGGCCAGGTGATCGGAGCGGGAGAAGCAGCGGTTGCACGCGGCGCACTGGAAAGGCTTCACCCCGGTGTGTTTCCTGAAGTGGCGAGTCAGCTCGTCGGAGCGGGCGAAGCGCCACTCGCATCCCTCCCAGGAGCACTGGTACGGTTTCTCTCCTTCAGCAGGAGAGGGAAAAAAAAGAAGCAAAATGAAGCCACAGCAGACGGGCAACATCTCTATTTATATACACTTCCCAATCCCAATTCTCAATAAATAACATCACCTCAAAAGTATGGAACATTCGCAGATGTGTCAGACGACTGACAAATGACTTTCGATGACGAAAGGGACGATACTTTATTTTTTTTTATATCCGTGTGCGTCAAACTGTGAGTCATAAATCACAGCGTGCCCGCGGTGAGATGTGGGCCAACTGTCAGCAGACAGAATGCTTCTGTATGCCAAGAGCGGCTCTTTCTGCCTGGCAACATCGCTGCTTTCACCCTGAAATAAGTTGTGCAACTCCAAAACATTTTACCTGTGTGGGTCCGCAAATGGGCTTTTAGATGAGAAGACTTGGTGTATACTTTCCTGCAGCCTGAAAAGAGAAAGAAAAAAAAAGATCAGTATTCTGTGCTCCTACTTGGATTTAAGTTTTACTGTTGTAAATAAACCTTAACGTCTCACCTGGAACATCACAGTGGTGAATCCGCCGTCTCTCCAGATCCGGATTATTCCTTCTGTTGTACTGAATGGAAGCCGGCTGGGCCAACACCGGGGACAGCGGGCCCACACCTGGCGTCAGGCTTGAGTGCCCGACTGGCTCGGGACCCGGGCTTTGGACTAATCCGACGTTGGAATTCTGGTCTGGGTTTTGGATTGGAGCTTGAGTGGGATTGTGACGGGCCTGAAAAGTTAACTTGGAGGCGACGCTGGCATGGTAGGAGGGAGGCGGGGACAGATTGTGAAGGGGGTCCTTCCTTCTGTCCGGACTGGGGGGGTCGGAGTTTGGCGGGGAAGGCGGCAGATAGGTCCGTCTCTGCTGATGGCCCGGGTGCGGGTTAAATGGCAAACAGTCCCGCTGAGGTCTGCTCGTGGTTTTGGCGGGACTCTGCGCGGGGCCCGAGTTGACGTTTGGAAGACTCAAAGGGGCCACGGGGGCGGAGCTCAGCTGGGACCCATGAACAAGCTGCTCCAAGTCAGAGTTCAGAAGCTGGAACAGGGGCACATCCTGGAAATCTGGCACTTCCTGTTTGATGAAAAATCTACCGCTCGCTGCGTCGGCTGCACCGAACCCCCCCGGGTACTCTGGGAGTGTCGTGGGTGGCGGCGGCCCTCCATTGCCCTGACAGCTGGGCGGCATCAGAGAGTGCGAAGGCTCCGTTTTGATCTGCCTCACAGTCCTGCAGAGACCCGGGTGCAGGTACGTGACGTCGGGAAGGAGCAGGCTCATGTTGACGCTGTACGGGGGGCCAAAGTCCTCTGCAAAAGGCGGCTCTTGCATCAGGGTCCCTGTGTCCCTGCACAGCATTTTGGAGTTTGCCGTGTACTGCTGGTGTGGAGACAGGTAGCTGTCCATCTCTGACTTAAACTGAAAAACAAGAGGGGGACATTGGTAAAGGACTGTTAACCCTAAAAACACATCTGTTTGATTTAAGGCTCTCACGTGTGTTAGTAACACATACGTTTCATTTAACACTTGATATAAGTAGCAATGTGGACCATGAACGCCTCAGCTGCCTTCAAGTGTTGTTCTTTTAAGATAAAAAAAATGAAAAGCCCCAAAACAAACAAAAAAAATACAAAACCTAACCGGTGTGAATCCATGTGGGGATGCATTCAGGGGCCTGCACTTGTCTGTCTGTCTGTCTGTCTGTCTGTCTGTACACACACACACACACACACACACACACACACACACACACACACCTCCCTTTCTTTAACAAGCAGCTTTAAGAGCATCTCCTCTTCGCAAGTTTCGGGGATCGGGTGTAACGTTGCATTGGCCCGCTTGTGACCCAAACCACTCGGTGAATACCACATAGCAGCAATACCCCAAAAAAAAAAAAAAAAAAAAAAAAAAAAAAAAAAAAAAAAAAACCAATTTGCAGACACGTGCTGGGACGCTAGATGTGGATATTATAGCGTTGCATAATCACACGCTTCAGTAGAAGATGCAGTTAGTCAAATGCAAAAAAAAAAACATTCCCTACCGGATTATAATCGTGGAAAGAGGAAGCTCCCGGGACGGCATCCCTGGTGCGACCGAGCACTTGTCCGGGATCGTCGCGTCTCACTCGGTCGTCCTGCCCCGCAGAGACCCAACCGAGGCTCCTCACGGCGGCGGCGGACATCAGGAACCGGAGGAGCTGCCCGAAATATAGCACTCGCAAATTAAGTATTAAGCATATATGTGGGGGTTTTCTTTCGTGGAGCTGAACGAGCCGGCTGTCAAACCTTCATTCTCCCCATTTTTTTTTTTTTTTTTTTTTTGTGTTGCGCTTGGCTTCGTCAAATTACGCAACTGCGTGATATCAGTGCGTCCTGCAGGGGCGGGGCTCGAACGCGTCCAACATAAACAGGGTCGGTGGTGGTGTAAAGACCGGGGGGGGGTGGGGGTGAAGGTGCGGTAGAAATAACACCAAACACGTGGAAAAGAAGGGGTGGTGGTGGTGGTGAAGGTGCATGAGAGGTGTGTTTGCGTCCATAGGAGAGCAGGTGATTCGCAGAGGGAGTGAGTCAGTGAGGTGATTGGTTTTAGTCCCTCATGGATCATGTTGAACAGGCTGAGTGGCTTCTCCAACCGCCGTCAGTGACTCATAGGATTAGAGGGTTTGATTCGAATTGTATTTTTAAAAATATATATTTTAGACCAATTTGGATCAATTAAAACTGTTCAAACTGGTTTTTTTAAGCACTTAAATGTCTTTAGAGCCCCCCCCCCAATAGAACGCCCGGGTCTCGGTCTGGCATGTTAAAAACGCCACTGCGGTGCAGCTGTCTGTCAGGACTGACTGATGCCCGCATTCCCCGGCCGACAGATGCCCGGCATTCCCCGGCCGACAGTGAAGCCTACACACAGACACACAGACACACACACACAGACAGACAGACACACATACAGACACACAGACACAGACAGACACACACAGACAGACAGACACACACAGGGCAGTTGATGTTTCCATCAAAATCGCTCAGCATTTGTCTCAAATACCCCCTCAGTGTGTCACACTTTAAGCACAATGAACCTGCATGCAACTTTACCCTATTATAATAAACGTAACCAAAATGCTGCATTCACGCACTCTTTACATACCTTTTTGTAGTGACCTTGTGGTGCTTTGAAGTAAGATTTCTTTTTTTTTTTTTTTTTTTTTTCTTTACATCCTCGGATAAACTCTGGATATCTGGCTCAGCGATGAAAAAGAATCGGTAATCCAGCAGCTTTATACCTCGGCTTAACAGAACAGAGCTGACTTGTATCGGTTGTGTGTGTGTGTGTGTGTGTGTGTGTGTGTGTTTTGTGGCCCACACAGGTGTATGAAGTCAAAGTATCATCCCACGTCGATGACAGTGCCAGGACAACATGCTTGAACTGGAAACACAGGTATGCAGCAACGACGAGGCTACGCAGCACTTATTAAAAGATATCTATTCCTTTTTTTTATGTGACATTCAATGCCACTCCCATCCATGTTTTTATTCTCCAGGCAGTTTTTGTCCTCTTGTTAAAACGTTGTGACTGCACCCACTGTAGGCTTGACTGAACACGTTTTTCAAAGCTCGGTCTAAAACTGAACTGGGAAACTTTTTTTTGCATGATATTATTATGTGAATCAAACAAGAATAGTTTTTCTATGAACTACAGAATTATTTGAACATAAAAAAAAACACATTTGCAACTTAATTTCATCGTGTAGATCGAGCCAAGCTAGTATTTTACAATGGTATTAGGCCATATTTGTGAAGGTGATGCTTTAGAACATAATTGTTTCAACTCACGCACCACAGATTAAGATTCAATTAAGTTATTATTTTTAACATTACAGACAATAACAGTTAAATAAATTACTGTTTCAGTTGCTATTATTTGCTGTGTGGGTTTACCTGAGAAGATTGATTGCCTAAGTACATCTTGTTAAAGAAAAATAATGCACAATTTCTTGTGTTCTTTACAAATGCAGATTGACTTCAAACTATATAGTTTCATGTAAAGACATAAACTTAATTTTCATATTTATTTCGGTTCGAGGGTCATGTGTGAAACCTAAATATATTTCTAAAAACTACTAATGTGTTGTATAGACTTTTTTTCCTACCATTCATACACCAACAAATCATATTCACCCACTGCTTTTTATATAAGTGACAGGTCGTAGCTGTCCAGGCCCCTCAAGTGTGAAACTCCATGACAGAGGATCTTGTCCCTCCTCAGAACAACATTTTTATCTCATGACCTTGTGATACATTAACTCACTGTCATTTGTTATATTTCTTTAAATATTAATCTAATTTTACTCTCTTTCATTTTAATTTGACTTGTTTATTTTTACCTTTCTGTTTCTGTTTTATTCTAGCTTTGCAAGACTTCAAAGAAGTTTCTTCCCTCTGGCTGTGAGTCTCTTAAATATAGTTTTGTATTCTTTTTTGTGTGTGTGTGTGTGTGTGTGTGTGTGTGTGTGTGTGTGTGTGTGTGTGTTTATTATTAAGCAAAGATGCGCTACAAAGTGCATTTTTGTTGTGGAATCCACTTGTACAATGACAAAAAATTGACAACAATGACTTTAAATCCCTTTTTTAATGTATTTTTTTAAAAAATGCATTGTAAACAAAATTCATATTATCAACATTATTACATTCTTCCTTTTTTTCATTTATTTTGATCATATGATGACGCATTAAGGATGTCACACAATCAAAACTTCTTCAAAGCATTAATATTATCAGAATGAGAATACATTTTTTTTTCTCATATTCATATTTCCTTTATGATGGAGTAAAAAAAATAAATATACAAAACACATTCAAATGACTACTGATCATCCAATTAGGGGCTGATTGACTGCATGTCATGCGCTGACCTTTCAGACTGCAATTTAAATCCGTGGATGTCTCGGCTCCAAGAGGAGCAACTGTCATTCTTGGCCGTGGCTCTTCCTGTGCCGGGCGAATGTGAGCCGAGCCCTCCTCCATATCCCTCCACCCCTCCACCCCCCTGCATTAAAAAACCTCACAATATGCCCAACAACTGCACAGCGGAGGAGAGGGAATGCCCGGTATGTGCTTACAGCATCACAGCTCCTCTCACCATGGACTAATATGGCCAGGCCAAGAGGGGGACAGGACAATAAACCCATGCAGCACATTGACACTGTGAGCACACTGTGGGTTTTCAAAGTTTTATTTTGAAATAACTCCCAGTATGTGGATCATTGAACTGTGTTGTTTGTCAAGATGATTAATGACTAATATTCTGCAGTTTTGTTTGTCCATGAATAATCCGACATGCTCTAATGTTTAGTGTAGCATCAGAATTACAAACAAATCTCATGCTCTATATATAGTCCATCCTTCCAGCAGGTGCTTGGCACTCCCACCAGAGGGCAATGGTCAGCTGCAGTGGAACTTCATTTGTGCATTTACGTTCTGTCGCTTTGTACTGCTAAACCATCAAATTAACACTGCTAATGCATCCCAGTCTTGTATTGGGTATAATTACCTTCAGTGAGTGGAAAATAGCACTGGGATTTTTATTTTTTTTCACGCAATCAATTCACACTTTCACTTAGTGCGATTAACATTATTCTAAATGTCTGAATGTTTTTGATGACACAAACAAGTTCATTTCAAAACACTGATTATTTTCTTTGTAAATGACATATGTATTGATACAAGAAGGATCATTTTAAAAGAGCTTGCTTAGTACATGTTCTCCATAAAACCTCAGAGTGGGCACTCAGAATTATAATTCATTTTGATGTCAGCTTTACAAAGCCTGCCCTTGGAAAAAAAAAAAAAAAAGAACTACAATCAATAATTTCTTCTTTGGCTTTATTATTTCGTCTCAAAGTTTGGCTGTGTTACAAGCCCGGCTTGTTGACTCCGTGCAGCATTTATCTGATCTGACACAGTTTCATTAGGCATTAGTAATCATTTCCATAGCACACAACATTAGAGCACTCCTGTTTGTAAAACAGCAGATGAGGCTAATGCCGTCCTCTGGGGAAAAATTCAATATAATTCCTTAATTAAATGGAATAATTTAATTACAGTAACTTTCGAAAGCATTCATCAATATAATTGTTTCTGGAGCCGCCATTATAATTGAGGTTTAAGTGAAAACAAGTCCGTTTCTAATGTTTGGTAATGTGCTGACATAGTTCTCCCACCCCTCCATTTGTTCCTCTCTCTGATCTTCCGCCGTGCCGTTTTTTCTCCGCACTGCTTTCGTTTGATGGCCGGCCATACCGCATCAGTGAGACCAAAACATTTATTACAGCCATTTAATTTAACCTCTCTACAGGCACGGACAAGAAGGCAGGGATGATAGCGGCGGCGGCGCTGAAAGACTCTCGCTGTTTGGCTCCTAATCTGATCCTCTCTGCTGCCCTTTCATAAAGACACCGGAGTATTAGCCCTGACTCCAAAAACATACCTCCGCCATTTAAACTGTCTTGGATTTCACCACAAAGGGCGACCAAATAAGAGTCTGATTCATTCGTCGGGGGGCCAAATAATAAAACATAATTTCCAGTCTAATCTGCCTGAGGAATGTCCTCTGTTTGAAGTTGACAGTGCTCTATCTTCTTGGAGGAATAATTGCCTTTTGAGTACAGCAGGAGAGGCCACTGAGGTAAGCCTGTCGAGGGGCCTGCACCTTACAGGTGTGCCCTTGGACGGACAACCTCCTCGTTGTTCTGGAGAGAGAGGGAGAGGGAGAGGGAGAGGGAGGGATACGGGGATACTGAAGGAATTCATCTGCCAGTTGAAACTTTACATGGCAGCGCCGCTCTGCATTCTCAAACCGCCGTGTGGCCTGAAAGCGGAGCGAACAAAGGCAACACTGATCTCCAGAGTTTTATCATTTTGCTGGGAAGGTTTCGTGAAATTGACCTGGTTGTAATCTGTCTGATTTGGACAACTGTGTTCGACACAAAAGTTACTGACAGTTATCCTCCAGAAATGTAAACCACACTCTTCTCCTTACAGAGGCAGATTCCAAATACATAAGTCAGTGATTATGTTAACATACACCAAATATTATTATTTTTTGTTCTTATTCCGAAAAAGACAATATTATTCTGATTGCGTATTACGATTCACGTTAAACCACCCCATGCCGCATCCTAATCCTCATCACCAGGGCCAGTGAATCGATGCCCTAACATGTCGTTCATTATTACGCAATGGGGAAAAGTGGAACAGCAAGAGTAGGTTGTGCCATTTTTCTTCTATGCTCCAAAATGTTTGACAAATTTCCACTTGTTGGACCGTGCGAACACAGCCTCCCTCTTTCATGCTTTCAACCACCTTCTTGAAAAGGTCGGCGTAGCGACCTAGTTGATATCCAAGTCCTTCATAATGTTCTCCTTCTGACCAGAAATGTTGACTTTTCTTTTGGGCATGAATCTCTACTCCAGCTTTGCAAACTGTTGGCTAGTGTGCATGTAAATGTAGACTGTGTTTACAAACACGATCGTATTCCACTATTATTCCACATGTGACAATATTCCGTATTTGCTATAGCTCATGTAAACATCATACTCTGTTTGGATATTCTGAATTAGGTCATATTCCAAATGAAGCAGTTTCCATTAAGATGTGTGATATGCCGATATTATTGGGGTTTCAGGAGCATTCTTTGGACATGTATACAGCTCATTCAGTACAGTGGGTACGGAAAGTATTCAGACCCCTTTAAATTTTTCACTCTTTGTTTCATTGCAGCCATTTGCTAAAATCGAAAAAGTTCATTTTTTTTCGCATTAATGTACACTCAGCAACCCATCTTGACAGAAAAAAACAGAAATGTAGAATTTTTTGCAAATTTATTAAAAAAGAAAAACTGAAATATCACATGGTCATAAGTATTCAGACCCTTTGCTGTGACACTCATATTTAACTCACATGCTGTCCATTTCTTCTGATCCTCCTTGAGATGGTTCTACTCCTTCATTGGAGTCCAGCTGTGTTTAATTAAACTGATTGGACTTGATTAGGAAAGGCACACACCTGTCTATATAAGACCTTACAGCTCACAGTGCATGTCAGAACAAATGAGAATCATGAGGTCGAAGGAACTGCCCAAGGAGCTCAGAGACAGAATTGTGGCAAGGCACAGATCTGGCCAAGGTTACAAAAGAATTTCTGCAGCACTCAAGGTTCCTAAGAGCACAGTGGCCTCCATAATCCTTAAATGGAAGAAGTATGGGATGACCAGAACTCTTCCTAGACCTGGCCGTCCAGCCAAACTGAGCAATCGTGGGAGAAGAGCCTTGGTGAGAGAGGTAAAGAAGAACCCAAAGATCACTGTGGCTGAGCTCCAGAGATGCAGTAGGGAGATGGGAGAAAGTTCCACAAAGTCAACTATCACTGCAGCCCTCCACCAGTCGGGGCTTTATGGCAGAGTGGCCCGACGGAAGCCTCTCCTCAGTGCAAGACATATGAAAGCCCGCATAGAGTTTGCCAAAAAACACATGGAGGACTCCCAAACTATGAGAAATAAGATTCTCTGGTCTGATGAGACCAAGATTGAACTTTTTGGCGTTAATTCTAAGCGGTATGTGTGGAGAAAACCAGGCACTGCTCATCACCTGCCCAATACAATCCCAACAGTGAAACATGGTGGTGGCAGCATCATGCTATGGGGGTGTTTTTCAGCTGCAGGGACAGGACGACTGGTTGCAATTGAAGGAAAGATGAATGCGGCCAAGTACAGAGATATCCTGGAAGAAAACCTCCTCCAGAGTGCTCAGGACCTCAGACTGGGCCGAAGGTTCACCTTCCAACAAGACAATGACCCGAAGCACACAGCTAAAATAACAAAGGAGTGGCTTCGGAACAAGTCTGTGACCATTCTTGACTGGCCCAGCCAGAGCCCTGACCTAAACCCAATTGAGCATCTCTGGAGAGACCTGAAAATGGCTGTCCACCAACGTTCACCATCCAACCTGACAGAACTGGAGAGGATCTGCAAGGAAGAATGGCAGAGGATCCCCAAATCCAGGTGTGAGAAACTTGTTGCATCATTCCCAAGAAGACTCATGGCTGTACTAGCTCAAAAGGGTGCTTCTACTCAATACTGAGCAAAGGGTCTGAATACTTATGACCATGTGATATTTCAGTTTTTCTTTTTTAATAAATTTGCAAGAATTTCTACATTTCTGGTTTTTTCTGTCAAGATGGGTTGCTGAGTGTACATTAATGCGAAAAAAAATGAACTTTTTCGATTTTAGCAAATGGCTGCAATGAAACAAAGGGTGAAAAATTTAAAGGGGTCTGAGTACTTTCCGTACCCACTGTATATGCCTCTCAGTAGGGGTACTACGCGAATGTGCGACACAATGCCTCTTTCCTGTTTACGACCAGCTCTGTGCAAACACAAATAAACTAGCTAATAGTTGGCCAAGCTCATGCAGAGATGCTTGAACCTAAGAAAAGCCAACATTTCTGGTCAGAATGAGAAACACACCTACTTTTAAACTTCATGAAAGACTTGGTTATCAACAGGTTTTTGGATATGCTCAAATATCGCAATGCCGACCTTCTCAAAAAGGTGGTTAAAGGAATGAAAGTGGGAGTCTGTGTTTGCACTGTTGGACAAGTGGAAAACTTTGCAAAACATATTTTGACGTAAAGGAGCAAAATGGCACAAGCGGCTCATGCCATTCCACTTTTCCACAATTTGTCACGGGACGGCGTCGACTCCTCAAACGGATTAGATGATGCTGGTAAATGGTAAATGGACTTGTACTTGTACTTGTATGGCAACTTTCTAATCCTCCGACAACTCAAAGCACTTTAACACTCCATGTTCATTCACCCATTCACACACATTCATACACTAATGGCAGGGGTTACCTTGCAAGGTGCCACCTGCCCATCAGGACTAACTAACACCATTTACACCACACATACACCGATGTCACGACCTTCATGAGCAATTTGGGGTTAAGTGTCTTACCCACGACCAAATGGACAAGGGCCCGAGAAGCTGGGAATCGAACCACCGATCCTCCAATTGAAAGACGACCCGCTCTAACTACGTAGAAGCTACCTTATTTTGCTTAATCGGAACATGCATGGCTGCGTGTAAATGAGATTATTAGTAGAATATTCATTTTCTTTAGACGTGTAAACAGCTTAGTAGGAATATTATCTTTCTCGGAAAGGGCAAAAACTGGAATATTTAATGCATGTAAATGTAGTCATTGAAATCCCTCGTAGCCATTGTTTCGGAAGTTGAACATTCCCTTCTGAATCATTTTTATTGGTAAATTGTAGCTATGTGTCAGCTGTATATGACCCAGTTATTTCGCCTTCTGTCTAAGACAAACTGAATCTCTGCTTCATTCGTCAAACTTCTCCCCCTGATTTTTAATGGGGCCTATTAATTGAGCGGAGAAATCTGTCCCCTTCCCCGGGAACATGGCGTCGAAAGCTGCTGAACAGCTGTCCCAGCTCCGGAGAATCATATGGAAGAATGCATTATCGGCCTTGTTTGAATATTCCCTTAGATTTGGAATAATCAGGCAGCTATTCAGCAGCGAGATGGCCAGGCACAGATGCCAAAGCACAGCTGAGGGGAGCACAACGGTGTAATGCCGCTCAAACACACACTCGCAAACACACACACAAAACTGACGGCGTGAAAAAAAAGAAAAGGCGAATAATGCAGGTGTGCTTTATTTCTGTGGAGTGTGCTCAACACACATGATGGCTGAGACACTTTCTCTCAGTCCTTTTATCTCCCCTTTTTTCCCCCTCCTTCTTCTTTCTCTTGTTCAAGGTGATCCTAGCTTTGCATATGGCTGATTAATCTTATTGCACAGCAGCTAGCATTGATCACAGAAATGATTAGAAATGCATTAGTCAGCAGACTGTTTTGGAGTGCTCGAGGTTTAAGTGCTAGTGCCAAGCCATTTTCCATAGGTGTCCATGTTTTTAATTTTGTTATATAGAATTTTGCAAATGGATGCATGCGCGCCGCCCCAAATACGGCATCAAAGCTTTAATGCCTACAGACGTAATTTAATCTCCTAGATGGCAGGCCTGATGGGCTGTGTGGAGAAGGCATCCCAGCTAAATTCATTATGCTAAAAGTTGCTAGATCTGGAGAGCCGACGAGAGAGAGACGGAACGGCACAACCCCGCGTTTGTTAGTATGTGTGAGAAGACCGTTGGATTGTTGATGACAGCAGGCTCTTACCCATCAGAGCGTCTGTACTAGTTACCGTGAGAGCTTTCACCGAATAAAAGAAAAAGTGAAATGGTACCAGCTTTGACATACAGCAGCCATAACCAGAACTGCAATGTGACATGTAGTTTTAATGTCAATGTCTCTTTGTCTCCACACAAACAAGCAAAGCATAGTAATCAAAGCATGTTGATCACACAGTGCTACTCAAGGTGCAGATTTTTTTCAAAAAGTGACACTGCCACCTAGTGAATCGCCATAAGATGAACTACTAAAATCTATCCGTTTCTTTTGGATCTGTTGCTCCCAAATCCCCTTCAAAATAAAAGTTAAATGCAAAAAAACCCATTATTTTTGAAGCCATTTTTAATTTTTCCCCCTGACCTGACTGACTGCAGACCCCCTTCCTTCGCTTGTGGTTCAGATGCCTCATTTAATCACAAGTCAAAGTCTCCCTTCATCCACAAAATGTCTTTTTTTCTCCTTATTTTTAGATGTAATGGAAGTCCATGTACACTCTTAATGCCTTTTTTAGATCTAATATTTACTGTACTTTGGTACTCCAGAGCTGTGCCGAGTTGGGTTCGTTGCGATGACGTACTTTGCAGAGATCATAAGAATGAAGGAATGAAAGCAGGAAATAAATTAATATACCATTGTTTTATAGTTACAAAAGAGGACACGGCAAAAAGGACTGACTGACACAACATTGCGTGTTAAAGGTAACATTAGAATTAAAAAAATTGTCAATCACTACTTGAATTAAACAAAATAAAAACATTTTCCAGACAATAAAATGTGCTTGATTACTTGACAATAGGGACGTCTTCACAATCAAAAAGGCATGTCGTCCCTTCAGCAGTGGAGGCGTAACTCATAAGGGTCCCGCCAAGACAACTCCTGCCACATGTTCAGCACTCCCCATTAAAAAACCTGGGGAAATTAATGAGCTTCCATTGGCACCCTCACAACAAAGGGATCTATAAAGCAGCCTTAATGTTCTCAGGGAAACTTTACTCTTCAGTAGTTCCCAATCAACCGGTAGCAGCAGATTTTGTTTTATTTCCCTTGTAACCTACAATGGGAGCTAAAAAAAAAAAAAAAAAAATCGCTACTCACTGCAACTTTACATAAATGTTGTCCCTGATTGGAATCGCTGTTAGCTCATTCTTAATCAAAGAATTGTCGATATTTAACCATGTTGGGTTGTCACAATCTAATTATGTGTAAATATACTGTATGCCTTTAAATAAAGGCTGAGCAGTGGGCTTTCAAAAATCTATACATGTGTAAGATATTGCCGAACAACGTTTATTTGTTTTAAATTCACAGTTCTAATAGAAGAGTTGTAAAAATAATAATAATCACAAACCGTGTAAGCGGAGAACAAAACCCTCTCATGCTGCGAGCGTCGATTCCTACCTGCTTGTACACAATTACGAACACTTAGGAATCAAAGAGCGCGTTGGTTTGCAGAAAGGTATTAATTAGACTTTATTTATGCAGATGCTTCGTAAATTTGCATAAAAAGCAATTCCACAGATGGGTTTATGGCAGTAATGACTGTTCCAGTCCGCAATAAAACATCTGCTTAATCACAACAGAGACAGTCAATGGCTGCCGTGAAAAACAGGCTGTCCAAGTACATCTCAAAGAAAGTGGCGGGGGTGAAGAGCCGGCGTGGACAGGTAAGGTAAAAAAAGAAAAGAAAAAAGAAGTATAGAGAATTAGGGGGAGGGGGGGGAAAGCTGTTCAAAAGCAGTGTTACTTAAAAAGAGACACACTTCTCCTAAACATTTTGCTGGTGGTACTTTGAGTGCTCTGATGTTGAGAAAAATACCCTTATCGTGTTGGCAGAACAATCCACTTACTGTGTCTAAGAGAGGAGAGAATTTTGTTCCAAGTCCAGCCAAGTCTTTGTCTGTGTGTGCCAACTATTTTGAAAATATTCCACTTTGTGTCTTTTTAATCTGCCAGAGCCACATACAGATACACACACACACACACACACACACACACACACACACACACACACACACACACACACACACAACTCTCTCTTTCTCCATCACACACACATACAAACGTGCACGCAGCAGTGTGGCTGCAAGGTCACTCCAAGTATTGATAAATCACCCAGCTGTGATTCCCTCCTGACAGCTCAAACTAACATCAAGCTGGATGGGGGAGAACAAAAGACCATCAAGCGGCCCTTTTCCTGACACTTTTATTCAATCACGGCCAGATTGCTTACGACAGCACCAGCAGCTGTTTCGTCTTCATCTTTCCCCATTTGATAAAGCGTGTCAAGTCATATTTCTGTAAGTACTTCACCTCAAACCCCATACTGTGCCGATCCGCGGCGATTCGGCATATGCACATTCCACATGAGGGGATCGTCAAATGGGTCAGGGAGTAATGACACCCCTCTGAAGGTCGCAGCACACTGGCGTGGGTGGGGGGGGGGGAGCAGGTAGGGTGGGTGTAGTGGGGAGGGGGGGCGACGACAAAGCAACAAGCTGAAGGTCAAAGATAAGAACAGCCGCAGAGATATCTAAGATAGCCGGCCGAAATTAAACAATGAGGGAGAGGCAGAGTCGGGCTTTGATTGCGTGATTGTGTTGTTTAAGAGAGAGAAGGGGAATGGGGGTGGGGGTTGTTATTTTGGGATCAGCGTCCCATTCAGAGCTCGTCCGTCGACCTTGTTCCTGGCTGGGGGGACAGATGAGGTCTGCGACAGGACATATATCCAAAATATCACACACACGTCCATTGTTTGTTTGCAACCGCGACATTGGCCCACGCAGAAACGAGATTTCCATTTCGCAAACCGCCCTTTCTTTTTTCCAGTTTACATTTGGCAGCCCCCCCCTTCTCCGGGTTTCCTTTGCAAGTGTCTGATAACAATCACAGGTGTCTGAGTTTATCGCCGCGAGGATGAATGCCATATTTATGCTATTATGAGTTGAACTCAACTCAGGCCTTGCTCTGGTTGTTTCACGCGATTGTTTGAGGTCATTAAGTCGTGCAAGTGTTAAAGCTACAGTCAGGTACTATCCCTGTCACGTATTAATTAGGGATAACCTGCAGAAATGCTCTAAAAAATAAATGAAACATAATAATACAGCCGTTCTTCTGCTTTTACTTGTGGCGACCAGATATAGCCTTCCCTGAATGGACAATCTAGCATGCATCAAACTTCTATCATCCATCACTAGAAGAAGAGCCAAACCACCAGAAAATGTGTAACAGGGAGGATAACAGAGTTATCAAGTCACACACACTTTATCTCTGATAAAGTCTCAGGATCACCTCTTCAGCATTTGCGGTGAGGAAAAATACAAAAAGTTGGGTGCTATTTTGGCTGGAGTGAACGTCCGCGAGCTGTGTGGAAAAAGAGAGACATGTAAATCAGGGTGGAATGCAGGAGACGCTCGTATCAAAAAAAAAAATGGGACAGCTCACTCCACTCAGACTTGGCCTGGCTCCCAGGAATGCAGTTAGCTAGCGCACAATCACTGCCTATTCACGGTGGCACAGCTGCTGTGGACATATGTTCCCCACCAAAGGAGGAGGACATCAACCAGGCACACCTTGAACAGGTTAGCAGATGAATGGCGCTCGGTCCTTTGACAGTCTGCCCTCGCCTCGTTGTGTTTTCCCCTTGCTCGACAAATAAGTTCCTCTCCGGTGAGGCCTAAACTTTTTCCTGTTCACACATTCGTGACAAACTGAGGGCATAAGTAACAATATTGTATGTCAAATGATGTTACTTTTGTAAGTAAATATTGGAAGTCAGTGACATTGCTGTATCATTTGAGGTGTTTCAGAGGGACAATGGATCTCAAGGAACAGTAATAAGGAATATTAATAGTGAAGGCGCACACAAAGACATTTTTTTTCTAGCCCTCAGCAAATGACCAAATGTGAGAGAAAAGATTACATTTATTCATAGCTGTCTTTCATCAAGAGGCTTAAAACCCAAACTTCCAATGTAACCCCAAATTATATGCATATTGCGCTGACCTCTCTGACCTTCTTTCTTAAAGCCACGGAGGAGGGAGTGATATGCAAAAACCCGGCAGATCCTTTGGCTCGTCATTTAGACGATTTCAGCACTTTTTGGTTTTGCAGCCGTCCAAGGGTGATCACGTTAGCCGCTAATAGATAAAGAAGGGGCTCCTCTATTAGCATGGAGGTCACAACGCGCAATGTGGGAGAAACTCCCGAACCTTGCTGTCGCTGCAGTCGGGAGGAGGAAAAAAACAACGTGATTTGCACTTGAAATTCACTCGACGCAATGTCAAACGCTCTGAATCGAGAGACGGGGGGGGAAAGCACTAGATAACTGCAATCCATTCTCACATTATCCATTGTTAACACTCACGCTTTTGTCACCCATCTACGCAGCTATGACCTATTAGCTTTAGTGAAGTGCTCTGAGGCCGAGGAGCAGCGCCGAGGTTGCTCACCCATCCGACGGGTGGGGGGCCATTTACAGGAGAGAGACCCCCAGAGCCGAGCCCCGCCGCGGCTCTCTAATGACTCTATCAGCTGCACTGATGGGAGCAAATGGCACCCGGAGATTTCAACACGTTCCCTGAGCATGCATTACATTTGCTCTCCTTATTTCCCTTATTGTGTCGTAATGGTAATGCATATGTAAGGGCATTGTAAAACATTTGACAATACACCCTAGCAATATCAGATTACAAAAAAATGATTTATTCGGCAACCCCCACTTACACACACACACACACACACACACACACACACACACACACACACACACACACACACACACACACACAGTTTACTCTAAAGTTAACCCAGTATGATGCCACTGTCTTAAGTTGCAAACACACCTTCAAATGACCCGTCGGCTCTTTGACCTAAATACAACCTCGGCATAATTATTGCGGTTTCCAAGGGGAAGCGGCGTCGATCGTGTACCTCAATCCAACAATTACAGGAAACTTATGTGTAAGATGAAAAACAGAATATGTGCTTCCCTTTGTGAGAGACGGTGCGAAGTCACAGGAGTATTCATTAGGCCTTTTGTGTCCTGTTTGAAATAGTGCTGTTAAAGGCTTTAGCTGTGGGCATCTCTCTGGAAGAGATATAATGATCCTCCAATTAGTGACAGAATCATGAGACCTGTTTATTAGTCCTAATTCATCTCCTCATTGTGCTGAGCATATCAAATACCGCAGAGAAAAAAGAAAAAAATCAACAATTTGCCCACCATAATTACAGATCTATTAATAGTTTCACAACAATGACAAGCAAAGCTATTCACATCATTTGCTGCAGTCTAGAACAATACCACAGCACTGTCAATGTATCCATTAAGAGCCCGCATTGATACCAGCTCAGTGACATCTTGCATTTTAAAAGACGACTCTGAGCCTTTACAGATAAATTACACTTTTTCATTAAGCAGAATGGTTGTGGTATTATTAATTCTAAATGGATTTTCAGACACCTCTTTACATTCATAGCTTATCATACAGTGGCAGGCTTTTGTGGCTGTAAAGGTATTTTCAATTAAGAACAAGAAATGAAAGAAAAAAAAAAAGCTGCAATGCATTGTTTCAGGAGTGTAAAGGTAAAAAAAAAAAGGATATTACGTAATACAGTGACAAATACTGATACCTAACATGAAATACACTTTCTACAAAGCTCAAGACTTATAAACATGAAAACTGTTGTCCTGCTGCAGCTAACCCCAACACTTAGGATTATTAAGGTTTTATCAACACTAAAATGTGACATCAAATCCTCGATTGGTGACTGAATCCTTTAGGTACATTCAGGTGATCTGTAGTAGGGAATATTGCAGTTTTGACATTACATCAAAGTAATTTTCTGAATGTACAAAGCCCCCTATGATGATTTCAAGTAAGCACTGGGCGGAAAATGGAAATGATACAGTTGTCTATCTTTAGAAATTACGTATTTAATAAATATTATATATGTAGACACTGAAGTAAATATTATTGTAGTCCACTGATGCACAAGTTCCAACTTTTTGCCTGCACTTTATTAAGTATGTTTGCAATGTGAGTGTATTTTCTTTTACCATGGAAGGCTATGTCATGGTAAAATGAATGTGTCATGGTATTGGTCATGGTCTACACTGTGAATAATAGACCACTGGTTTGGGTACTGATAATGGTGTTAATATGCAAGAGTTATATGCTTACAGCCAAGCCACAAACAATTCAATGGAACAGCACTGTCAAATTCATCATAATAGGCCACTGCCTCCATATGCAGTACAATTTTGCTGTATTTGTCACTGTAGAGTGGTTTGAGCTTAGATAATAAATCGGCATTAAATGCAGGGTACAAATCGACTGCTCTATGTTAAATGTTGTACGTATATAACAACGCATGCATTTGTAATATTTACCTGTCAGGGTGACAATCTGATTACTGGCAGTGACATTACACCGAATGGCCAACACGTTTCAGCACCAGGTTAAACTGCGTTACCGTGTGTGTGCTGACATTTATTTAGAACTGCGTCAGCGTTGGGCTCCTTTTCACCACCGATGTGTTTGACATCCTGGTAACAAACGGACCACTTAAAAAGAAGCTAGCAGTAACGCTAGCAGGGTTAACTTCAGGTTACTTCGATTTGAGCAACTCCCGCCGCCACTAAGCAGACAAACACCTCACGGAAGTGCGCGTGATAGTGCGTGTTTGCGCACGTGGTACGAATATTTACGGCTTTATTAGTATAACGGTCGGTTCATATGGTAATGCCTTAAAACGCTAGCTTAAAAAAACCTTAGCTCGTGTAAGCTTAAAAACTACTCTCCTTTAAAATAGCAATAAAAGCTTGGCTAGGCTATTACATCTACTACAGGCGTACGGAATATTGTCCCAGCCAATGTTAGCTAAGGCAGCGTTAGCTTAAAAAAGTTAACTAGGTAACCGTCAAATTAACACAGTGAAACATGTCAGTTTAATGCTGGTTCATATTGGTAATGATAATGCTAATCTAATGTGTTGTGAAAGCTGATACTACTGAATGTAAGTAAGATAATTAAGTTGTTGAACTTGTGCAATCCAAGGTGTTTTTTTTCAGGGGTCGGCCATTGTGCTATTTGTCTTCTAGAAAGATCATCTTTCCCACTCATGGATTGGTGAAAATATATTACTGCAATGCCTACAGCAGAAAGCAGAGAAAAGCAAGAAGCACTCTACAAAACGCTTACCGAGGACCTGCCATGCCACAACTTTCAACAAGATTCTGGTATGGATGATATACAGTGTGTGTTTTCACAGTTTCATTTTTTCTTCCTGTTCATCATAGATAAGAAAAAGCAGCATCACACTGATATTGGGGAACAAGACAAGCTTATTCTCGTTATATAATAAGATGTACTGGTTTTGCAGAAAGTTTGGTCTGGATGATAGGATAAAAAGACGATGTGCTGGAGCATTGACAGTATTCAAATACTTACATTTTACAGTCCAAATATTTTACAGTCAGCGACCAGAAATGATAGCCTCCTGCAGAATTTAGTGCCAACCAGCACAAGAGCCCGGCTGTAAATCTTAACTTGGTGAAACTTAAAATATGACATATTTCTTGAGACTGTGACAGAGAGGTGTTGATTCACCTTTATGGCTCACAATACTTTATTGGGTGATTACATTTTCACTGCATGAGGTGACACAACCTCACCGCCAACTCCCTCACAACATCACAGGTACTCCTTAGCTGTGGGGGAAAGTAACTGATTTCAGGGTTTAGAGGAAGTTTGTCAGCACAGAACCTGTTTGGCAGCCTGTTAATAGTAATGTAGTCGTTAAAGGTAAAGTGCTTATGCTAGTGTTGAAATATAGAAAAAAGTTCAATGATAGTACAAAACCATTTTATTGGTAAATAGTTATCAAATTACCATATTTCTTTTTCCCACCACAGTACTTTTTTCATTTTGCATTACACAAGAAATTACAGCAATATTACCATAAGGCTTTTATCAAGTAATACATTTTAGACTGAAATTGCTTATTAGCTTTAGCCCGAATTCCACTTTCCTCAAGGTGTAAGGTGTAAGACATTTCTGTGAAAAAGTGGATTTTTTTCTGCTGCTGTGTGCTCTTAATGGTAAGCTTTATGTGACTCGGTCGTAGTTCTGTTATGGTAGAGAGTTGCAAATGCTCTAAAGAGCAGGGACTTAACTTAAGGGAGCTAATTTCCAAATTCAGAGCATTTCTGTGATTGAGGAATTGCCTCCACATGGCTCTCAACATGGTGACGGCTGGGCTGGCGGCTATAAGCCAACAGCGCCAACAGCGCAAACAACCGCAATAGTGCTGACACAGTGAATAGTGTTGACCTGACGGGGAACCAGAGGGAGGGAGTTACGCTTCCACAATCTCACTGTTGGTCAGCACGCCGTTATCAGCTGTAAACGCTGTATGAGCACAATGCAGAGCGGCGGCCGTGAGCTAGCCAGTGGGGCCCGCAAACTGGGACTCATGCAGCCGTATGGGCTATTTAAAAAAAACACAGAGAGGCTATAGGAATAAAACAACAAACACAGAGTGAGACGGTCGATATCTCCAAAACGTAACTTGGTAACTCGCACCAAAACAATCCAGATTGATAAACAGCACTACAGGTAAGACGAAAGATATGCAAAGTGAATGAAAATACAGCCAACACTAAGTGTATGATCATTACAGTTTGTGTGTGATATGGGTTATAGTATACTAACATCCTAATGTTACAACATCCTTTAAAATTGCAGTGTTTGGGATTTTCTGAACAAAGCAGCTGCAGGTCCTCATCAGCGCAGCCCAAGTGGCTCTAGAGTGTTGGCAAGCTGCTCCCATCCCAAAATGATGTCGGCCTCAAGTCAAGGTAAAACAAGTTAACAGATAAAATAAGTTCATAGTTATAATCTCTCAAAAGCCACTACACCAGTAGAGCAGTTCTGATACTGTACTCAGTACAGCTATCAAACCCCAAACCCGACTATCATACACTATTCATGTCTCCTTAAGAAGAATCTCTGCTGCCTCTATGACAAATAGCACAGCTCACGACAGCAGAGGCTGCCAGCTTTTGGGAACAAATTGTGGACTGCACCAGCACATCAGTATCACACGGTGCTGGCTTCCTCCTGAACTCCATCATATCACCAGCCAGAATGAGGCCAACTCGTTGGCACAGCAGGGAAAAAGCGAGGTTGTGTTACCGGTATAGTTGAATCTGGCCCCAGCTCTCGCCACAACACAATGCAACATCATCCGGCAATGTAACTTGAACAGGGGTAATTCTGAAGTTTATCTCATGATCGTGTTGTAAAATACAGTCTTGTAGTATTCTAAACCACTGTGCAGTGTTTTGGCGTCTGATAGAACTCCTGGATCTATTACTCAGATCCTCCCGTATTGTATTTCCCTTCTACTATTTTCTTTGTTACAGGGCTGTTTTAAATCTGAACGCCTAGCTAATCTGAAACTTTACATTTTACAATATCCCTGCAATAATTTCATTACAGGTTTGTGAATGGTTTGCCATTTTATATTAGCTAATAGGATACCATTTTGGGTCCGTTCTGAGCAGAGTTTTACTTATTATTTGTGAATATTGCTTGTGTTTGGTGTCAGAATTTATCAGATTTTTTATTTTTTATTTGTCTTCATAACAATCTTTTATGATATAACAAGTTAGAAAGAGAGATTGACCCTTAAAGAGCATGATGATAGCTCTGTTCCATACGTTTTACATATTGTTTAAGCAGGAACACATTAAAGGACCAGTATTTTATTTATTCCATTGTTGTAAGATTTTCCCTGGCTTTGTCGACTGTGTTGCTTACTTCCATCTACTATAATACATGAGTAAATTATCAAGCAATAGGCCCACTGGATTGTGACGAAGGATTTTGATGCTGCAACTTCATTTCACAGAGCAGCTCAACTTGAAGTTAATGTTCTAGTGGCATCTTTTATATATTCACAACATGGTTTGGTAATAAAAGTTAATCATTAATTGGTGAGGTTAATTATTGTCACTTACTTATGTGCCCACTATAAATGTGTTAGGGAAAAAAAATAAGAATAAACAAATGCTGATAGTGGAACCATGTGTTCACCAGGCATGTAAGTGAGACAGACTGAGGCCCGACTGTCTGTTTGGATGGGGCAGCTCTACTTTGGACGAATTAATCTCCAGCAAAGATGACTTAGATCAAGTTTGAAAAACACTAAGATGAAAACCCATAAAATGATTACGAACGGCGGCCAGAATGACAAGTATTATCAACAAAAATTAATCAGGTGCATCTTTTCATGAACTCAATTAATAATGTGCAACAACGGGGTCTTTTTTCCCTGGAATGAAAATTAATTAGCAGGGGAAGGTCACTCGGAGATGCTGACATCACTCATCAGGCCGCCGTGGCAGTTCTAATTATTTGTCTTCCAGGCTTGGCTGATCAAAAATTATTGCCATACCTGAGCAACATTTAGAAAAAAAGGCTTTGTTTAAAGCGCTTTTAATTAGACCTGCTATTTGATTAATGCCGTGTAAGCGCCCAGGATCGGCCCTCTTATCAGCATTTCTGACAAGTTTGCTGGGTATTGTTGTGTGAAAGACGTTTCACTGACGCTAACCGACTGTTTAGTATCTAATTCGTTCACTTTAGCTGCAATTAAAAAGCTATTTACTGCGGGGGCACTTGTTGATATTGATATAGATGTTGTAAACTTTGACAAAGCACTCTGTGCCGATACTTGAAATAAATGTTGCATTAAGTGAAAATAAGTAAATAATCTTGCATTATGTGGATTAGACCTAATATAGAATGTAGATACTATACACGAACACTGTGCTGTTATGAATTGTGCAATGATCACCCAAGTTGCTCCCTGCACATTCTCAGAGTTAGGCTCTAAGGTCCCACAATTTATTGCGTTTTTGTCAGCCATAATTAATAACAGAAGACAAAGGTCACAGCAAGCAAACATGATTACCCAACCCCTTCCTGATAACATATCTAGCCACCGCCGGGCCCCTTGGTCACATACTGTACAGTAGAGAGAAGACCTGTCCCAAAGCCGCGTTGCGACCAAGGCTCTTTCAAAGCCCTTGCGTTCTTTTACCGCAGAGTCGCCACGTTGACTCGCCACCCGAACTATCCCCAACCCTTTACTACATCAATTCACATTACCTGCAAATTAGCAAAGTTCTACTTTCAAGCCTGCAGTACATTTGATCCAAATAGACTCTAAATGCCATTTCTGTTCCTATTAACCTACGGATCGGTGTGGCAGATATTTTCATGAGGTTGCCGGGGAGAAAACACGAGGCTAATGGCTTGGTTGTGACAGCGCTATTCATGATGATTTATGATTCTGTGTTTAAGTTGATTACTCCACTGCTGACTCGGAATACTATTTCAATTAGTGCACTGAAGGTCACTCCACGAAATCCCTCCATAATCTATTCCTATTAACACTAATGCGCCGAGTATCCATATCTGTTCACCCTTGTTGATTCAAATCATCCCCACTCCTAACGGCCAGCTTGTTTACCAGTTTACTGGTTCGGACGTATCCTAGATGGTAATTTTCTCTCCTCCGTGTATCATTAATGTCTTCAGTCTTGACACATGGCTAGGAGGGACATCTCAATAGAGCTTGGCCGCATTTTTTTTTATCGCTTTTATTATTTCTAATTTGTTTTACAGATCAAGTGATATTTATGCTGAATGAAATTGATCCTGAAAGCCCCGTAGGCAAACGTGGTAATATTGCGCTGGGTTAGAAAGCAACAGCCCCCTATTACTTGTCATCATGAGAACCAAAATAGCCTCAGTGTGATCAAAATTTCAGAGGTCCAAATTAATTTTACATCACTTCCATTCACACTCCCACTCACCCATGCAGTGGAGGAAATTAGCTACCTGTATTTAATGTAATATGTTCCCTCTGTAAGCGCTGGTGGACATGATAGACTTAATCAGTTCAAAATGAATCAAAAAGCTCACCAGACAGCGCTTAGCGATGAACAATGAATTAAGTTTCAAAGATGGGGTCTTTGAGTTTACCACAGAGAATCGCGGCCTACACTATTTTACAGGATACAATGCTCTAAATGAAAATAGACCTAACCATCTGATTTAGCTGTTCTGATGGCTAGATATAAATCAGAAATTGGCAGCACATTTTTTCCAACAGTTTATGGCATTTTTTCCAGGTAAACTTTAAACGTTCTAATTGTTTGGATACGCAGCATAAGGTTTTATTACATTTTAAACAAGCAGACAAAATGTTTACTTTAACAGCTCTTATCAGCCACAAGAGGCCTCCAGGCCTACAGGACGGGAAACATCTTTTATTTTTGAGAGAAGGGTAAAAGTGCTGACATTGTCACCAGTTGATGGGACTCTATCCAGGGGGATAGGTGAAAACACTTGGGCACAGCGACATCAATTTTCAAGATGATTTAACTCTGCGCTCCCGTGTTGGAGGGAAGAAACTTCAGACCCCTGATTTACCTCCGATGACAGCCACGCGGCCCCCCGAAACAATGTTTCCAAGGCTACTAGCGAATGACGAGTGGTCACGTCTGTACAGCCGTCCCCATTGGTTTGATTTATGTGACCGGGATCCAATAAAAATGGCAATCAAATCAACCCAGCCACTTTACAGGTAGAGGGCTGTCTGATTGAGTTGTCGAAGGCATGGCTGAGGCTCAGAATGATTATGCCAGGAAACGGAGAGGGGTCCATCTCTCCGCGCCCAACAAGGACACCATACATCTCCCCATGCAGCTTTCCCACTCCACTGTGAAATGTATCCAAAATAACTGCACACCTACCGCTCGCCTGCCTCCGCGCTCTGAAGGTTATTTGTCGTCTGAAGGACTCTCGCTGTCAGAGCATGATGAATACCATGTACACAGACAAGAGCAGCGTCAGGTCCCGGGATTAGCCGGAAAACTCACTGATCTGTGAATAACCTAAAAAAGAGGAGCCGAAGATTAGCAATGATGCTTTTAGGAATGATCCATCAAACTCAACTACCTCAGTCACTCAAATGAATCATCTCACTTGATTCTTTAACCCCGGGCGAAGTGCGAGTGACTGCCGCGTGTACCTGCAGGTCACAGAGATCATTTTGAGGATGTTTATTAAATCAGTGCTATCAATTTTCTTACTGATCATCTTTTATCTGTCCCGTCCTTGGGGACGAGTCGAGCATACAATGATGTTAAAGGTTGCGGTATTCAACTTACGGCTTCTTTCTCTTTTTTTCCATTCAACCTCCAGAGCTCTGCAGGCAATATTGAATTATGGCCATCGCCACAACGCGCAGAGTGATATCTGAAATATTGAAAGGGCTTGTCACTGAAGTTCACTCACTTCTGTTAACAGAGCTGCCATACAAAGTTGAACAAACAAAAAAATTGAAAATAATTAGCAAACAATAATCGTGAACTATTTGCCTCGGCTTTGAACTAATGGAAACTCGGGCAGGCCTGTTTACTGTGCATGGGGAAGCACACATTCAGGAAGTAAATTGGATCAAAGTACAAGCAGCTGCTTAAGCACTTACCCGCCTCAATAAGCAGAGTGAAATCACCATCATTGTTGTATTAGAGTGACTTGCTTCAGTCACCAGCCAGGAAAGCAGACAGGAAGAGAAGAAGGGGAGCTGATAGTGCAACAGCTCCATGTGTCGTGAAGGAGCTGCTGGCTAGCCGCCAGCCACAAAAAGAGAACAATTGAACATCACCGTAGAGTCCTTTTGTGTTGGAAACACAATCACCTTGTTAGAGAACAGAATGCATTGTACAACAGGTACAAACACATCCTCTGGAATAATAGTCGAGCACGTGCCATTTCACCAGATCAGTCCTCACATTTCACGTTCAGAGGTTTTTCCCTTTGATTGTCATTGTTACCTCAATATTATTTAATCAAAAAGTATTCTACAAAAAGCCAACAGAATACATATTTGAGACAAAAGATGGATAAGCTAAAGTCAGTCAGGTCAAGGCTGAGAGTGAAAACAAAAAAATCTCTCATCCAAAAGCATCCGAAATTACATCACCCGAAGTTTCCACTGAACTCTGAAGACCTTTCCTCTCCAGCAACGAGGACACAAGGAAGGGGGATCAAGGATTGAGCAAGTCAGTTGGACTAACATGCCATGAAACAGGAAATGGCCATTCATTGATTTTGTGTGTGTCCAGAAAGATCAATTTTATTCTTCCTTTGTTTTTCAGACTACAATGCACTAAAGCTCTCGCAGCAGCAGGATGTGTTTTGTACAACCATGGTCCAAATGAAGCTATAAATCAAGTGTTGGAGCAGAAACACATAATGTCATCCCCCAAAGACCCGTGCCCTGTACAGTACCGCACCTCAAACTCCTCCACTCTGCTCCCTTTCTGTCAGCACAAACAGCCTCACAATGTCACACAATCTAATTAATATGACTGTCAAAATATATAAACAAGGCTAATTGAAAACTTGTCAGAAAGGATATGTAAGTTCTTATTCTAAAGTCTTCATGAAGAAGTTAGTCATGGTTTGATTATTTTGCATCACATTCGCTCCTTTATGACTGTTATCTGGTTCAAACTGTCGTCATGCAGTTTGCTGATTAAGTGTGCGTGTGTGTGCGCACACGCTCATATGCACGAGCACATAAACTGACACTTCTTTAATTGTATTGCACTTCTGCTATCTGGTGCTGGAGTTAACTCGTAAAAGTGAAGTCTCAAGCAGAATCCTAGCGTCTGCCTGTTTAAGATTCATAGAAAAGACCATCCACCCCAATCAATATCTACTTGAGATTTAAGTTGCATTATGTGTCCCCTTCACAGGCATGATTTAAAACATCAGCACAAAGTATTCTTAATTTTATTGCCTGCCGTAAATTAAAATTAATGACGCTGACATCCACAATTAACAATGAAAAATGCAGATTCTTATAATTACTTTAGCAGTAATATTGTTTTCAGCCCGGGCTCAAGGTGCTCCTCGTGTGCTCCTCAACATTCAGTAAAACACAAAAAAAGACAGCTTCATTACATTTTATTTGCTATAGGAAACAACAAAAAAAAGGGCCTTACAAAAATCCACAGCTCATTTGGGAATATCTCGCCATGCATAATTAAGCAAATTTGATTGGAATTAAGCATGACTTCTTTTGGTTGGGTTTTAATGAATGCAAATCAGGCATCTACATCCCTAAGATTAATTTCAGCCAATTAAAAAACAAAGCTTGTTGGAAAGTGTAAAAAAAAAAAAAAAAAAAAGTGTTCAAAGCAGGGTAGCAAAGCAGTTTCTCTCTCCCTCTCCCATTCCCTCTCTCCTCATCTCATCTTCATAACTTGCACTCAGGAGAATCCCCCCCCCCTCCTCAACTTTGATCATTAGCATGAAGTTACAGGCAAACAGCGTGAATTCAAATGTGGTGGAAACACACTGCCAAGATCCTTATGTCTTTCTAATCTCAAAGTTGCCCCCTCCTTAATAGTTTCTTTACACAATTATTGTTTGAGCTCCTGAGTCTCTTTTTAACACCGACAGGACAGTTGGGGAATGCATTTGCCAGAGAGTAGACCAAATTATACTCAAACGCAACGTGCTAATTTCTCGCTTGCGCTGCAGAGGTAAACTTCCCATCGCTGTATACATCATAGTTGCAGGTTTTTGACGGGACAAAATATGACAATTATTCTGCATTAGCTTGCCCACAATAATGTTGGCACAACCCGAAATCAACCTTTATCAGTGTTCAAGAGCATTCGATCCATCTGACTTAAGCACTCAGGAGGTCTCATGGTGGTATTTTCCATGTGAAGGCACCATCGCACACCGAACCAGTGACAAATAACGCGGCTCACACCAATAACAAATGCCGATGTCAGGCAGAGTGTGTGTGTGTGTGTGTGTGTGTGTGTGTGTGTGTGTGTGGCTGGAGTAGGTGTGAGTCTCATTATGACAGCCTCACATTACCCTCCATCTCAAATGTTATGCTGTTTTTTTTGCACCTATCAGTAAATCCTGATTATTTGGAGAGTGGAGACGCGAGCTGCTAATGATCGAGGGGCAAGCGCGCGCCTTCGGGCTAATGCCAATCCGCCTGCTCGGAGAACGGCGTGTACATTGATTTGATCTCCCACATCAAAAGGCAAAAACAGTGGTGCAAGTCAGCACATCCCCAGTCAATGTCATTCCTTGAAGTGATCCCCCCCACCCCCCACACGAGCATCTTTACGGGGCCTGTGGAAGGAGGGAGGGGAGGGGAGGGGAGGGGAGAGAGAATTAGGTGATCAGATCTATTGGCATTTCTTTTAAAGGAGATTCATGGCGGGAGGACACGGGGAAAAGTGAGGAAAAGTGGTCCCCCCCCCAATCCGCCCCGCCGGCCAGAACCAGTTCCGAGAGGCTCGCCGTGTTTAGATTGCATTAATCCCTCTGTCTCTACCTGTTACAGAGCTTTCATTAAGGGTTGTCTTTTAACATCAAGTCTCCTGCGGAGTAGGGGAATAAGTGGGGAGTTCTCAGAACTCTGCGGAAAGTTCAAAGCGCTGCGAGGAACCCCTTTATGTGTTGTTCCCTTAATCATTCAAAAGCCCATCCTAGTATGCCACTTGCGTAGGCTCCTCCATATGACGAGGAGAATTAATATTTGCCCTCTGATGCATTCTTTTTTGAAAGAATAAAGGAATGTGAAGGGGGAAAAAAAAAGCATTATCTATTCGAGGAGCGCCGGGAATACTCCGACTGCGTCTCAGTTCTGTTGTAGCTGCTGCGTCTCATTTTGTCTGCAGCAGATCACAGGGCCGCAGACTGGTGCGTTTCTGAGGAAGGGGGGGCAGAGAGTGGGAAATTGTACTGTTTTATTAGAACCCTGTGGGAGAGTTTTGTAGAGGCAAGCATGTCATTGAGCCCATTTGCATCATGCCAGCAGTGAATAGATATGATAATATTGTAATACTTTGGAATCACTTCCACAAAAGTGGTGTGTGAGTGTGTCAGATGATTTTTGCGTGGTGAGAGCCTCTGGCAAAAAACCCTCACGATGTCAGAGATAAGTCCACTTTGCTGTTTTATATTTACTTATTTTTACCTAAAACATTACAGATCTACACCTTTTAGACTTTAACTTATAATCACCACTTTAATGCGAAAGACTTGTCAAAATAAAAGCCATAAAATTCAAAATTTCAGTACTGTTCTCTATCATTTGTTCCATTCCGCTCCCGAGTATTTCTTTCTGTTAGTCCTCCCCTGTGTTAATGTATTAACTCTGATGCCTCAGGCTTTTCATTTCATTCAGTAAAGCCCCCATTGCTATAGAGTTGGCCTTATGCTTACTTTATGCACCACGGACCACACATTCAAGTTCACCAGAGCAGACCTACGCGCCTTTTGAAGCATTTGGACGGGGTTATTATGAAAGTGTAGCGTTCGTACATTTGTAACTGCAATTGCAACTCAGCCATCGGTGTAAAATTTGCTATTCTCAGTTCCCTGAATGCGAACGAGACAGAGAGAGAGGGGGAAAATGTGTGTACCCTTTATTTTCACACATAATAACACATCAGAGATTATTATTCAGGGGATAAAACCAGTGAAAGGCTATTCAGTGCATTTGTTTCAGACGGCCATACTAAAATAAATTGTTGAAAACTGGAATAATGTGCACAAAGCCTTTAAACATTCTATGCATTCAGTGGTAGCCTTTTTTAAAAAGCTTTTTAATTAATTTTCATTAAATCGCATTTAATCATTTGAAAAGAGGGTACTGTGGAAAAAAAACGTCTGTCTACTCAGTGCAGGCCTAAATTGTGTGGAGTGAAGAGATGTTACTGGGAGATGGGAAGCCCAAGGGACAAGCAGGAGGACAATGCTGTCTCTTGGGAGAATTTTATGCTGCTGAAGTGAATTTGAATACATAAAGGAGAACTCGGGTAAAAGGGAAAGGGGGGTACAACATAGCCTGTGTTCTCCTGGTCCCTTGTGTGGGAAAAGAGCAAGATTACCCTACGTTTTTTTTCTTCTTCTACACTGGCCCTGTTCTCAACAACTAATTTAGCATTTTAAGGTCTGCAATTGTGCCATGAGCACATTCTCAAGAAATCACATGTTTTACCTCCACACATCACATCACACTTTACTTTAAGTGTCACATGTGTTGCTCTTTGATAATAGTTAATCTATTACTCATGGAAGTTTCAATCACCGCTTCAGAAATCTGGTAGAGTTACAATGAATTATAATAAAAGGGTTGCACAGATTTACTGCTTCCACCAAAGAAGCACCAAGACGGTTCGTTTTTTTTCGCCTTCCTCGTCAGCTCCATATCTCAAAAGCTCAACAGATTGGCGCAGAATTTGGCGGGCAGATGAAGGATTAGATTCTGGTAGTGCTCAGGATCCAGGATTTCCCGATACAACGCTGTCTTATGTTAGCTGTAAAACTAAGAGACCAGATTTCAGACCTTGTTTATGATGTCGTAAGCCCTTGAAGAAGTTTGAGCAGTTCTCATAGTTCTTTTCATGCTGTAAACTGAATCGGAATGTTTTCCCTGATTACTTTTTAGTAAAAAAAAACATGCAGTGCAACATTACACAACACAGAAAAACACAGCATATTGGTATCAGCACATTTTCCTGCTCGGGCAGGGAACGCCCCGCACATTCTCCCCTCTTAGTTTTCCTGTTTGGTCTGCCCTCTTTACTTTGTGCCTTATCTGAGCATCATTCATTCCCGATCCGTGATCCTGCACTTGGCTGTGGTCTGCGGGGCTTGGCACCCTCCCATTCCCCCTTCCACCCCGCTAAAGACACTGCTCTGCACTGTTCTTTGTCTTCAGCTAAAAGCAGAGGGGCATTACTTGTTGATATGCAGCAGCCTCACCTGTTTGCATTACACCTTGCCATAATGCCATCTTGATCTTGCTATTTCACGCAGCTTATAATACAACTAAACATTAACAGTATTTAAAAGTACACATCTTAGATTTTTTTCTAAATAAAGGTTTCCTTATGTTTTCTAAATTGTGTCACCTCATGTGTCCAGAGAGACCCCAATGTAAATGAGGAATTCATTTGTTTCTTGATTATATCATACACTTTACAGTGTAAAAGTATCTCTAAGAACAACTTTCACACTTTGAATTTGAACTAACACGTCAGTATATCAGTAACAGAGGTCTTTCTTTTTGTACAACAACATCTGGTCAATTAAAGGCTTAAATGCATCCATTATGGGGTCTGTGAAAGGAAAACATCCCTGGGACATGCAGAGGCATGCAGCCCTATTACAGTGACTACAGTTGCTACAGTAAGCATGGACCAGTTGATGTGTTCTGTGCTCCTGTAGAGGTCACTGTTGTGTGGCGCCTCTGTGTCAGACTGGGATACTATCAGCAGCCCTAATGCCTTCCTGTATGAAGTCTGCAGCGAGTGCTGTGACATTGAAACAGACTAAGAGAATGTGAGCGAGAGAAGAATTACAAAGTTAATTTTGTTTGCTAAGCCACGATGTCTGGTACAAACAGCGGTTTAAAAAGGGAAAAAGTTTGTCGGTGCTTAATCTGTACAATGATGAACAGTAATTATGTTTTTGTGCCAGTGATAATCACGCTGTCCCAGTAGTAAGTTAATTTGGACCAAATAAAGAATCTTATGTACATATGTCTGAAGGCATCTTAGAATTGTAGGATTAATCCCTCTCTGCAAAAAACACATTATGTTAATCACAAAATCCCATATTTGTGTATCTGGAAGACGATTGTAGTGAGCAATTATGAGTGGGCTTTATTGCCACAAACACAAATTAGGTGCCATGAACGAGTTCATCCCAAGCATTTGTATGTGCCATTTAACTCTGAAATCCTTGTTTATTAAACTCCAATTGCACATATGAATCAACTCGTTGGCATTAATCACAAAGTACAAGGGCCCAGATGGTACAATCTTCGCCAAGCTTGAATTAATAGGAAAGGTTGACTCGCTGCTGCATGGAGATCCTCTCAAGGACCTTTGAAGAATGACATGAATAATCATTGTTGTTGGACGCATAGTTTACTAAATCAGCAGAGCATAGTAACCCTCCGCAAACTGAGAGATATTATAGCACATTGTGCCGCCCTGCTAAAACTTATTGATGTATTACAGCACCGTTGCTAAAATGAAGAACGACTTCTTAATATTATAACTCATAATAGAACATTTTAGTATCATATCATGCACAATGATATCAGTATCATAAGGTGATCATGATTGCTAAACATAACCATGGACAATGTGACACACCATTGGTTCCTTCCATTGTCAAAGCCTGCAGAGGATGTTACTGCTGAGCAGCTTCTCTTTGCTTGGCTGGCATGACGGTGGACTAATTTGAAGTTTGTCTGTTGGTTTTAATGTTAATGACCCGATGAGCCGATGTACTGGATTGGTATTAGATGCTGAACTTGACTTACTGGGTATTGGCCAGACACCAGTGATGCACATTAAAAAAGTAACTGCACACTTAAACATGTGTTTTTAACTGGCAGATACTTCCGGTTCTGAAGGGTGAAGCCAATGCGGAAGTGTCATAAACTTGCATTCTTTCAAATGGCCACTCCTCTGGTTGCAAAAACAAGTCTGATTGTATAGAAGTATATATTCAGTTACTAGTTTGTAGCATTACAATCACAGTACAGCACAAGCCGGTTTTCTCCTTTTCTGTGGACTGGAATCAAGCTACCAGCACATTACAACATCTGGTGAATGAGTGTTTATGACTGATTATCTGGCAATAGCAATGTGCTTTCCTACACTGTGACAACAGTGTTCGGATGAAGCATTAAGCTGTTTTTTTTAACTCATTAAGCAGCTGTCAGTTAGCTAGCTAAAGTTAGCTTGCTAATTCCACCATGTAATTATGCTAATGTTACACTGGTTACAAAATATGAGGTTGGCCTCCCGTCCCCGTAAATAATCGGTTAAGACCGTTTGTGTCTTTATGAATGTTATACCAGTAATTGTCCGACTAAATAAGCAAACTTAGCATATCGGAGCAATGAAATGAAGTGTTGATCCAGCTCCATGTTACCTTAGAAGAATATCAAAAATCAGGTGGTTCCACATGGTCAGGAATTCATATTTTGAACTTTAAATGAAACCAAAACACTGGTATAGTATCATGGCGAATACCTCATTTGGAATGAGTATTGGGAGATAAAAAGTAAATATTGTAGTACCTTAGTAGGTACTAAGGTAGCACAAGATTGCTTTCACTATTTATTTGAGCTTGATAAGCAGTCATTAAGTGATAACTAAGATAGCAGTTTAATGTCTTAAAATACATTCAACAAATGTCACCCTGACACTATTTATTACAATTTCCACTCTATTATATATATATTTTTTATCTAGTTTATAGCAATCTTATGAATAATTTAACAAATTTAGGCTATTTATGGGTGACCAAGTTGAATATGCTACTTAATTTAGCAAAAGTTAAATAGCCGAAAGCCTTTTTGCCTGGTTTCTAGCAGAAAGATTTAGGAGTAGTAGTAATAGTTCTAGTAATAGTAGTACAAAGAAGGACAAAGTATGTGTATGGAGTTGGTTGTGGTGGAATGGATCAAAGTCAGGACATTCACCCAGGAGACTGCAGTTTGAGTCCTGTGAGAAGCCTTTTGTTACATTTAGTTGACTTAGTATTTTCTGTATTTTATTTTTATTATTTTCAGTTTTCAGTTGCAGTTTGGTTAGGTCTAGGCAAAAAAACGACTTAGGTTAAATAAATAAAAAATATATGCATAGCCCACAGTACATATACACATACAGTATCTAATGTGAGCCCAGGTCAGGTCCAAATAGTATTGTTTGTTTCTGACACCTGGATGATAATAGCGTCTGCTATAATTCAATGTATCATATAGCAATATCACACAATAGGAAGAATAAGAGGAAGTAGAGGAGAGGAAGAAACCATAGCCAATAGAATGGGCTGAAAAACAAGGGTCTTATGGAAACTACTTAACTCACTGAAATTGAATTATACCTGAACATATATAAAACTGTGTAGGATTAAAACCTACCACATGAACATTTATCCTGTCATTGTCTTTTTTTTCTCTACAAAAACTGTGCTCCTCCAGTTTGCTTCAGCCTCTCCCTTAATGTATTCCAGTTAAGCTGGTTTCCTGATTCCAAAGGACATTGCATCTCATTTCTTGTCACTTGTCTCCTAAATTCCTAAAGGTACAATTAGCATTTTGTTTGACGAAATGTTGAAAGGGTTCATAGATTGATATTTGCAAAAAAAATGTAGCAGGGTGTTTTTTTCCCACAAATGCAAATCCTGACATTTATTAACTTTTATTACAGATGCTCTGTTTATGGATTGTAAAAACTCTGCATAGATTTAATGGGAATAAAGTAAAATTACAATGTTTAAACACAATCAGTGTGGCAAACCAGCCAGTGTGTAATTTAGTGTTGTGTGGCAATGAAATGTTTTACGGGCCTTGATTTATGTCCTGTGCATGGCATTTCTAATGAGGGAGACCAACATTGCAGTGCGCCTGTGTTCCAGGAAACTACATTTACAGCAGATCTTTTTTTCTCAAGAGTGTTTTTCCCCTGTGAAATAATGTCAGCACTTTCCCACCTTCAAAGTCCTTTTGTTTCCAGATCTATTAACAATTCTAATTGTACAGGAACACTTGTTAAGTAAGGCTGGTAAATAAAGCAGGAAACGCATTATTTCCTTTTAGTGCAGATTAAAGGTACAGCTATGCCGGGTTGAAACACATTAATGAGGTTTTAAATAAAAATGCTGGCAGGGAATTTACACCGCTGACTGGTTTAACTGCAGTAAGCAGTTGATTTTCCTTGATGTTAAAGGGGAACATTATTTTACCCACTAATGAAAAATACATCTTTCCACCCTCCTATCTGTTAATTAACATGTTTGTGTTAAGGGATTTTCAAAAAGGGATACAATCGCTTTCAATCTGATTAAAGTAAGTGATACATAATAGGGAGGTTGTTTTCCTTGGGTCCTTCTGTTAATTGAATAGCTTTGTGTGCCTTGGAATGTTTTTTCCTATAGTCACAACAGCTTGCCCGGGCCGAGCTGCTTCGGGATGCCCCTATCTTAATTACGGATCACTTTCCAAATGTGGTTCAATTTCCTCAGCAGGACAGGTTCTGTTAACTGCTATTTTTAAGGCCAATAACAACGTCAAAGCTCGGGGATGATTAAAGCAATTAAAGTTTCCCTTTGTTTCCTAAGCGCAGCGAGATATGGGGCTGCCTGTTTGTACAGCATTTATTAAACATTTACTAAATGGAATTGAATCTGTCATCGATGAAGTTTTCCGAGACAATTACCTTTTAGCATGGCAAACACTGTTTCACTCAGCTAACGCCTCACAGCTTATGGCTGTGATTAGCCATTTGATTTCATCAAGCCAAACTAAAATCCTCCAGCAGAGAGAGAGAGAGAGACAGAGAGAGAGAGAGAGGTTTAAATATAATTTTACCATCGGAATTTCTCAATTAGCATACCACATTTTCTCCATTAGATAAACTGCCTTTAGAGAGCTGCTTGGTTTAATCTGTTTAATGTCCGTGTAAACTATAATCTCCTGATTCTAAAAAGAAATCCCTTAAGGACATCATTCGCATACACTCTTCATAAGGCGTTTTTTGTTTTTTTTGAAAGACATGATCGAGTGCAGCTTCTAAAGAGGGATTGAACGGTGACAGGGTTTGTTACGCCTATCCTGCTTTTCTCGTCTGTGGCACGAGGATTGTGCAAGTTGTGCTTTCACTCGCTTGAGTTTAGCTGATGATTAGTAATTCCGCTTTTACAAGCTCGTCCTTGCTCAACTACCACTAGAAAGTACATAAGGCTAAAGCTGCATTTCAGATAGTTACAATTGAACATATGCACTCGTCTCTTCAGCTAAGTAATTCCATGGGCGTCATGGCAACAGCCATATGTCATATAAAGTCGCTCCTCTTGAAAGATGGAAGTCCTCGTTCTCTCAAAGATGATTTATAAGAGATCAGGCCACGTGACACGATAAACAAATCAAACTTTGATCTATGATTGAACCAGAAGTGTATCAGGCTGTGTGTACACATGCGTAGCTGCCAATCACCGCAGCGATGAGGCTGTTAGTGTTTATGGACAGAGAAATCAGGATTTGTTGTTATCCCATTGAACAATGAGCAGAGAGAAATCAGAGTGTTTACATGCATATCATTGGCTTCCATCACACACTGCAGGCTGTGTGAATTAGGGCCTTGCAAACACAGCCTCATTCTCCTTGCATCACGCCAAGAGTCACTCCATTGATTACCCTTCCCCGCTCCCAGGAAATGGCTCATGCATCTCGTGTACATTATAACAAATGTTCTCTTTGCATTACAATTGAATTGTGATTGTTATGTTCAATCAATGGGGAAAGGTCACGGGATCGCTCCTGCCAGCGCTTTAATGGAGAAGTCGATGAGGATTCATTTTAATCACTGCGGCTGTGGCAGAATGAGCACAACACTGAGAGACTGTCAATGGCCCGGTAATTACCGCTGTTTATACAGGTTTCTGCTTTGGCAATTTAGATATCCACAAATCTCTCTGTTCCCTGCACCCCAGTTATATTGGAGGCTGCGCGGCATCAAATGAAGTGCTGCAGGACGTGGGCCGTGACTGCTCTAATTGTGGGTGAGGCTGGCTCTTTGAAAACCAAGTGAACTCCATTTGCTCCTCTTTTGAGCAGTCACATTACCAGAGAGCTGTTATTTCGAATACTTTGTGTGGAGGAGCATTGCATTCGCTCCGCTGAGTCCAAGTCCTGCCTGTGACAGTTGTATCAAGAGGTGGAAGATTAATTCACCTACATTTACAATGCACGTCTGTCTAGGTTAACTCTACTGTAATTGCGCGGAGAGATACTGGTACTAAATATGGCATTACTCTTGAAGAAATTGTGATTGAGAACATCAAATATATAGTTGATGTCGTCTTAGTTTCCCAGAATTCTCACTAAATGTGGATTCAGTCTTCCTATGCTGAATTTCCTTACTTCATATTCAATTTTCTCGGTTGTATGCTTCTCTTTGGTCACTTTGGTCAATGTGTGTTATTTTAAATATGCCTACACGTCGACTTTGACTTTGTACGTAAAACTTTGACTGTAAAACCGGTGAAAAGTAGTTGCCAAACTATATTTTGTCAACAACTGTGGAGCAGAAACGCATTTTTGTGCAGACAAGGGCTTTATTTATTTATTGAGTAACCCAGATTGTTTTCTCAATTAATTAAGTTCATGAAATTGAAAAGAAATTCCATGTCAAAAGTTCAGGGTGGTGTTTTCAAATGCTTTGTGTTGTCCAACGACAGTCCAAATACCAAAGAGATCAAAGTTTGAATTATAAAACGGAAAGAAAAACAGAAAAACTCTCTGATTTGGAGAAGCTGTAATCACAGAATGATTGGAGTTTTGGCTTAAAAAAGGTCTTCAATGACTAATCGATTTATCAATTTAGGAGCTGATTCATTTCCAATCTTCTCTGCTTTAATAAATGATTCTATATATTATGGATTGTGACTGAAAAGCTAGGGGTCCTGTAAGGAAAGATACAGAAACTGCCTCTTATGAGAGAAGCCCTACACTGCTATTTGTAATTAGAAAAGAAATCAGTGTGGCCAGTGAGGAGAATTATCACACACCCTCCACCATCAGTGTGCTCCCTGACATCCCCCCCCCTCACCCCGAGTGGCATGTTTGTGTTGGACGGGTGGCTAAGGATAGATGGGGTCAAGGCAGCGTAACCTTGGAGAAACAAATATTCATGATCAATAAGTGCTTTATTCCAAGCATCTAAATGATTCTTATGTCTGAAGCTGCAACCTCCCCCCCTATTTGTCCATGCGGAAAAGCAGTTTGAAGATTTATGCCGACTAGGTAAAAGGACATTTTAAAAGACTACACAGTATCACTGCCTTCAAATATCATGCAATCATAGGTTAGGGGAGAGTGCTGGGCACAGTGAGCTAAGTGATGTTACAGATAATGAATTGCCTCTGAAATATAATACATCGTGGCTATGATTCTTTGTTCTGAGCTCTGTACACCAACTCGCTTCAATTAAAGTTATTTATCTCTCTTGTTTTTTAAGTTCATCAATTATATTGTGATACACTTAACGTCCATAAGAGGATGATGTATGATTGGTCTAATTATTTCTTATTCACCGTGCTTTCTAAAGCATATCAATTTTGTTAATACCATGTAATTAAAACACGTCAGTGCGCCACAAGTTGCCGGCTGTATTAATGACTATGAAAATTATTTTAATTAAATAGCCAATTATAGAAAAATCCTAACCATGAGAATTGACATTTAAATGAATTCAATTTAAATTGCTTTTCAACATTGTTTTATCAAAGCTTTATGGGGTGAATAAATTATGACATCAAACAATATACTGTGTCATTGATCATACACAAGTCTTGTCCCATATCCATACATTTTGAAACACTTTCCTGATGCCATTCATCACGCAGGGTGATTACATTTTGACACAGTCATTTGTTTACTGCAATCTCATCCACATGTACTGTACTTCTGTGTACTTTTAGGAGAACTCTGTTAACTGTTTGTGTTACTGAGCGAGTATTCAAACACGTTGGAAACTTCCCCCGCGGTACTATTTTCCATATATTTTTGCAGAGACAACTTAGTCCCACTGTGCGTGAAGAAAATAGAAGTATGTAAAGTTGTGTCACAAGTAAACAGCTGTCTAAGTGAGCTGTTGCCTTTAAAGAAAGCTTCCCATACATGTTTTTTACAATTTGTAGTGATTTTGTATGTGCGCTGCATTATAACAGCAGAGTTCACAGACTTTATTTTTGTGTTTCTGTGTTTTCATAACCGGGGTCAGACACATGCAGCCCACCCAGTCTGTTGAAAGGGCGTTTGTATCTAAAGCATCACGCATATCCTGTGGTGCCTTTTAATACCTATTAGTCCACTCTGACTCATTTTTTTCCCCCCTGCATAATGTTAATGAAAGTCATTTTTCAGACATTACAAGCACAATGATTTGCAGTTAACCCATACAAACAAGAGAAATAGTGGGCAAACTGTTGTGACATTCATTGTATATAATGAAATCTTAATATGGTGCATATTTAAGTGAAAGGTTAGCAACATAAAGGGCAAATGGATTGCCTGGCAATGAATTTTAAGCAGCTATTGATTTTACACTACTAGCCACCTCTTTCCCTGAATGATAATTTTGAAAACGGCACACTGCTTATCTTAAAGCTGATCTGACACAACAGGACAACAGGAATACACTGAATATTAAGGCCAATGCAGACTGAGATAAGCAGCAGCCTTCCTGATGTTCACCGCACTCATTCCACTTAATGAGAAGACATGTAAAGTATGAATGTACGCTACAAAATTCAGCTCTGCAAATACTTCAACCAGGAAATAGACAACTTTGATAAAAAAAAAAATAAACATTGCAAAGACAAAGAGGAACTGGTTATTTGGAAATGTAACGCAATCTAAAGAGCACTACCAAATTGGGGAAAAGAAAGTAAAAACCCTCACAGTTGTGCTGGATGAAAACCAAAACATAACTTTAATTTCTGCAAAACCCCAAACAAGCTTCTCGCACACCAGATTTGAATAAGTCCACGTATGGTTTTCTGCCGTACATTGAAGTATTTTCCTTTCCTTATATCCAACATTTCTAACTCGTATTTTTCTTAATAGAGTTTGATCTGTTAATGAGATGCACAAGTTAGAATAATCCAGCAAAGTAGTTCACCGTTTAACACCAACTGATTGATCTGGTGAGAAAGGTATTGTAATTCATGACCCGCCACAGTGGTCGTTATACATGCGTGAACTCTACGTGAGCACTTATTGTACACAGACTTGATCCCACCTCCACGATACAAGCGCTGCACTTCCTCCCTCTCTGCCTTTATCCCTCTTTCTACTGTGCCGTCTGAGATTGAGAGAAAGTTTGAGAGTTCATGCTCTAGCTGGGTTAAGGCTGGCTCAGCACTCAGCATCATAAAATAGTGCAACCCTTCAACAGGCTGGTGTCCTGTCCGGAGCTCATGCCGTATGTGTGCAGAGGCTAAAGTTGGCGTTGCAATACTGTGCAAGACACCCCAAAAAATGCCATTGTTGTGGTGAATGTTTAAGTGTTGGTTTTAGTATTCTTTTTTTAAAGGTTCTGACTGTATTTGCCTGTGTTCTCACGCCACTTCAGTTTCTGAAATGTAATAGGCTCTGGCAATATGAAGGTGTTGGTTTCTCTCATGTGCAGTAGTGCCTCTTTATCTACAGCTAATCTGAGTTCATTGAGAATTTTACCAGTGTTGTCTATCATTTGTTTGACATAGCCACCCGCTCACGAGTAATTCTAACATAATAACACAATAATTATTATGTCTGTTGAACTTGAAATGGACAGTAAGTGGGAAACAACTTCTGACTGCACAAGATGATATAAACCTTTTACAATGTCTGACGGAGATTAGTGATTCAATTCAAACTTTAGTTTGTTCGTGTTCTTTTATGTTTATACACCGTATACATTATGATGTCACGTACAAACAACCATTGCCTCATGTTAGCTAGAGCCACTTTGACCCTGTAAATACAATAATCATAAAGGGCTAATTCCATTAGACATTTTTTCGCTCTCTCACAGATGGTGTGTACCTTGAACAGTGACTCACACTGGCACGCTCAGACCGAAAATATGACAAATAAGTTCATGACATCAGAATTAAAGGAAAGGAAAAAGCATCTCAGTATTCATTGCTGGATATAAGATAAAATGTATGCTTGCAAAATGCTGTTAAACAGGTGCAAGACGAGCCGAGCAGATCGATGTCCAGACTGATCAATGGTCACTAAGGTCACTGTGGTGCAGTGGGTTTGCATGCTGTTGAATAGCAGGTGTAACTTGTGTGGGAACCAGTGATAACTTCAATTCCACATTGTTTTTGACCACAGTAAATGCAAAAAACAACAACTATTTGTGCATTATTATCCGATAAAAGCGAATCATCCCTCTTATCACATTTAAACAATTCGTATCAGTTCGCTGCACTTATTGAATTCGTATTTGTTTACTGCACTTATCCTATTCGTAGTAGTTTGTAGCACTTATTATATTCGTATTAGTCTGTTGCAATTATTGTTTTCGTAGTAATTTGCCTCTGCACTATACTTTTGCTCTGGCTTATGCTTTAAGATGCTTGTTTAAGAAAGGAGAAAGAGACTTATGACTTCTGGTGACTAGTAGTTCTCTTGAATACCTATGTTGAATACACTTATTATAAGTCGCTTTGGATAAAAGCGTCTGCTAAATGACTGTAATGTAATGTAATGTAATGTAAACAATTGGAACAGACTGGAAACATGTCAGAGCCCAGTTTGTGTGCTCTTCAAAGGCTTGCTCTGGTTTATGCTTTAAGATGCTTGTTTAAGAAAGGAGATGCACTTATGACTTCTGGTGACTAGTAGTTCTCTTGAATACCTATGTTGAATACACTTATTGGATAAAAGCGTCTGCTAAATGAATGTAATATAATGTAATGTAATGTAAACAATTGGAACAGACTGGAAACATGTCACCAGTCTGTGTGCTCTTCAAAGGCTTGTCCTGTCCCCTAGCTCCTCCCTCTCTGTACCGTGTGACAACAACAACTCATCCACAGAGCGGAGCTGCACTTTTCAGCTCATTTTGCTCCTGTCATTCCTCCTCCTATCTTTGATCATTGTCCCGCAGCTCAGCTCAGAACACCCCCTCTCCCCTCCCCTCTCTCTCTCTCTCCCCAGCACGCCTTTCGCAGGCAGCTCTTTTTACTTCACAACTTCTCCGAGGAGCTAAACTCGTGGATTCTTTCCATTTAGTGGCGTCTCGGTTTTTTTTTCTACTTTGAACTACTCTCTTCCCCCCCCTCCTCCTGTAGGTGACCATGGCCGTACCGGCTGCTCTGATCCCACCGACTCCTCTGCTGGTTTCTCCGCCTCAGATCTCGACTCCCTCCGCGACGACGTCCCCTCCGACGACTACAACTCCTCCGTCGCAGTCTCCATCCCTGGCTCCGCCGTCCTCCTTGCCCGGGCAGAACCTGTTCAGGTCGGAGCTCCTCTCCACCGGCAGCCCGAACGCATCTCTACCGCCCGGCAAACCGGTGTACTCCACCCCGTCGCCCGTGGAGAACATACCGCAGAACAACGAGTGCAAGATGGTCGAGTTGCGCGGTGCAAAGGTGGCCTCTTTCACGGTGGACGGATGCGAGCTCATCTGCCTCCCTCAGGCGTTCGACCTGTTCCTGAAGCACCTGGTCGGAGGGCTGCACACCGTCTACACCAAGCTGAAGCGTCTGGAGATCACGCCGGTGGTGTGCAATGTGGAGCAGGTCCGCATCCTCAGAGGACTCGGCGCCATCCAGCCCGGGGTGAACCGCTGTAAACTCATCTCCAGAAAGGACTTCGAGACGCTGTACAACGACTGCACCAACGCCAGGTAAGCGGACAGCTCTTGTGTGGTGTTTTTAAAAAAAAAAAAAAAAAAATGTTTTTGAATTGTGGTTTAAATGTTTTTACGGATATAAAGTAATGCGTAAAGGCGCAGGAGCAAGGAAGGGGGAGACATTGTTCCTCTTTAAGAAACAAAAAAACCAATAAAACAAGTGGTTCAAGCGATGACATTCATTTAATAATCATTATATTACATTACATTACAGTCATTTAGCAGATGCTTTTATCCAATAAGTGTGTTCAACATAGAGAACTACTAGAAGTCATAAGTCTCTTTCTCCTTTCTTAAACAAGCATCTTAAAGCATAAACCAGAGCAAAAGTATAGTGCAGAGGCAAGTTATTATGAATACAATAATTGCAACAGACTAATAATCGACACTGGTTGTATACAGTGAGTGCGGGTTTAAAAAAAAATTAAAATAAAATGTGCTTGTGGTTGCTCTGTTGGACGGGAGGAGGCCAGAGCGCACCACCAGGGAGAAAGTTTAGTCAAAGTTTTTTTTTTTTTTTTTTTTTTTTTTTTTTTTTGTAACACTTGTTCCATGATGGATAGCCTGTCCACCGCAGGACACAGGGTCGATACTGTAGGCTACAGGACGGCTGAGTCCACCACGCTGCTGAATAAACTTCCAAGAAGTGTAGAGCCGCTCCTGCTAAATGTGACAAATAAGAGCCAGTCACTTTATTTTTATTTTTTTTAGCATCCTCACTTTACTTTAATTCCCCCTTAATTTAAAGGAAACTTTTAAACAACTTCATTTTCCCCCGGAAGAATATTGGGTTATGTATATGCCCTTGCCACAGGGACAGTGCAATTTCAATTTTTGTAATTTTTAGTAAGTAAACAAGACTAAACCCAGATTATCAGAATTATATCTCATTAGTGATTTAATTGTTTTTCTTAGTATTGACAGCCAGTTCATTTTTTAAAAGGAGGTTACAGTACACTCACAACCCCTGTATGAGTGTATGAAGCCATGTTTTTCACTTAAATGCTAAGGATAATTGCCACACACACACACACACACACACACATGAGAACAAGCCTTTTATCAAACAATCCTTGATTTGTATTAAACAAGGACATTTATCCACAGTAAGCGAAGGCATGGAAATGAATGCATTAACCCCGTATTACCAAATCAAATATTTTGTGCTGTAAACGTTTTAATATGGGGGTGATTTAAAGTGAGGATCAATATTTGATTAAAAGCCATTTTTTACCGTCCTGTTGCTCCTGGCTTTGATGTATCGCTCAGTCTCGCAGGATGGTTCAGCCTGGTCAAATTTACCATCTCACCTGTCACTATGATTGATTCCATATTGATCTGCTACCCAGAAATGAGCTGGAAATGCAAATATGATGGAAAGGCTCACATCAGTGGGGGGTGGGTGGGGTGGCAATAAACACTTTGAGTCACTTTGGTTATCTCGGTGTATAGGCATCCAGCCTTTTTGAAAAAAAAAAAATGATATAGTGTGATATATATTTATCACATTATATATATATAAAAATGACAGATTTTAAGAATCTAAAAACTCATTCCTGACTTTTTATATGCTTGCTCAGTATCCCAAGTACATGTGGAAAATAAAACACTTTTACACATTTACACACACAGAGCATTTTGTGCCATTAAGATCCATATGTATGATGAGGTTAAATAAATTTTGACCCTCACAGAACTGCTGTGTTGGCAAAGTGAGCCTGGTCATAAGAAAAAGGAAAATTATCACAGTGACATATTTATTTAATTCTAAAGCATTTCTCTTGTGTTTTACATTTATTTCATTTTTTAGTAGCTCGCATTTTATTTTCTCTTAATGCTTGCTTCACACAATGTTCTAAATACGCCTCAGCTCCATATTTACATTCTCGTTGTAATCGTCTCAACAGCTCACCTGTGCACTTTGGCGCTCAGGCATCATTTACATAAAGCATCAAGGGAGCAGACCCCCCCCTCCTCCCTCCTCTATAGAGGAAAAAACACACTGTGCAGTGATCCTCTCCTCCAGTCTGGCGCGGGGGGGCTTCAGGTGACAGAGTATGTGGTTGAACTCTCCGGGTTGTCAATGGGGGGATGGCCAGCGATGGGGTTAAAGGATAATGCAGTGCCTCGCGTCGCTTTAATGACGCTAAAGTGGTGGGCTATTACGGGCACACGGACAGGACCGTAATTGTCTCTGAAAGCAGCCAGGTACTCCCGGTGCTGGGCTGAAATCAATCACTCAGACCCGGCCTGCCCGCCTGCCTGCCCCATTTGGAGAATTACATCACGGAGCGGCGAGGCATCCGCCGGATAAAAGGCTCCTGTTACTTAGAAAAGAGTTGATTTTATTTGCAGAGGGGGGAGGGGGGGTAGGATGTGCGCTTTACACCGTCTGTCGTTGAAATTGCTGCTGACAAAATGATCAGTCGGAGTAAACAGGACACGTGTTGCCCTGCAGGTGAAAAGCAGTTTTCCCCCTCTCCAAAGAGGTTTTGTACCAACTTACTGTCAGTTTAAAAAAAAAAAAAAAAAAAAAAAAAATACAGAGTCCACCGGGTTAACCCGTTTGGGTTACACAACAACAGCCCACTGCCTGGGTCAGTTTAGCTTTTCATCTCGCCCCCCCCCATCACCACAATGTCACTACTCTTATTATACAGAGGCAGAGTGGTAACAATGAAGTGAATAATACCTCCTCTACAATGGGTCTTACTATTTCACATGCTGCTTCTTTTTTTTTCTTTCCCTCCCACGGTCTATTGTGTTAAAACAACACTCTTCTCATTTTGCACACAGTGTGAATGTGAATAGCATCACAGAGCACCGCTGCATCCCGCTGTTTGAGTTTTGATGTGGACACAAACAAGCTCCGACCAAATTGTTCCCCACCATGCTTACTTTAGCGTAACACTTTTTGAACACATTAAATAGAAAACGGTGTTCAGAAATGCAGTGTAGGATTTTTTTTTTATTATATTGTGAAAGAGTAAAAATATAGGATTTACTTCTACAGTGTTTGAAATATGTGTACTTTCCCTTAATAAGCTGCACGGTGTTTTAGTAATTATTGTTCATCTTTAAGCATACTAGGAATACAGTCATTTTTGACCCCTTCATTTTCTTGAGGACTCTCGTGCCAGATTAGTAGTGTTGGCTCTTTGCTCCCAGACTGATCCAGGTTGAGTAATCTCCCCTACATTAAGACTCCGGCTCTCCAGGAGCCCTCTGTTCCAGCTACTTGTTTTCCTTTTCATTCTCCCCGTGGTGGGATGGAAAAGGTTCTTATTGCTGCGTGACACTTGAACTCTCTGAAAGGTTATTATAACACTGGGGTGGGGTGGGTGAGGGGGAGTGGTACGGAGATATCGCATATCTCTCATTGGTCTGCTTTGTGGGGGCAGGCTACCCGATGCCGGGGTGCAGAAATGCAGCAGTTAATTGACAATCATTGTCTACCCTTGAAGGTTAACCACACGCCCCAGACAATGTCCCACCACTGGGAAACGGGACGGCTTTTTCACTTACATGCCCTTCTTAAATAGATTTTTTTTTTCCCGGCTCGTTTCAGTCGGGCAGATCTCCCTCTGAAATGCTCCCGAGTGACAGGTCACAGTGGCACGACTTCTCCTTTAACAGATATATATTTAATTGCTACTGATATGACAGAGGGTGCTATGAGAGCTATCACCTCTCTTGTTCCTATTTCAAGAGTGTTTATGCCTAAACACACATATTTGCAAATGACGGTAATTGTTTTGTTTAGCGCTCAGTGTGAGCTGCCACTGAGGGTGCCAGCTTGTCTCTCTCCCTCCTCTCCTCCGCCGAGCTCTCTTATAATATATTTGTTTTCTACAAGGCACGGATGTGTTTACAGGTACTCAGGGGAGATTTCTGGATTCCATTCAAATCGTTCCCAGTCAGAGTGGGTGCTAAGATACCCGTCACCCGGCAACCACATCCAAGAGGGAGCTCGGGCGATAATAACTTCAAAAACAGAGTGACAGATGCCTGATTAGAGAGAGAGAGAGAGAGAGAGAGAGAGAAAGTGGTATACAAAGCGGTTTAAAATCCAAATCTATTCAAGTACTTCCTTGAAAGTCAAATTGGCCCTCATATTGTGTGTTGATTCTTCATTGAAGGGGGAAAAAAGCATTTTAAGATTTTTGTTTTTTTTTCCTGCATTTTTAATCCTTCAGTGGGGCTCTGCTAAATTTGATTAGGTACAGTACATGTGCTCAAGTCAACTGTGCAGTTGGCAGATGGCAGCAAGGTGTTTTTTTTTTTTGTAAACAAATAGTCTCCTTGAAAATCAGAATTGCTTTATTGACTTAACATCCATTCAGCTGGAACCAGTGCAAATTAAAACCTTTTTTTTTTTTTTTTTTAACCAAAATCCACAGACTAGCTCACTTAACAAAAGTATCATTAATTTTCTTCCTTTTGAGATCAGATTATTTATTATTTTTATAGCTAACAATGAGGCTGAGCCAGGACTGTCTCAAACCCCAGATTCCACTCGTTAAAGAGGCTTTGTTTGACAATGTCTAATGTGGTTTGTGGATTTAGAGGCTGTTTGCATGGCAGAGAGGCCTGTACTGTTAATTTGCCTGTTGGATGCATTAGTTGTCCAGGCTCCCATCTTATTTGCATGCCTCTACTGGATCGGCAGCAGCAATTGAAGTACCAATTAATATCTCTACCAAAATGAAATGGTGCAAAAATCACACATCGACATCAGGTCCGTCCATGCTAATCAGCATATTAAAATGACCTATTTTTACTATACTCACCAACTATAAAGGGGTATTAGCTTTGATTTTTTTTGTTTTTATAGACAACAGAGTTAAGCTGTTTAAAATCTATCTGTCTATATTACTTATCCAGCATATCAAACTAGATTTGTTAACAGTGATTTTACCTGGTGATTTTGCACTTGAGACTGATTGCCTGACATGCCAGCAATAGATTTTGGGTCACTCTGATTTCCGTTCTCCTCTTTTCCCACAGTCACAGCTCCCTCGCTTGTCCTCACTCACGGGCTCTTTCACATTACTGCACATTTAGGGAGCATGGCGGAAGTCACTGGTCCTCGTACCAGGATATTAAATGCTACTGACAGAAGTTAGAGGGAGCAGATGAGATTTTCTGATTGGGGAAGGAATGCAGGCCCTTGCCTGGCTCTGTCTAATATGGTCACATAGAGAAATTGATTTTCCTCAGAAATTAATTAATTTTTCATATAGCCCAAAGCTGGAGTTTAAAAAAGAGTGCGCACTTGCTGGTTTCCTATTTTCCCCCTCTTTTTAAAGAATTATTGCCTAATCATATTAATACTTTTGCCCCAAGGATGAAAAGATAATTGTACAAATGCATTTGGAAATATGTATCACTGAGTATTTATGATTAAATTATGCAAATAACTCCGCTCCCATCCTTCGTGGGCCCAGATTGTCTAATTAGGATTGATATGGCGAATAGATGTTGGGGAATCTGAATACAAGCATGTCCAAAGAGCAGAAAATTGAAAATGACAAGGCTGGAATCCTTAAAAAGTGTGTAGTTTTTTTTCCCTCTCTGTCTGTCTAATTCAGCGTGGCTGTATCAGGAGTTAATTTTCCCCGGCTTCATTTCTCGTTTGAGCTGACAGGAAAAGGAATCCATCAGGGAAGCAATCTCAGATGGGATTCCACAAATTTCCTCCACTTGTTTTTCTCTCCCCCTCTTCATTTTCGCGGAGGCTATCAGGGATGAATCTTCTCCTGAGTAAACACGCAGATGTTATTCTTCCACTGTTAATGTTGTTGGAGCTCTCTACTCAATACAAAGGACTCCTCCTAATAATTGAAGTATATTAAGAAAGGAATGTCATCCAACAAAAAAGCCCTTTGTACTTTTGGAATCACAGCGGAGTAATGCACATCATGTTATGATAGCACAACTTTAATATTTTCTTTTTCGACTGAAAGTTCAGAAACACCCTACGCAGATGCTTCTTCCTTTAAACAAAGAGAATATTTGTCCCAATTCCATGCAATCCAAATTACATCTTGTGTCAAGATAAATATGACAAAGTTACCTCTTATGTGTTAATAGCAGGCGATTGCTGAGTAGATGCATGCAAAGACAATATTTTTTTGTGTACATTTAAAACTTTTGATACCTGAATAATCGAAAATATCAAATTGTTTTTCAAAATGTCTTGAAGATATTGAAGTTTATTCCTTTTGAATAAACCCCATACATCTACGTGTTTCCACTAGTACCAAAATACAGAAAACAACTAAATATCTTTATGCAGATGACACACAGATTTATATAACAACATCACCAAGCGACTATGGTCCCATACATGCATTGAGTGCGTTTAACCAATCAATGATTGTAGGATGGTTGAGAAGATAGCCTCAGTAGGATTTAGAAAAAGTAGCACACACTGTCGATATCTTCAGTAGTCTCGACTGCTGTGATGCTGTCTGTCGATCAGACAGCTGCAGCTGATAAAGAACGCTCACTAAGACCAGGAGAGACCACACCGATCTAGTCTTTAGATCTCCACACCGGTTTCCTGTTTGGCCAAGAGTTGATTTTAAAAATACCACTGTTGGCTTATGAAGCACTGAATGATGTGGGGGCCAAAATACATGTATGATCTGCTGCTCTAGTTATGAACTGCTCGGACTTTTTGGAATTGCCTTATGCTGAAGGGTAGTACACAAATACATGCCCTGTCTTGTTTAAACTGTGCCATTTCAAATTTCTAGTTGGACCTGCACAGACACAGACGGACACACTGTACACTGACACTAGTTTGAGCGAACAGCTACATGTGAGTTAACAGCAGCTCGCTAGGCTCAGCGGTACATCACAGGGAAGAAAATCAGGGAGGAAATGACATCGGCTTCCACTCTCTTCTTCTTCTGTTAGCTTCAGATGAACGGCACAGCACAGGAACGGCTCCGGTGCCTCCAACAGTATCTATTAAAGGGCTGATTGTTATCTAATCTTTACCTGGCGCTAGCTGCAAAAGCCCCGAAGCTAATGACACTTGAGACTAGCAGCACATTCTATGGTGGTTCAAAGCATCTGCTTAGTCAATACCTTCTGATGGGAAAAAAAACCTAAGAAAACGGCCCCACAGCTATTTACGTGAAGTCTGAATTCACTTAGACACCAGAAACACTTTATGCAGTCAATTTGTTGCATTGGATTATAACTAACAATGTGCACAAAATCAGTTCCTGTTGAGCCAGCAGGCTACACACTAAACTGCTCTCTTGTGTCTGGTTTTTGGAGCTTCAGACTCTTGATGTTTAATTCAGGTTTCAAGAGTGTCTGTAAAATATATTTTAGAAGTAAATCCATGATTTAAATGGAAGCTAAACCATCATAAGTAAACAATTATAATGATAAAAATGCTGATGTCAAAGTAAGTGAATGTGTTTCTCAACAACATGTCTTTTTCCACATGTTTCACATATTTTTGGACAATCAGAGCACTGCAATGTCAGTGTGCCATAAATGCTTACAGCTTCAGATTGTTCTCTTCATACATGTAAAGGTCACATCTAAATGAGTAGTTCTTGCCACAGCATTGGACGCTGATCAGCAGATTGTTCCAGATCTGTCTTTCAAATCCCTTTAGCCTCGCTAAAGCTGCTCAATCAAAATCCAGTCATTAATCTTAAGGTCGCTTGTCAGCTCAACATTTCTTAAATTAGAAAATCAAGAAAAAAGTTGTAATGGTGCTACCATCAAATAATAATAATTAGAAAAAATAATTAGCTTGTATATATATATATATATATATATATATATATTTTTATATTTTAACAGCTAATGAAGTGCTTTTCAAATGCAGGTTCAAAATATAAAATAATACAAATGTCAAAGACTGTGCTGTGTGAATGTTTTATTCTTACAGTAGCGGTATTTTCAATACAGAATCAGTTCAGCTGTCAGCAGCTCAAAGTGAACTAGGCAGCTCCTTCGTTGTGCTGTAAAACGATAAGGTCTGCAATTTAGTCCGTTACCCAGAGAGATGGCCACACCCAGGGCTGCTTCCTGACGGCGTGGCACACCTGTAGAGGTTATGAGCGGGGGTATCAATATCACCAGGTCAACACATTTTCATCTAACACTGACATCTCTCTTTTGCCTCTGCTTCTATCTCCCCCCCTCCCTCTCTAAAGCCCTAGTGAGAATATTGGTGAGAGCCTTTATTGGTTGCAGCGCTTAGGTTTCTCTCCTCGTAGACTCAAATGTCACCGTCTCCCTGATGTTTCTTTAAAATCGCCTGTGCCACCACTTGCTGTGGCGCCCGGCTATTATTACCCTCCTCTTAAAGAGTGACAGTCGGGTCCTCGGAGACGTGACACAAACCTCGGCGGATGGAGCCGTGGCGCTGTGTCAAGCCAAAGCTCCCGGGCCAATCAGATAACACGGAAAAACAGACCGCTGCGCCCGGACCTGGTATGATATGAGGTTAAGTCAGGGGTTAGTTCTGTTGCACGCATTAGCGACACGACTCCTGCTTTAGTCTGAAATGAAAAAAATAAATATCACAGACTTGTTGTCATGGACATGAAAACACGTAACAGAAAAGCAAAGTTTGTGCGATGGGAATCACTTTAACTGTGATCTCAAGCCGCCAAAACTCTGTCCATGCGTGCGCCAACGCCTTGAAAGCAATGTGCTCTAACAGTTACTTACTAGTGTGTGTGTGTGTGTGTGTGTGTGTGTGTGTGTGTGTGTGTGTGTGTGTGTGTGTGTGTGTGTGTGTGTGTGTGTGTGTGTGTGTGTGTGTGTGTGTGTGTGTGTGTGTGTGTGTGTGTGTTTTCCCAGTGACTCCACAGCAATGCAGAAAATACAGTGAGACATGTTCTCTATGGAAATAAACACGGTTGTGATAATAAAGCCGCCCTCGGCTGAAATGGTTTGTCCACATACATTAACCCCTGCCTAGCTCTCACATTAGCGGCGTTCGCGCGTGTGTGTGTGTGTGTGTGTGTGTGTGTGTGTGTGTGTGTGTGTGTGTGTGAGCTGCCCTGCAAGAGAGGGAGAGTGTGATAGAGAGTGAGGGAGAGAGAGAGACACCCTCGCGCAACTTCACATATGAATGGTCTCGTGTGAAAAGGAGGATGAATTGAGTCAAGCTGACATAGCATGCCAATAAGCTTTGTCTCATTTCCAATGCCGTATTCATTTGTGCCACAGAGAGATTTATTGCATGATTGACAATTATGAGAGGGTGACCTAGTTCTTTGTGATGGAACAAAAATGGTTTTCATCAGTTGTCTTTGCTGTCTTCTGCATTGTGTGTGTGTGTGTGTGTGTGTGTGTGTGTGTGTGTGTGTGTGTGTGTGTGTGAGACGCTCCCTGGTAAAGAATAGGAATAGCCTCGTTGCAATGAGATACTCTTTTCCCCCCTTACCCCTCCAACTAGTGAAACTCATGCATTTTTCTAGTAATGGCTTCATATATTTTGCATAGAATCACATCATCCACTATGTCTGTTCCACAGCAGAAAAAAAAATGAATTTCCTACCCCATTAAGCAATGTGAGCTGTCCAAATGGATCACGTTAAAGTGACATTTTTACGAATGCTCTTCAATCTCTAACTTTGGTGTGGAAATAAAAAGAAAAAGGAAGTAATTTGGTCCGTTTGTGAAATATATTTATATAATATATATTTAAATCTATATATTTATTACTGGCTGTTCTGTTGTTGTTACCTGATCACTCAAATCCCAAATACACTCATCCTTTTACTGCTATGACTGTCAGTAAAAGGGCTTCATTTGTTGCTTACGTTTCCTGATTCCTTTATCCCTTTATGGTTCACCTGTCTTTTGGCTGTGTGTTTTTTTGTGTGTGTGTGTGTGTGTGTGTGTGTGTGTGTGTGTGTGTGTGTGTGTGTGTGTGTGCCCAGTCAGGCTTAGATTACTACGACTGTGAGGAGGAAGTCTCCGCTCCTCCTGGGACTCCTGCTTGACTGGCCCCACAAATGATACAAGCCAGGGTTTAGTTGGGAGTTAATATCCTGCAAAATTGTCCCGCACAGCCTCGGCAGAACGGCGGATGATTAAATGACACAAGCATATCAAAAACATTTTTCTCAGACTAGTGGCTGTTAAGTGTTGCGCCGGTGAGCCCGTCTCCCAAGGTTACCATTAAAAAGAAAGAAATATTCAGCGGGAAGTGGGTGTCATTGAGCTGTGAACGTGTGTGTGTGTGTGTGTGTGTGTGTGTGTGTGTGTGTGTGTGTGTGTGTGTGTGTGTGTGTGTGTGTGTGTGTGTGTGTGTGTGTGTGTGTGTGTGTGTGTGTGTGTGTGTGTGTGTGTGTGTGTGTGTGTGTGTGTGTGTGTGTGCATTTGTGCACCTGTATGAGCGTGCATGCTTTAGATGTTTTGTGTAATGCCCTGTTTTGAGTGGTGATAATATCTCAATAGGATTTCAGGGTCTCATTGAGAGGCTTGCTAGAAGGTTGAGAGGACATATGCTAATTGTGCCAAAGAAGCTCATCTCTCAGAAACACATCCCACAAGAGTTTTCCTTGTACACTGGATCTCCCAGTGACAAAAAAGAAAAGAAGAAGAAGAAGGCTTGAGGCTCCAAAGCGATCTATTTTATCCTTTCCTTTTTTTTCTAAAGGATGCAATGCTTTGTTTTAACCTCCGCAGGAAAAAAAGGAGATGAAAGGCGGTGTAATAAAGCCAAAAAGGTCTTTCTGTAGTTATCAAATGGCCTTTCACTCCTGACCTTTTAAGATTGCCACAGTAGGAACTGGAGACAATGCTAGAAATACAGATCGCGTTTCAGAGATCAAACACTTCTTTTGTGTAGTTTACTTGCACGGAGAAGAAAGGAAGAACATTTCACAGCCCATCATTTGAACCTAGGGAAGAAAAAAAAATAAAACAAACCAAAAAAAATAATATTTGGAAAAAGAATGAACTGCCTTGTCAGCGCCTGCACAAATCAAACACTTAAAAAGTAAGGCAGCGACGGATACATTTGGGTTCAGATGCATTTCTTTATCTCTTCCTTTATCTGATATGCTCTTGCCACAGCAATGGTCTTTGTGTGTTTTGTCTGCTTTGGGCTCTTCAGTGTGTGTGTGTGTGTGTGTGGGTGTGTGTGTGTGTGTGTGTGTGTGTGGGTGTGTGTACACATGCATTTACAGTACTGTTTGCTCTTTACATTTAAATGCATGACATTGACATATATAGAAACCTTTTCACATAGCTGTGCTGTTTGCTTTCCCCACTGTTGCATGCCAGATAGGCTAATATTATTTTAATCGATGCTGTCAGATGGAAAGCCTCATGCTAATTTTAATAAAAAACAAACCAGACAATGCTAAAGCTTTAGATGAAATGGATGTGTGGCTGTAAGATCCCAAGTCCACCGCACTTCTGGAAACATCACCCGGTTCATCGTATGTTTCTGATCTGCACTTACTGTACTCTGGACCCTCCATGCCTCAGTGAAACACTATTTATATTTGATGGTTGCACTTGTGACACGAAGGCTCAGGATCGGGTTATTGGAAATGACAAGCCGCTGCATAGTAATGACAGGCCTACAATACCCAGCAGCCCTTTTTTAATCAACCACACCCATAGACGGGCCGACTACAGAGCTCGCTTATCATGCTCTTAGATGTAGAATGTTATACTGATGCGTCGATGGCACCAGGCATTCCTGTCATTCTCGACATTCCGCTGAGCGGGCACTCTTGAGCGCAGAGCGACGGTGCCTCTGGACCCCGATGGGTTCCTGTATAAAGGGGCCCAGTTGAGCCTGTTGACAGTTCCTTGGCACCGTTGTCTCAGCAGGACCACATCAGTTGGAGCAGCGGAGAGGCCGTGGACTGAGGGCCGTCTGGTCAGCGCAGAGAATGGAGTTGGAGAAGATTAGGCTTCACCCGCGGGTCATTGTGTTCCCAGAGAAGGCCCGGGCCCCGTCGGCCTCGGTATTGTTAAAGGGAAAGGTCAGGTCCAACGACCAGGCTAAGCCTATTAAACAACCCGCACAGCTTGGCCCTGGAAACCTGACTGTGCTTTCTCTTAACTACCGAGCAGGGAGGGAAAAATCTGCTTCGAACAGCTGAGGTCGGCCATATCCTGATGTGAACTGGAGACCACAGCTAATTGGAAATAATATAACTGTATACTCATATGAAAGCATTGCACTCGTGCAGCAATTTCATATTGCATGTTTCATTTCCTTAAGTACCTAATTGTTCTCACAGAGCCCTGAAGTCGGCACGCTGTACGGTGTGTGCGCTCGGCTGCCGGTGTCAAGCAAATCCTCACATTTATATCCTCTCAGTACTAACTGCTTATGTACCGCATTCATAAGGTCGTCTGAGCCCCAACACACTCCCATAAGTCTCCTTTAGCTCGTAGTGATGGCTGATGTCAGGGATGTCTGGCGAATGAAAGGAAACACGGGCAGATAGCGTTTGATCCGTGATGGAGATGAGTCCACATAGGAGCGGAGCCAGTGATTAATAATGGCGCATCTGGGTAAAAAGGATGTCATCCCCTGGACGTCTAATGAAAGCTCTTGAACATATCTGGGAGAGGCGATATGTTGACAGTGGATGATGCAAATGAGGCTAAATGTGAGAGGAAACCTGAAATGAATCACCCCCGCTGTCTCCGCGGCGTTCGTGTGCATGTGTGTGTGCTCAACCGCGTGCACGTATGTGCCCCGACCAGCAGCCAGCCGTTTACGCCGCACAAAGCTCGGTGTGACACTCTCCCTCCTTTGTCTCAAACTGCTAACTGTATTTAATTTCACATCTTATCGGGCCGGGCTTTGTCTGTCTGTGAGTCTCCGCACAGTGGAGGCGACCCCCGGAGATAAACTCTGTCAGGCTCTGGGGTGATTTATTAAATTCTGATTTCTGTGAAGGACTTTAATGTCGAGGGGGTGGTGAAAAGCGGGAGGGGTGGATGTGGCGGGGAGGGGTGTTGGCGGCGGGGCTTGGGGGGGGGAGAGAAAATATGTCGCAGGTGTCTCTGCCAGCCCCGGGCACTGTTCTCTCTCCATTACCAGTATTGTTAGGTATAGAGAGGCAGGAGAAAAGAGAGAAGTAGGAATCTATGCTGAATTTCCTGTCTTTGTTGTGGCAGCGGGCTTGTTTTTTCCCTCCGTTCCAGGCCAGAACAGCGGTATCACATCTCACTTGTTTGGACTGCAGATAGCGGCGGGAGTGTGGAACGTGGGGGCGACCCAGCTCGGGTTTAACCGCTATATTGTCTTGCCTCTCCCTCTCTTCCTCATGACACCTGAACGGGGCTCTAACCCTCCATCCAACTCTATTAGGTAAATCCTTTGACCTTATCGACCCATCCAAGATTTGAATAAATCCCGATGTCAAGACATGGGCGATATATTTTGCAGAGTTTGGCAGATTTTGTGGGGCAGCTATCTGGAACCACTTGCTTCAATTTCACACATCTTCTCGTGAAGCACACTTCACAGGTCAATTGCGACTGCCGAAGCTCAACACGTTAATTTTTATATCGCTTTATTCATCTCAAATGCATCAGCTCCACCCCCTTCGGAAAAAAACACGTTTTACATTTCTCTTTCATATCACCTCGATCTAAATTGACGCGTTATCATACATGGATCTCAGAGGAGGGGATCAAATAGTGACTGTCAGTGGTGAGCGGCGAACCGCGCTTTTGAACACGATTTAGTCCTCCACATTATAAAATATGCTTTAAAGCTAAATCACAAGGTGCTTTTCATATGACCCTCCCCCTTTGTGAGGATTGTTTTTTAAAACAGAGAACAGAGCCATAAAAAGGGACGCGTTGCCTCCTCAGATATCTGTGAAGCAGTTTGATCAAAAGGGAATATTGGTGAGGGGCCGCCGCTGGTTCTCGTCTCCTACACGGTGCTTCCCAAAGGGGCCCTTTTCCTCTCCGACGCCTCGGTTCTCCAAAGTGATGAGCGGATGATAAAGAGTTGTGGATCCCATATATTTATTTATTGCTCGTATTGAAGAAGTTAATAGAAGACGGGTGGGTCGTGATGCGTGAAGGGCTGCACAGGACGCGACTTCTCGTCTTAGACGCGGAACTATAGAAAGCCGGGCCGAACGCGTACATCAAACCACGCGGATATGCGTGTGCACAGCTACCCACATGCTCTATATCAAATAGTTAACCCCCCCCCCCTCTCTTTTCTCCTCCCATTTTTCTTTTCGAACCACGGGCATATCTCGCTCTCAGGGTGGCTGGTAAATCAAACCTAGCAGATGACTTTGCAAAGCCACAAACTCAATCCTACATCTACTTCCACAAAACTAAACAGTCAGAGCTCAGCAGTCCCCCCCCCATCCCCCCCAAAAATAGCCCCACAACATCAGTTTAACCACACTTTCTCTGTTGCAGAAGCAGAGTTGGGTTTGACCTAGTATGCAAACCCCCGGTTAGCAGGTTTGATTGAGCGGAGCCGGGGATGTTAGGGCCGGCTCCTCTGATACCTACGTCTCCTTGTCTCCATTGTTCTCTGCAAGTCAGCATCTTTTGTCTTTGCCACTGATTTGTCTTTTGATCTGCTGCGAGTGATTTATCTGCATGGAATCGTTTTTCTCTCTGTTCCCCCCCTCAGGAAATTTGGAATGAGGCTGGCCTAACCTTGCCAGGGCCAAACAAAGCCCGAGAGCTGATCTCATGTATTTTGATGCTGTTTGTGAAAACGACACACACACACACACACACACACACACACACACACAGCTTAGACTTTGAGGGCTGAATTTTTTTTTTTTTTTTAAAGCACCCCGACGGTGTCCGTTATTTTGTGTTTCTCTCCAACAGATGTAAGTACCTCCAGCGAAATTTCCATTTGGAAGTGACATGTTTTTCAAACTGGAAATTATTAAATGGTAGTAAGTGGATTTAAGTGGATACTTCTCATGCAGGCTACTAGGCCGCTCCACACAGAACCCCTCCGGGGAGCCTAAACCCCGCTCGCGGTGGCTGAGATCACCAGGTAGGGCTAATGGAACGGGGACCCTGATGTCTTCCGACCGCAACAGTTTTCCCTCTGTTTGCCTGGTAAAAAACGCCAGAGGTTTTTTTTTTTGGGGGGGGGGATTGGAGTTGACAACCCTGAGGGGATTGGAGCTGTTTGCCTTGCGTGCTATTTTTTTTTTCATCCGCCCTCATGTGCAGCTGTTATAGCGTCCTCCCTCCTCCTACCAGCTGCCAAAGAGAGGGAGAGGGAGAGAGAGAGAGAGACATAGAAAGACAGAAAGGGAAAGAGAGCCTCAGTGAGGGGAGGGCTGGAAAGAGGCGGGGGGGGGAGTAAACACAACCACTCAACACCTGCTGCCCGGTGAGGAGAAAAGGTGTGTTTTAGGAGAGGGGGGACGACGCAGAGATACGTGGTTAGGGAGAGGCGACATGAGTACAAAAGCCTGAGATTGTGTTAATGTGGGAGTGAGGATTGTGGAAATGCAAAGATTAGAGGAGGGACAGGTGGGGTGGTGGTGGTGGTGGTGGGGGGGTTACATGCAGGTAGGCTACAGTATCGGGCTCTATACCTTTGGTGTTCTAAGTGCTCCCTCATGCGCACAGTCTGGTAATCTTTAGTGGTAATCTTGGAAAAATATAGATAGGTGTCTTTGTTCTGAATGCTGGAGTCTCATTGCTCCAGATGTTTACCTGCTTTTTTTTTCGGGGGGGGGGGGGGTTTGAGGGCCTAGCTTGTTTGTCTGAGATTTTTATTTATTTTTTCTTGGTAAACGCTAATTATTTTTTCGTCACCGGCGAGAGCCCTCCATGTCCATGTCGCCTCCCAGGTAGCAAATAGAGCAGGTGACGAGAGAGTGCAGAGCTGTTTGCACAATTAACGTTTTCCTTTCATTGAACCTAAATGTACTTGTGATTTTTCGGCAAATACTACGGCGTGATACCATTCGGACGCCCGCGATAAGAACGTCCTCTGAAAGTTTGTGCGTGCGAGGGTGCTTGGACTCCTGTCCAAAATGTGCATATGCATTTAAATCAAATGAAGTAAGCAATCTTTTAAATCAGCCATTTTCTCTGTATCTGAGAAGTGCAGAGTCCCCCCCACCACCCCACCCCCTGTTCCGTATGGGACTGAAACGTCAATTGGCTGACATTATCTAAACAAGAAATATTAAAACTAATTAAAGAAATGTCTCTGTGAAATCTTGATAAGACTGGGGTTATTTTTTTCCCCTTCCTCTCTCTCTCTCTCTCTCTCTCTCTCTCTCTCTCTGACTGCACCGAGCTCTGTTAGGAGACTTGCCACAGGCTTGTCTGAGCAGAGGAAGTTATGAAACTCCTGATGCCATATCATTTGCACAAGGAAGTTTCAAGCCCGTTCCTCTGGCTCTGTTGACTGGAGTCCATAAAACAGCTTTATTAAAAATGACACCGTTCCACTCCGTATTTGCTCAGTGGCTGCTCATCTCGGTCAGGTCACATGTTGCCGTGCAGCGTGGCCAACAATAGCCTAGAGTTTATGACAGATAGCAGCTGTCTGGGCCCGACTGTGTTGTGATAACATATTGCGCACTGTACATCTCCAAATCTGCTGCCTTCTCATCGAGATAATCCGCTTCTGGTTTTTCGACAGAAAACTGTCTCGACCACAATTCAAAAAGCAAGTCGGCGTCGTTCCAATTTCCTGTGACCAACTGCACACGATAGTAAATCATGAAACCCGAGGTGACATGGCAAAAAAAACGCTGCACGGACGGACGGAATGAATGTGTGCGTGGCAGGATTGATGTAACACCGTTTCTTTGCATTGCACAAGTTGAATACTCGGGTTAAATGCTTCAATGTGGAAACAGCCTGGTGTTTCTCAACCAAAAGCACAGTTGCATCCTGATTAAAAGGCCCTAAATCAGTACTACATTAATGTCGAGCAACGTGTGTCTTGTGTGCACTTGCAGAAGTGCCCGTGTGCGTGCGTGCACGGCAATGGATGTATAACATAACGCCACAGAGGGAACACAAGAGAAGGAGGGAGGGGGTGAGTGTTCAGAATTATGTTGTGGTCGCCTCCTGTTTAGCTTTTTCCCGGAGCCCCGGGCGACTGGAAGGCATCAAGGACACCTGGGTGCGACTTTATTAAAGTATGAAATGAGAGGTCAGTGACGCGGCGGTCCCACACATGACATCCTGCTGCTGGCCCCTTTCTTCCCCCAGCCCCCCGCCTCCTCCCCTCAGCCCAGGGCTCCGACGACTCCTCTATGAAAGTCTGTTTCATGAATCCCCCTGAGGGACCCCTCAACTGCTCTTTTCCGCCGATACAATTTAATTCCTGATAGGTCTGTTAGACGGAGGCCGCATCTATCAGGGCTTTTAATTAATGTGGCACCACTCTCGGTGTATCACAATGTTTATCTGAAATTCATGACCAGGGCGAGGACGGACGGGATTCTTCAAAGATGGCTTGTTTTTTCCCCCCTTTTCTAGTTGAAATGTGAATTTTAATTAGACTCGGTTGTTACTCTGAGGGCTTGTAAAAAAAAAAAAAAAAAGGGGGGGGGGGGGGGGGGGGGGCTCTGCGCTTGTTACACGGAGGCATGTGTGTGCAGCGCTTTATCTGCTCACTTACTGTCACACCTTTTCCAATGTGTTTATTTTCCTTTATTAATGTTCACGTATTTTGAAGGAAAACAATGTGGTGAATAGGGCTCAGGAAACCACCTACAAAAGTGCAATTGACTGAATTCTTTGGGCTTCACTGTAAATCCACAGCCCGACAATGGGCTGGCCCCGACAACTGTTTGTATTGGCAGGCTATTTCCAGCCTAATAGCTGTACAGTATCATTGTCAGCCTCTTATCATGGCAGGCACAGCCCTTTCTGACACGCTGACACCTCAACGGTGTGTGTTTGGGAGGGGAGGGTGAATGTATCTTTGTGTGTGTAAGCACACTTGTTTATGTATATATTTATGTCCACTGTCAAAATCTGTTTGTCTAAGAAAAATGATTCCGTGCTCTCGTTAGCAGACCTCGGTGTGCAAAGAGAGAGTGTCACAGATGAAGGAGATATCAAAGATAACCACATCTCCAAACAAACATGGACGGCGTTTTAGTTTTACGCGTCACACTTGTTAGCGCTGGTTCCAGAGTCCCGTTTCACACGGTGAGGTTGGTTCGTACGCCTTGCTTAATGGTCGTGTTTGGGTTGGGGTTTAGGAGTGTGGGCACAAAGCCCTTAATTGTGAGGTTTAACATTTCGCAATTAAAAATCTCCCCTCATTGCTCTGAGGAACGAATGAAGCCGCGCTTTGATGTGCTTTAATCAGCCGAGATGCATTGTAGTTTAAGAAGCATAAAGATGCCAGATACATTTCTGATTTTTAAATTGACACACTCTTCCACCTTTGAAGATAGATTTTTTTCACCCCCTGGCTCAAAGCAGCGAAAGCTCAGTCCCTTGAACACCCCCACCCCCCCGCCCCGCCACCGCCACCACCACCACCACCACCACCACCACTCTCAGATTCTGGGGCACAGATCTCTATCTCCCATTCTAAAGTGGCCAAACAGGATTAGGGAAGAGGAGCGCTTCTACTTCGCCAGGACCGAGGCAGCATACGCAGCGATTCGCCAGAGCTTGACTAAAGATCTTAGATGCACACTGTGACTGTATCAGCTGCTGTTTTCTCACCTGTTGGAGGGGCGTTTAGTCATCCTCTGCATGACATGCTGATGTGATCAAAAGACTCTTCTTTCCATGTTTCTCTCATGTGTTCTTGTATTGCTAATTTCTGTTGCTGCGCCATTAGCAAATGCTGTAGAATGTAGATTATGGTGCCACTCTCCAGAGGTATCCTTGTTTTGCTCTCTTGTTGTCAGAACAAAATCACTCATTAAGATCAGATGGGGAGAAAAAAGAACAAAAATATTCTTATGAGAGGAAAAAGTAATGACAGTTTGATGACGGCTGATCTGGAGGCTATTTTTTGGAGGACACAATCCAGAGTGAGCTACCCTGGCATTTAAGTGTGGGCCGCTCCTAGAAACTAAAAATCTCCCCGGCAAGCAAATTAACGGGAGCAGGGATTCGGTAATAATGGAGGTCCTCGGCTTTTGTTTCACCGTGACAGATGGACGGTGTGTGCTCAAATCGAATTTTGGCTTTAATTGCATTGTGGCGTTTATAATTTATCTGCTCCACGGATTCTGTTTACAGGTTTATGGGGCCTTTTGAAATGCCCGTATGCTCTCTTTCCCTCTACTTCTGCTTTCCCTCTCTTCTCTCTCCTTTTCTCTCTCTCTCTCTCTCTTGTTTCTGTGTGTGTGCAACGTGTCGGCCAGATCCTTTTTCATCCCCCACTACAGCCGGATAAAGGACACTGTAATTCTCCGAGAGTGCGGTGTTCATTACCGTAGCAGTTTGCCCTCCAGGGTGAATGTGTTCAATAAGTGAGATTGTCTTTTTTTCCAATATACACTTAAACGGTATAAGATTGCAAATGTAAGCTCCGTAGTGCCCGTCTGCTCCAATGCTCACTGTTCAAATCATTTGGATCACTTGGATAGGTGAACGCAGACATAATCAAATATCTCTCCTTTCCAATAACTCCCGCACATGCATACAAGGACGCTGACACACATTTGGGCACGCACACAAACGGAACAAAAAGAGCCCCCTTGAGTTATTTTCTCTTGTAATTCTACATATGTTGAAGGGCTTCCTCTGTATCCCGATGGGCAGGGTGATTGCTTCTATAAGTTTCATGCAAATAGAGGCAGACACTAGAGAAGTGGGAAAAAAGATGCATATTTGTAATTCTTCCGAGAAAGAAGCACAACACGACTAAACACTTTGACATGCTAAGATAGAACCAGCTACCCTTTTGATTACTCAGATCTCATTCCAGACACGAATATAAAGACGGCGTTTCGCCTCATTTTAATTTGTGCAATGTTTTAGCTTCTCTTTTCTTTTCTTTTTTCTTCCTTCTCTTTTGACAGACCTCCTGCAGCATCTCTCAGTGGCGATACAGATTATATGCTTGTCTCCTGCTCCAATCTAGCTCCTCTCTCCTCTCCTTATCCTAGCCTCTGCCACCCTCTAATTGATGCACCCCTGCCAATTTACACTTCAGCCCTAGCTGTGACCCCTATTAACTACCTGGCCTCGCTCTCCCAGGGATAGCACTGTGTTCAGGGAGAATCCTCCGCCCCCACCACCACCACCAATCAACTCCTCTCAAGACTGCCGCTAAACACATTTTCATACTTAGCCGGCGAGAGAGCTGCACTTCACACACTCGCCAACTTTTATCTGGATGAGTGAAAAGGAAGAGCCACCCCCCCCATGGCCAAGCCTCACGGTCATTTGACAAAGGCTATTTATTCATTTATTTATTTATTTAATTTTTGTGTCTCTGTCCTCGGATTACTGTCTTAGCAGCACTGCACCAGCCACTTGTCATTGTCTGTTTTTCGCTTCGTCCTAGATCGAGGGGTATTTTGAGGAATGTCCGCTCCGCTCCCCGTACCTGTCCCAGAAGTCAGCTCATGTGGGCTGTGAGAAAGAAAGAGAAAGTGTGTGTATGTGTGTGTGTGTGTGTGTGTGCTGCAGCATTAAAGCGGTGTGTCTCTATCAGCTTATTTGTGGTAGGCTTAGCCTGACATATCTACTCCGGGGTTTTGCTCGACCTGATGTTATGTCATCACCAAAGTTCTTCGGGGGTCCCGACTCTGTGCTGATTAAAGGACCGCAGATAATCGTGTGTGTGTGTGTGTGTGTGTGTGTGAGAAAGTGAGAGAGCTGCTGATTGTCTTGTGTTTATATTTAGATGATGTGGCCAACTGAAGAGGACATATTTAGAGCAGGAAACACTGGGATGGGGGACGCTTGAGAGGGGTTAGTCACGTAGTTGCATTTTTTCACAAGCAGACATGGTATGTGTACAGGGTAATGAAGTAGGGAATCATTCTGTGTTCTCGATTAACAGTAATCACAAAGCAATTGAAGCATGAAAAATGAATTTGTTTCTTCCAATGCAGAACAGTCGCAGAACACACACACACACACACACACACACACACACACACACACACACACACACACACACATGCGGCAAACGTATTAATTACACAGCGTCGTCGAGCTCGCGGAAATAATATTTTGAAAAACGCTGTCATGTTTTTTGTCTGCTTAATTGCAAGGAATCGCACGTGGTGTCTTCCCATTAAAGTTGAGGAGTGAAATTACACACAAAATAAACCGTCAGTTAGTTTGAGCGTTTTTCCCCTCAGCTCCAGCGAGTTACATTGCGGCTGTTTAGCCACTTTTCTCTGGGCAAATTGTTTTTGTGACCCATGGAATGTTAGAGGAAATGCTTCTTTCTCATTGGCGGTCCCCCGGGTGTGGAGGCCATGGCCCCTGTCATCGGCCCCAGTGCACACACACAGACATACGCAGACACACACAAACACACACACAGGATCACTCTTTGCCGGAGGAAAGCAATCCACCACACGAGAGGGACCTCCAGGCCTTTTTATAGCACCAATACTCCCCCCCCCCACACACACACACACACACACACACACACACACACACACACACACACCACACCCCCCCCCAGACTCCCAGACGTGACATCACAACAATCGGAGGATCATTTTCAGCGGTGTTATCATAACCCACATCCTCTCTCTCTGTCTGCATCTTCATTTACTGTTTCTTCTTTGTTTTGCTTTCAGTTTGCGTTACCATAATTAACCCTTGCTTTGCACAAACAGACACCAGACAGTGGTGTTTTTCTTCTTCTTCTTCTAACCCCTCCTTAAAGACACGTTAAAAAGTAATCATGAACGGTCCCAATTCGGAAAGGATTTCCCTAGAATGTGCAGCGAAATATGCTCCTCAGATCAATTAAGTGTTTACAGCCTGTAAGAATCTGCAGCACAATAGAGAAGCTGTCTCTCCCGGACCCCCGGAGGCCACCGCAGCAATGTTTCATTAAGTGCACTCGCTCCTGTGGCCCCCTATAAACACACATTAATTAAGGCACACAGAAACGCGCCCTCTGAGCTTGCACTATGGTAATGATGATATGACCCCAAAAGGAGAGGTGCACCAGGGGTCAGGGAATAAAGCGCAGGGAGCGTTTAAACGCCAGGGCTCGGCTCGCCCGCGCAAAACGCCGGCCCTTAACTGGTCCAATTCAAATTAGGCCGAGATTTTCCCTAACCGGCTAATTTAGATGTGCATGAATGTCGATTCATTTCCAGCAGCGAGTATGGCCAGGGTGTGTTTTCCCCTCCCATAAAAATAAGGATGAGGGTCAAGATGACAGTTTTTGTCTTTGTCAGCACTCAGCGCCCGATATAATCATTTATATCCACTGACAGAATGACCTAATCCTAATAATGTGCTAGTCTGTGTTATATTCTATTCGAACACTGGCAATAATAACATTACCGCCAAACAGAGCTCTCTTTTAGTTTGAACAAACAGCGACCGGACACATGTTCTTTGACATGCTGCTACGTGAGGTTGAAGATTTCCAGAACTTTAATACAAAACCTACCTTGTAGCCATGCTGTGACTGACCTAAGATCAGTGCTTGCTCATCCCTCAAATCACTCAGTCACAATTTAGGTAGATCTGACAGTGGCAAATGGGTGTCATCAATACGATCCCCCCAAAACATTGACATTTTTCTTTGGCGGGCTAAGTGGAGAAGTCCCGTCCCATCCCACTTAAGATCTGCAGCTAGAGGCCAGGGGGCCGGTATCCATCTTCGTAGCAGTGACTGCGTCGGAGGAGGAGGAGGTGAAGGAAGAGGAGGCGAAGAGATGGAGGGGAGGGAGGCAGCATGTCAATGAGCCTGCCCAGTGTCACTGAGCACCACACAGAACAGCCATCTGGAGAATCAAAGACTCCTACCATCTGGCGGCCTCACCCACTCTCTACCCCCACAGAATAAGAATCGACCAGATAGCACTTTGCCACAACACTCCTTGGCCTCTTGGAGGGAAAGAAGTCAGGTAAAACTACATTCAAGTTTAAAGAAATTATAATAATAACCCGCCCTGTCAACACTCTTAAACACGATAAAAGAAAACAGACTGGGTGTGCACCACTTTGTATTTTAACCAAGGGGAAGATAGAGTGAACCCTCATTCATCAGGCCGTCACATGTTCAAATGAGACATTTTACAACAAAAACCTTGATACTTACTAATTCCATCTTTGTCTTTAAATCAGTCTCACTTCTGCTTGGAAAACACACGTTCATTTATTGCAGATCTGCAGTATGTATTTCAATTCTGCTTTAAAAAGTTTTGGAATAACAGTAAGTTTTTCCTAATGCTTTATAACAAAGAATAATGACATTATTTTTTTAATCATGTTTCGGTTCCAAAATTTCATATTAAATGCTAATCTGCTGATAATTAACACATTTATTTTTAAATATGCAGAATTTAAGGGAGAGCTGTCTGTAAAGTGTTGCCTTTGACTTCTCTATCTATGATATCGAGGAGCATTGGTGGTTGATGAGGGTTTCGTCCTTGATTCTTTGCAGCTATTAAAGCTGTCCTTAAGTGAAATACAAAGTTCTGCTAAAGGAACTTGAAACTGTAACGCAATGAAAACTTAAAGCTTAAAGGGCTTCTCAAGCATTGAACCAGTCTTGCTTAGTGGAGACCTCCAGAGTCTCGATTTAAATTATGTATGCTCTGTAAGTATGTATTTGGCAGGAAAGAGTGCGGAGAGGAGGAGGGATGAACGCTGAAAAAGTCATCAGCCATATTCCAAAATGCCATTTCCGTGTTGCGGAGGTACCATTGTTTACAGGGCTTTGATGGAGAGGTGCCCTGATCGCCACTAGCTGTTTCTTCTCCCCCTCTCTCACTCTCTCTCTCTCTGTCTCTCCTCCTCTTCCCTCTCTTAGTTTGAGAGAAATCTCCTGACGCTGTAAAATGGGCAATGATGACATATGTGGATGCAGGCCTGTTCATATCTTTGTAGGGCCTTTAGGGAAATAAATATCTGAGAACATTCAGTGAAATGAAGCTCACTCAATAAATCACCATGACACAATAAACACTTCTGGCACATGAGCACCCCCCACCCCCCCCCACCCCCATACCCAGCATCCCCTGGTGCCCAGCCCCCTCACACACATACACACAAACACAGAGACTCTGCTCTCTCAGACACCACCTACCTCTCCCCGCCTCTTCTTGTGCTACCAAATGGTGCCTCCCCACAGGCCAGTAAATCAAATCCCAGCACAAATACAGTGCGAATTTATTTGGAATGGGCTTTTGTTCTCTTTAACGCCTGATTGTTAGGCCGACTGGGTCGCATGATAAATTTTGAGCAGGTTGTTTCCGTGTGTGTGTGTGTGTGTGTGTGTGTGTGTGTGTGTGTGTGTGTGTGTGTGTGTGTGTGTGTGTGTGTGTGTGTGTGTGTGTGTGTGTGTGTGTGTGTGTGTGTGTGTGTGTGTGTGCGTGTGTCGCCCCCTGTACTTCATCTGAATCACACTGCCTTTTAGACCTTTTTGGCCATTTACACACAATTAAAACAGCTTATTTTTTTTATAGGAGAATTGATCTGACCATCTCTGGAAAAGTTGGTGGTGCTTTAATTTAGCCATTGACTGTGTTTCCGTCCACCAGTTTTTTTGCCGATTTTCGCATAAAAACAAAAAACAAGATCAAGAAAAACTTGGCGTTTTGATAAAATGTGAAGTAATCATGACACACATGAAGCCTGCGACTTAAACGTCATCCGAATCGTCCACTCTGCTGCAGAGAGAAAAAATTGTCAACCCAAAAAAATATCCGATCTATTTGAAATGATAAGGATATACATGAAAAAATACAAAAACACTTGTTTCCATCATGTATTCCACGTTTTTTTTGTTCCTATGGGGTTTTTACTGCCGATCTCTCGATCATGTTGCGCCCTCTTCTTCTGCAACAATTTAATGGCGACTAACTGGAGAAATAGCGCCATCAGCTGTGTATTCCATGCGCCAAACTCCTAGGAATCGCATAACCACGCTGCACTTACTTTCTTCACATGTTTTCTTGAACTTTCATTAAAGCTGCACTCAATTTGAATGAAAACAAGACTAATAAAAGTACTGACAAATTAGTGGAAAAGACAATACAGTACATTCACTGTCATTAGCTGTATTTTTCCGTATGGATTAGTCAATGGAAACAGAAAAGACTGTTCCGGGCCTTGGCTATGTTAACAACGTGTCCCGACACCTCCTGAGCGACACCGTGAGAGGGATGGAGGGCTCAGCTTTTCCTTCGGCTCATGACACCCAGTCACTCTCTATGACAGCCGCTGTTTATGCAGAGGAAATATAAGCGGCAATATAACCGACTCTAATTGGTTTATCAGTGTTTGCTATGGTAACCCACATGGAAACGGCCTCTTAAACAATTATACTTTATAAACCGCTGGCCAGGATGTATTTTGCTTTATCTATAGGCACCGTGGATATGATTGCTCACTGTTATAAATGGCACCTAGTTAGTACACGGAGAGAAAGACACTGTTTACACTAGGCCTCATGCGGTGAATCTGTCCAGTGTAAGGTAATCTGCAGTAATAAGCTCCATTTGTTTTGTTTAGCTTTTAAGCTAAGGGAGAGAGGAAGGGAGAGGGGAGAGTGAAAAAAAAGAAAGAAAAATCTCATTTCAAATCCTACCCACCTTCTTATCTCTATTTGTTCAGTTGTTTTTAATGCCACATACTGAAAGAATTTCAATGGCTGTTTTGCCATGAAGTCATTTGTTATCCTTCAGCGGGCTTTCGTCTCCCTATTGTGTGACAGCCCCCGAGTGCTCAAATCCTCCAGATGGAGCAGGTCAGACACACAAAGATACACACACACACACACACACACACACACACACACACACACACACACACACACACACACACACACACACACACACACACACACACACACAGAGACAGACTCACAGGCAGGTCCACACACTTTCTTTTCAATGGTTGACATAGATCTACTTGCCTTGTGACATGTACGGAAATGATAATGTCATTTTTGGCAATCTGTCATTCCCCTACTTTTTCTGTAAGTTGGAAACGTTGCCGTTAAGTGCCGCCTGGCAGTTCCACAGCTCGTGTCATGTTTGCAAACAGTCCAAATGAAAATGTTTCACAACAGTATTCTCATTTTACGCGTATTGTCAGTTACTCACTTGCTTTTTTCCTTTCCAAAAAAATCTGTGGACGCCTCACAGAACAGATGCATCTGCTTCGTCTTATTTGGCAATTACACTCATCTAAGGCGTTCTGCCCAAAGAAAACAACCAAAAATGTGAAACTCTTTATTCTTGAGATGAAACACATTATGGTTCCTCTCCTTCACTAAGTAACTACAGTGAAAAAGTAACACTCTCTGAAATTATTTAGATTATTTTTATACTGACTTCTTCCTCTTTTTTTTCTTCTCTTTTCCATGTGGTGTCTTGCTGTGTCCCCGTTTGGATCGTCTCATCTACAGGTCAGTAGCCTAATACTAACAAAATGTAAAGTGCACTAAAAACCCCACCACCTAACCCTCTGATGTAGCAGGACTATTTATTTTTATGTTTTTAAAGTCATTATTAGTCATCAATTCAGTTTATTATATAGTGATTCAAAGATTTTCCAAATTATCTCTCACTCAAATTCAAAACTTTATTATTTTTCATAAGCCACAGCTTATAAATAAACAACACTCATTTTGTAATTTAATACTTATATTATGCTCTCTGAATTGTTTTGTTTGTCAGAGACAGATGGCTTGCAAGTGCACTTTCACTTTCTCTGCATGACAGACGATATAAAGCAGAGCTCAAGGAATATGTACAATGACGCTTTATTGCGAAAACAACAGGTGCAATTCAGCGCTTGCTCACTTTGCCAGCGACGGCAATAAAGGTAAGAGCAGGTTCCATAACAAGTAGAACGTAATAACCGTAACAGCCGTCCTTAAATGATTTGATTGACTCACGCTAGACCTCATCGCTCTATTTTTAAACCCTAATGGAGTCCGGGTATAATTTGACCAAGCCTTGATTGACAGCGCCTTTCTCTATCTCAACAGTAACCCCCAACGATGTACATCAGAGTCGGATTAAGGCAAGGTGCTAACGCATATTAAAAAATTAAGCCAAGCCAGTGGACTGGCAAAGCTCCTTTTTTTCTCTCTCTCTCTCTCTCTCTCCCCTTTTTCCCCCCTCTTTTCCATGCACCTCCTTTCACATGGTCTAGCATTAAAAAATTTCAATGGCAGCGAGTAGTGATAGGGAACTTGTTAATATAGCCGCGACTTGCCCTTGTGGCTGAAATGAAATGACACAGTGCAGCGGGCCACGGAGCAGAAGACTGATAGGACATTATACTGCTTACACAGAGCCTGGTGGCAGAGAGGCAAGGATACGACATCAAACACAACAGCGTAGCCTTCGTAACTAGGTGCTTAATTTGTCAAAATGCCTCACTTTTGTCTGGGGCATATTTTACAGTGCCTCGAGCCCTTGGCATATTTAAGAGGGCCGTGGTAGTTTTTTTTTTTTTTTTTTTCCTGCGGCAGGATACCAGCCTCATTGTACTGCTCCGGCTGCTGTAAATAGTAGTAAATCTTTAGCGAAGCATTTATTCTAGCATGACACCAAAGCCTACCACTCGGATGATTGAATGTAACTTTATTTGATTCTGCTTCCCTTCATTTGGGGATTTTTTTTGTGTGTGTGTGTGTGTGAAGAGTCTGGTCTGAAGACAATGAACTAACAAAAGATTGTTTTAACAGCTGCGTGTCTTTGATTACACGCTTCTTTGAAGTAACACTTTAGTGCAGCCTTTGAACTTGGACAGAGATCAGAAAGGAATCGAGGCTCCCTTTTTGATGTAAGAGGAGGGGATTTTATTGTTGAGATGTTCCTAAACTGCTTCCAACCGTTTAGAGAACAAGTTCAGTGTTGATTTTTAAATTGAGGGGGGGGCTTGGAGAGCGGAAAAGAGGGCCAATGCTGGTTTCATGTTCACGTGCACCCACTAGTAACGAGGAAAAGAAAAGCAACGGCTTTTATTCAACTCAGCAGAGGAGAGTTCTTAGATACAGTCTTTAAGTTAGCCAAAGATTTGTCTTTGTGGCTCATTAGGACATTATACCATCCATAGGTTTCACTAAATGATCTGTACATTAGTTTCCCCACTTGTTAAAGACATGCACAGAGTCTCCTGTTGCAGTTATACTTAATCCGCTTGTTGCTTTCGACAGCAGTAATAATGTGCATTTGAGGTACTTTGCTGTTTTGGGCAATAACTCAAATTCTATTAAAGGATTAAGTAATTGAACACTAATCTAAAGGACTTGAGGTTTCTGTTCGTTGGTAATGCCTTTTAATCTTGGCACAGTTTTAGAAACGGCAGTGAAGTACTGAGTCACCGAGGGAAAAGCAGATTAGTTCAATATCATGTATTTTAGGGGAGAACTACACTTGTACACTAGCTTAGATGGATTACTGTTGAATCATTGAATTGAATTGTACTGACGCAAAAAATGCATCTATTTGCATAAATATGCCACTGTGAAAAGTAACAGCAAGAACTGAATCGTGGGAATTATGTGGGCTGGCTGTACTCATGTCACATGTTACGCTTTTTAAAACAGTAGTCATGGTGTTCTGTTACTTTGTTCAAAAATGAGATGAAGTGTCCCTTTTTTTGGGGGATCGTGAAATACCCAAACTACAAATTTCACACAATGCCACATTTAGAAATATAATACAATTAGCTGTAGGCCATTGTATCTTTTTTTTTCTTCATCATTTCCAAATTAATCATGCTCCAGATCCACTTCTATTGTTCAATTTTTACTGTTACCAGTAACAATAAAGAAACAAAAGTTGAAGAAAATTGCTTGCCCTACATCTGTCATTGTCATTGAAAGACTGGCCATAATACTTTATTTATATTCCGCTCTGCAGATACGTGTTTTTTCTCTTGTAAATGTTCATTGATTCAAGGGCAGACAAATATACCCCCAACACCCTACATGACCCACATAGAGCAGCATGTGCCATTCACCACCCATTAAAATAACACCATAGACACAAATAAACTGTATTATACATTTCGTTACCCTTGCAGCTAACTCCAATTACATTTTCAATGTCGTCCACTCAATCTGCTCTGGTCTTTTGTGCTTTCTTTTGATATAAATAGACAGACGTTCAGGGGTCTTAAGAGTGGAAGTAAGAAGAATAAAAAAGGGAAGAGGAAATTTAGATATTTTTAAATGATGTCCTACATTTTGTCAGCTAAAATCAGGATATTGCCTGAGCGGGGAGAAGCCATGTTCTTCAGTTGTCAAAAGGCAGTAAGTAATGATTAAAATAGCAGTGTGAAACGCGGGGAGATTAAAGTGATGCTAATGATAAGTGAGAGAAGAAAAGGGCAAGCTATATTTTAATTCCTGGGAGAATGGTTAATGACTTCTATTGCCTGAGATTAAACTAAACCTGTCTCATCAGCTTTTTCTGCTCGCTGAGGAAGAAAAAAAAGAAAAAAGAAAGCCCCCTGCACTTTAATTTATTAAACTCTTTTAAGGAAGCACATTGATCTACATAGGTTAAACTTTCAAAATTTGGGTAAAAAAGACGCCCCATAAAGCTGTCACGCAGGGCAAAGCCGTTGAGTTGCTCAAGGCGCGCTATAAAGAATTCATTATGTCCAAACTGCCACATTTAATCAGAAAACATCAATTATTTAAAAGGGGAGTTTGCTCCTGTTTAGAGCATCAGGTTTTACTGACACACAGGATTATACTGACATATATTTGTCTGCTGTCTCTGTGGTGATGCTGTGAACTTTTCCTTTTTCAACATTTTTTTACACCTTCTGGCTTCGTAAATGTGCATTTGGCCGCTGTAAACGGCTCCGTATAATCACATCAACAGTGTAATATCGTCCAACAAGTAAAATGTTTATCTCCTGTTTTCAGCTTGTTGGAGGGACTAAAGACTTGAAAATGTTCTCGCATTGGCAACAACACAAGGAGCACCGGTGACCTCTGTAATGAAATGTATGGTACTGTTGACACGGCATTACAGCGACTCAACGCCGTTCATTAATCTTTGTTTTTGCTAGAGCCCTTCTGGCATGTCCTTCGCCAAGGTGCGGAGCAATGCCAGAAATTGTGAGGCTCGCCACATATTTCTGACGGCAATTAGCATGCATTCCGATCCACTGAGCCCCCCTCGCATAACAGCCCCGCGCTCGCAGCGGCCAGAGTCTTTATCAGTGTCCCGGGTGATAGGAGTCATTGAACATTCTGCTGACAGCAGATTATTTTTGTTTTTATACAGATGTCAGGCTTGAGTAGGTGGTGGTTTCCACTCTTTCCGTGGGACTGTGGGCCCCGGTCGTACTCCCGTTTTCATCCGCAGAAGACAGAGCAATCCCTACGTTTTAACATTTTCTCTCCTATTTGTCTTAGGCCCCACTATTTGCCTTTCTCCCTTTATCTCTCCTTATCTTAACCTCTGTCATTTCAGGGTCTGGAAATAGGTCTGATATTTAAGGCACTGGTAGCTGGCATCCCTAAGAGGACAAATAACAACACTCCACCAGCGATGAATCCTGCGTGCCACTAATTTCTCTGTGGATCTGTCAGCAGGAAGCAGGCATGCAATTAATAAGCCTTTTTACCTCTAATATCACGTTCTGCCAAAGGGGGGGAAAGAGACATCCATACAGATATATAAGAGAACATTTCCACAGATCTCTTATGTAGAGAGGAAGCCCATTGAATGAAGCGCCAGCCGATGGCCCGAGTATTGTAGCGGACTAGCCACGATTCTGATCGATATCATCAATGGCTACCGCTGCCGTGCAGAATTTGATCCAGGAGCCTCATCCTAATGTTCGCGCCTTTGTCAGACACAATGTAATCTCTTCTTTTGAATCAATGACACTTTTTTTTATTTTAATGGCCTCATCGCTTTTCCAGTGTAGATGGTAACACTATTCTTGAATCACATAATGCAAAGCTCTCAGGAAAAAAAAAAAATGTGCCGACTGCGTAGTTAGAGCTTTAATCAGAAACAGTTCGACTCTACAAACTCAGTACAAGTCTCAAGATGTACATCTTAGGGAAGCTTCCTGCCTCAGATACAGTGTTCGTGGCACCGTGCGTGACCCCTAGCTTTTCAAATTCAAATTTTTTCTTTGGAATGTTAATGATTTAAATCAGTAGATTTGCCTGGAGTCAGAGAGAACACGTCTCTGTATTATTTTGTTGACATATTCAGGATGAAATGATTTTTCTGCCCCCCCCCTTCTCTTGTAGAAGTAATATCTCTGTGTTTCTGGGGACACATTACAATAATGCATTAAGAAATCACATTAATAATGCACATATTTTGTCACATATTTATAACTATCCCCCAGACATCAACATGTCACAGTTGTTGTTAGATCCCCTTTGGTTTCAATTAAAATCTCGCTGAGGCAATAAAAATAGCCAATTAAATTGGAGCAGGCTCTTCAGAGGTACAATTGGTCTGATTAGATTAACCTTGAACATCAATTAGGGTTAAAAATAAAGCCTAAATGTATTTTAATAACTGCCCACCATATTTGACGCTAAACTACACCACCACTCGTATCACTCGTTTTGCTGGTATTGATTCAGTCTTAAGTGTCATAATTTTTGCATGATTAGCCCGCATTATCGTTTGTTTTCTCTCGCGCTTATTCGCAGCTTCATTATTTAGACCAAGAGTATTTATTTCTAATAGCGCTCTCGTCGTGAAACATTGAGACTTCATTATCTAATTACAGGAGTGTGTTTCCAAGTTACAATAGACAATGGAGATGTAATGATGTATAACAGGCATCGTTCTACATATTAATCAACACAAGTCTTGGCAAACGCAGGGTCAAAATCCAGCTCTTACATCTGCACGACTCCTCTCTGTCCCTTGCCCTCCTCTCTATGCATAAAAATACATGCTTTCTTCTCTGCGATGGCTGCAGCATCTCAAGCTTTTCTCCACCACTGCCAGCCTTCAGTGATCCCATCCCACCTGGTAACTTCAGAGCCGAGCAGACCGGACGCTAAAAATACGCCCGGCGCTCATGTCACACCCCCTGCCATTTCCAGCACCGAGGCTCCCAACAGCCCGAGCTTGTGTGAAAAGGGAGGGAGCCGAGCAGACATCTTTGTAATTCTTTTAATAACATGTGTAAATGGGCAAGGGGCCTATCGGTCTTTATCAGGCCTGGCGAGCGGAGCAGAGCAGCTGATACCACCTAGGGGCTGGGGGAAACGCCTGATTCATCTAACAGCCCGTGAAGCTGATTAATTTCACTCTTCATTAAGAATGTGTTGTGGCGTCTTCTCTGGACTTTCCAGCGTGTATCCCCACCACCACCACGCGGTCTCCTGGTCATCGTTTTTTTTGTTTTTTTTTGCTCCTTCAACTCCGTCCAACCCCCCCCCCGCTTTCTTTTTTTTTTTCCTCTCACTGTGGCTCGCCTTCCCTCTTTTTGCCTGGGCAGTGTTAGCAGCCGTGGCCACCCTCCTCCTCCTCTCTGAGCGCCCTTGGCAAATGAAAGGTCAAAGACGCTGCAGTGATTAATGAGCAGTAGACTCTGGGATCTCTCTGTCAATCCCCCCACCCCACCCAGCCCAGCTAGCCCCTCCCTTCCTGCCTTCCCCGCTCCTCGCATTATTTCATCTGCTAATCTCAAACAACACCACTCAGTTAGCATGTCGCGCAGAAAACAGTGTTGCATCTCGGAGCTCTGCGTGGACAGCGACTATTACTGCGAGGGATCAAAAAAGGAGGGGGAGGGGGGGTTCCCAGTGGCAGCGGGGGCAGCCCTCACGGAATGTTTTTGGGGCTGAAGAAAAGGTGCTGTAATGTAAATGGTGGGCTCTCCACTCTGCTTTTCATCTCAAGATGTCGCTACCAGGTCTAATGATTAAGTAGTGTGCTCTCAGCACAAAAAAAAAAAAGTGCACTTCAGAAGCTTGCCGGTTTTATGGCGCAGTTGAATGTGAACACCGCCGCTCCTTTCACGGGACAGATGACACTTCACGGGCTCGGACCAACTGTTTATTTGAAAAAGTAATGAAATATTTACTCTCCATTGCAGCGCAGATTAGCAGCAGTAATTGACTGCGACGGAGGCCCATGCACAAGTACGTGCCCGCGTTTTTTTTTTCCTGCGAGAGAGAGTTAGAGGGCCCCTCATGTTTGAATGCAGATCTTCAAGCACACAATGGGCCTGTTAGTGAGGCTGAGTTTGTGCCTGTCACTTTCTCTCCACATGTTGCTTTTTCTTTCAGAGATAAGTGGGCCCTAATGCTGAACAAATAGTGGAAATCAGAAGCCACTGAGAATCATTTGCCTCCCCTTTTCCCATGGCTCCCAAACAGACACCCAGACCCACAGACGGAGAGAAGGGGAGAGCGAGACGGGAAGGGGGAGGGAGGGAGGGAGGGAGGGGGAGGGTGGGGGACAGAAAAAGAAGAAGAAGGCGGAGAAAAAAAAAAAAAAAAAACCCTCAATGAGCAAAACAATTTTGTCACCACAAGCAGATCCAATTGAAAAGTCTCCTGGATGGGGAAGAGCTGGAGTTGTCAGATCAGGCCATGGCGATGAATAGATCCAAGCGGGCTAAATTGGCATCAGGTGTGGGCTTCCCCTGGCCCGGTGATAGGCTCCCGCATTGTGCCGGCTAGACATTTGGCCATTTCCAAATATAATGGGAGAAATGAATGCAAATGAGTGAGTGGACTGAAATGTATTTAAATGCAGATTGAATGGGGGGCTCTGCGTAGCGCCTGATAACAAGTTGCTTCAGGAGAAGGGCCACATTGTGTTGGATCATCCCTCCAAACCCCCCACCCCACCGGCTCCCCCGATCCCCACACCAGCAGTCCTGTTCTCTCTCTCTCCCTCTGTTGCACTTGTGTCTCATAAGGGCGCCATTGTTCGCTGGGTAAACTCTTCTCAAAAACTATTTACATTACTCATTTATTTGAATTTCAAATGTTTTGGTCTCTCTCTCAGCCACATATAGCTGACACGCATGCAGCCTGCCCCCCCTTGGGCTATCCAGTAAAACAAGTAATTGCAAAAAAGGACAGGGGGGCTATGGCAGAAAGAAAAAAAGAAAGCCGGAAAAAAGGAGGGGTTCGATCATTAATGATAATGTTGCTTATGTCCATAGCCTCATTAGAGCCAGTATAGCAGCTAGTAGCATGTGTTTTTTTCGCAAACAAGCTCCCCCCCTGCCCACTGCCGGTCGACCGCTGCTGGCCCACGGCGATCCATCTTCTCAAACGTCTCCTTCCCATATTTAAGGAGCTCTCGTTACAGCCTTTTCCCCCGGACCTGTGAATTTATGGTGCACTCCGAGCGGTTAGCGTAATCGCCGGGAATGCAGTCATTTCAGCGGGAATGTGGGAATTAGGGCAGGAGAGGAAGAGGAAAAGCTGTTGGTGTGTTTAATTGAATTTCATAAGAATCCTCTGCAGCGGCTTCGCCTTGTTCACAGGACATGAAGGGGCTTCGAATCACATTCTTTTTGTCATTTCAAAGACCTAATGGAAAGAAAATTGAGTTTTTCTCTATAGAAACCTTGACGGCAGACATGGCTCACTTTTACAAACTGTTAATTTACCTTCTCTCTGATCTCAGCAAATAGAACAAGTGGAGAGTAACAAGAGGGTGTGTTCTCCTCCTCATCCTTTTTTTTTTTTTTTTCTCATCTGCATTTAAAACAGAATTTACATGCAATTTAATTTGATTAATTAGAGACACTAACCTCTGCCTGTTCTGTGTGCACACAATGTGTCATGCATTTCAATGTCAACCAACTCGATGTTTACTTCAACTCTGCGTTCATCAAGAGCCATCATTATGTTTAGTTCCCACAAAGGCATAATTTGAGGCTTTCAGAAAAAATAAGAAAAAATAAAAAGATTTTCAAATATTTGACACGTGAACCCTTCAGCACAATGACATTCTTTGCTCTGGGGAAGTTAACTTGGATAAACAGGGACTCGCAGTGCACTGTGTTAGTAACTTTAAGATAATACAAGAGCATTTTTCCGAATGCCAGCTCTTTAAAGTTGGCCCTGTTAGCATGTGGGGGTGGGGCTGGGGGGGTCAGCTGGGCCAGCGGCTGCAGAGATGTTTCAGTGTCCAGAAGTTTCCGTGCAGTGATTAATAGGAGGGGTAATGTAGTGGGGAAATGAGTAAACACTCCCTTGCTCCTGGCTTTGTGCTTCAACGGCTTGATGACAAGGGCAGAGCAAGGTGAGAATTAAACAGACCTGCAGAAGAAGAGAGAAAAAGAAAGAAAGAGAAAAGGGAGCAACGGGTTGGAGGGAGGAGTGAAGCATGACAGACCTGGGCAGTGAGTGGGAGTGAGGAGAGGAAGAGAGAAGGGGGCCGCCCAGACAAAAGTGGAAGTTTCTCCCGAAGAAGAATAATTAAAAGCGCTCAAGGGAGGGCAGTTTTAATTTCACATGTAAGGGGCTAAAGATTTCATTTAAAGGCGCGGCGAGCAGAGAGGAGGTTAATAAGATGAACAAAGCAGGGAATGTGAGAACGTACAGTGCGAGGGAGCACGTTGGACTCTCACCTGACACATTTTTAATTATCGAACCTCGGGTATTTCTCCTGTCGTAGAAAGGGGGGGTTAAAAAAAAGAAAGAAGATTAACCGATAAATGGTCGCAGTAACCAATTACTCACTCATGTGGAAATAAATGTAACTTAGGCTCGGGGACATTTCTCTGCGCCACCAAAACGTTGCATCGCTTCCAACGCCAAAAAAAAGCTAAAAGTGTACTCTCCGTTGTGCCAGCGGTCTTGGTAGCAGCCCACTGGGAACACAACCAGAGCATTGCATAATAACTCTTCAAAAAAAAAAAAAAAGTGAACTTGCTTCTACAGCAGAATGTGCGCTCTTGATCACTGAAATCTCACTCCATTAGCGCTATCTGAAGTTGATGTATCCCAATTATCATAATAAGATCGGCTTGGTCCTGTACTCCATGGGACTCCAAAGTCTCTCACTGCCACAGAAATGATCAAAAGGACTTTGTGAACCAGACCCAGAGTCCCAGCTGTGGGCTGATTTGTTCAGTAGCAGTTGGAAAGAGAACTTTAATTGAATATGATGTATTTCCCTTACTTGTGCTTTCGGGCCCGGCCTGCTAGATGAAGAGGAACAACAGAGACACTGTGCGCCAGCGCGTTTTCATCTTGCCGAGATATCAACCCAAGAATACTTTTTCTTTGCTCAGATCGCCGTTCAAGGATATAATACGATTCAATGTTTGCCAAGCTGCAAGCCCGGGTGATGAACTTCCTGCCCGCGATGCCAACACCATGCACAACAGGTCTCGATGTGTGTGTGTCTCCCCCCCGTACTGCTTCCTTCCTCCTCATGAAATCCTTATTATTGTCAGTGTATGCATGGGAATGTTCTGCAATCCCCTAAAATCCTGCACCGCCATCGCATCGCCCTGCACACACACACACACGGTGTGACACTTATGTATTATATGTTTATCAGTCTCTAATGAAACTCTGACAAGTTCCTCTCACAAGGGATTCTGTGTTCCATTAATTGCCCTTAAGGAACCTTGGGCACTCACAGAAAGGCTGGTCCTATTGCAGCTGACAGCGGAGGGCCCCTCAGCCCCGGCCCCCTGGAGAGGGACGATATTAAGCGTTAGCAACGGCTCTCTGTCATTCCTTTTCGCGCTCTCTTTCTCGCTCTCTCCCCCCATATGCATCTGTCTCCCTTTGGAAGTTAGAGGTGTCTCATTCCATTTCTCCAGCCACACGTTACTTGACCGCGGCGTTTAGCGCCGAGCTCCACAAAGAGCGAGCCGGCGTCAGTTAATTTGTCGGAGAGCGTTTGTGATTGATTTATTCATCTAGGGCTCAACAAATGTTTGTACTGCGATGAATCCCCTGAACCATAATTTACTGCAAATTAAACCGCGGCCCCTAATGACGCATGGACATGTAAGCACGGACCGATTAAAAAATCACTGTTTATTTGGACTTTTTGTATTACTTATTTGAACATTTTCTAGATTTTCTTTTCAAGCTAAAAAGTTCTAATCACACCTTGTGAGAAATATTTTAAGAAAATGTTATGAAGAAATGTTATCACTTTTTTGTCCACAGTTTTTTAATACATGTTGATATACCCTAATTGGAAATTGGCACGCTTTTTTCCCACCTTTATTTCAGCTTTATTCCTCAAAGAACTCTACTGACTATGCACTTGTCATATTTGTTTCTTCTTTTTTTCAAGGGTGAGAAACCCTTTTCGCCCCAGCTCTCCTTTTCAAAAGCTGAAAGCGTCTCCCTTGTGAGACCCGCGATCTCTCTATTAAAATGTGACAAAACATTTGTTCTCACTAGAAATTACGGTCTGTAACATCCCCTAATACGATTCACAGTTTATTTGCAAGTCCGTCCGCCTTGTCGAAAAACCAGAGGGGGTTACGGGGCGCGTCGCTCGCACACATACGGATCATTTTAAGCACATGCATCTGGCGCGGCTGCCGCACCTCGATTACTTTCCAGAGTGTTGGTGAGTGTGTAAACCGCCACTGACACGGATGAAATATAGTCCAGGTTCACTGGGAGTGCAGCGAAGAAGAAATGTACCCCATCTGTAATACACTGTGTAGACTAATATCAGCTCCTTTTCTCTGATATTGCAGCGAGATATCGATCTGGTAAAATTGTCCCATATTGGAGCTGTCTGTTGTGATATTCATCATGCTGTCACCTCTCCCCAACGCCTACGCGTTATTAGAAACCCGGGTTTGAAGAGGTTGAAGGGTTTTAGTCTCCGAGATGTAGCAAACAATTCATCATGAGAGAGAGAGAGAGACAGAGAGAGAGAGGGGGGGAGAGAAAAGAATTCAGGTGAGGTGATGCTTGGGTAAGATTTATGTCTAGTCAGGCTGTACATTAAGAATTATATCATCAAGCGAGGGGACACCAGCAGCTTCACTGCTATCTGCTGAGCAGGCCTATTTGCTCTCCTGCCAGGCTTAAATGGAGTTTTTTTTTTTTTCTCCTCCCTATCTCTTGTGAAGCTTTAAAGAGAAATCTGAAGTCTGGAGCAGTGAGTCTCTCACCCAAACAGAGATGTATGGGGGAGATTCTTTTTTTTTTTTTTTTTAATCGAGCCCAACTTTATATTTTGCGCTCAATGCCAGTCAGTCGTCAGGAACAAAAAGCCTCCCGTAACTCGCTGTGTGCCACCTTCGATTTGGCCCACTTCAGGGTGGGACTCCAGTTTGGAGTTGTCTTGTTTATTTCCTGTCGTTGCTCTCAGCCGGGGATACTTTCCGGGGAGGATCACAGGGATGCGCGCAGACGAAATCCAATTCTTCCGTGTCTCGCAGAGGAGTCAAGTCTTTGATTCGTCTTTAACTCGGTACAAATGTTCGTCCGGGAATGTGCAGGCTGGGGGCTCCCTGTGAACTTCTCTCTCTCTCTCTCTCTCTCTCTCATTCTCTCTCTCTCTCTCTCTCCATCCGGGAAGTGTGCGTGAGCTCGCACGTTAGGCTCCGCTCTGTTAGCGGAGACGTTGTTGTTGTAAACAGCGTTTAAAGCGCAGCTGGCCAAATTGATCAGGGCCCGGCGTCGGGAGTGAACTCGAGCAGCGGCGAGTGGGGCCGCATAAACAGGGCTGCTTGTATCTAAATATGCAAACACTCTCACAGCGGCCGCACTCTGGGGAACAGACACTGTTACTTGTGATGAAGGGAACAGTGGGAAACAGGCTGGAGCCCTAACCTTTTCCATGTATACAGAGAGAGACAGAGACGTTCCTCTCATTGTGTAAACATTTCTTTTCCTCCCAAGATCATTTATTTTTGGACTCCTCCAAGTATTTACTTTTCATTAATTATTTAAAAAAAAAAAAAAAAAAAAAAGAATCAGGGGGAGGAAGAGAAAAAAGAAAATAAACAGTAGATAATTTTTGTTTAATGTTTCACACAGGATTCCAATCCTCAGTGCAATTAATGCTAATCACCCCGGCCTTCCTGTTTAGCTTGAACCCGGAGAGTGTTTGTGAGTCGTCGCTGTCTCTCTGTCCACATCTTTCCCCCACACCCCCCCCTCTCCCTTTTTCCCTGCGTTCTCTCGCTCCGCCATCTCCGCTGTTAGTCACCGCGTCTCCTCGTGTTATGATTACATCACCCCTTTCTGTCTGTTGTGTCCATTTAGACCTGAAATTAATCACATCCGACAATCCGGCGGTGCTATTCCCAAAGTTCAAAAGCTTTAGTGGTGAGAGAGAGAGAGAGAGAGAGAGAGAGAGAGCGATGGAAGGAGGGAGGAAGGGAGGGAGCGAGGGATTGCATCGAGCATGCTGGTGGTACTCACCAGTTGTTGAGTACAGTGTATTAATTGCTTATCGGTTTTTGATTCCGGAGTCATTGAGAGTCAATCGAACGCATAATTTTCACAGCCATTGTTCTTTGGGGTTTGTTAATTGTCACCCCACTGGCGGAATTAAAGGCAAATTAAAAGCCTTAACTGTTGACTCTATCTGAAGTCACTCTCCACAACAATTTCACAAAACAATGGGGAGGATTAATGGGAAAAAATGCAGCTTGATTTCTGTTCTCCAAAGCTTTTGCTATGGGGAACCAATTAACTACCCTTCAGGATGACTTTCACTTCTAACTGCCGGTCTGTTCCACTGCCAGAAACCGGGATTAATTCTCAATTAATCCCTCCACCAGAACAACTCTGCCTTTGTCTGCTGGGGAGGACATGAGCATACAACGCCGAGGTTACCCCGAGCCTGTTTGTTGGAGGAACTCCACACCCCTCCTAAGATTGATACGCCCCGTGGACTAGCTCTCCTCAAGCTGAAAATAAGAGCCATTAAAAAAAAGCGGGAATGGTCGACAATGATTTTTGTTTTTCGGATTTTGAGCTTTATTAGCCATGCATATTAATGAGTCAATTAATTCCATTCGTCCTCGCGAGTGGTCTGTTTGCTTTCTGCCTGACCTTTTTATCTTAGATGCGTTCACGCTCGGCTCGCTTTAAGCACTTACTCCATACTGTGTTTCCCAGAGCCTCCTGTCCAAAAAAAAGGGGAGTTTTTTTATGTGTTTAGCGCTAAGATTCTCTCCCCCTTTCTCTTTTGTTTTCTCTCTCGTCCTCATCCGTCCCCCCCCTCCACCCCCCTCCACCACTTCTTCTTCTCTCTCTCTCCCTCCCTCTGTCAGTATGCCTGCTGGACGTATTCCTCTCTAAATGTGACAGGAAATATGCTATTACAGCATGCAGAATATTTGCCTGATGGGATTTGCAATAAAAATGCCTACATTTCCTTTCCATTAGGATCTCTAAAGCCCCTCTCTCTAATTTATGATTACCCCAGCAAAAAAAGAAAAGACATGTTATATACATAAAGACTAAAGTACCCCCCCAGTCCACATTTAGCCTGTCCTGCTTTCAAAGTTAGTTGAGAGGACAGGAGAAATAATTGAAAAGTGCAGCTGGACTGTGTACAATCTTGTAAGGGATGCCTAGAAAATGAGATTAATCAGCGCGCAGACATTGTGGGGAAAAAGTTTGCAGTGAATGCCTGACAGTCGTGCTCTTTCTCTCATTTCAAATGTTGGCAGGCTAGCAGGCAGCTCCAAGGGAAATGCGCTCCTTTCATACTTGAGTAATTGATGAATTGTATGCAATATGCAAATGAGAATCCATAAATCTTATGAATGACAGCTTAATTTATGTGAGCCTTAATGAATGCAGGATTAGATTTTAATTAAATATCCTCAAAGGCACCCTGACTGGGTAAGTTTTTAAAGCCTTGTTTTGAAGACTTGTTTCATATGCAATCGCAGTTCATGAAAAAAAAAAAAAAGAGAGAGAGATCAGTGAGAGCAGTTAGATGAAAATTTCCTCGCAGTTTTGAAGATAAGACCTGTTCTGTTTTTTTCCCCCTGCTAACCAAAGGCAATCGCAATTAATAAATATTGGAGCAAAATCATATCTAGCGATCTCGTTTAGGCTTTCCTGGAACTGCTCATTCTCATACATTTGATTAACTGCATTTACTTTAAGCGCTATCTGATTTCCAACATTTGGTACAGTATCTTTTTAATTAAGAGAATCATCCATTAGGCATGGAAAAGTCAACCAATTAGGCTTTCCTCATCAGCTCCAGTTGATGTCGGGGAGTCTGCTTACTCATTAACGGAGTCTGTCGATGTGATACTAAACAATCTCGGACTCGCGATTATGAAATCAGCTTTTAACAGTAACGACGCGTGGGAATAATCAGCAAATTTATCGTGTTTTTTAGATCCTTTTTTTTTTTTTTTTAAGATTCCATTTCACAGCTGAGAGGCTTCAAACAGCCCTAATAGAATGTGATTACAGGAGTAAGCTCTTTGCAGCTACTGTAACGGTGCTTTTTCCTCCCGACGCCTGGCTTGTGGTTTCTCGCGACACAAGGCTTGAGGGGGGGGTGGTGGTCGTGACAGACCCCCCCCGGAGTCCCTTCCGCAGCATCAGACCCTGTGATGGTCTCATACCCAGCGTGGTTCTAATCAGGCCTGAGCCCAGACAGAGGCACCAGGAAGGCACCGACTCTCCCCACTACCACAGATCTAAAACCCTGCACATTAGTCCGCACAGGGATCAGAGCACAGACAGCACTTTAAAAGCGGGTTTTAGTGGGATTGATGCTAACTCTCTCCTCGCCTTTGATTTCACACCATTTGATCTGTGATATATTGTTCCATAACAAAGGTTCACAGTTTGCGGGCGGATGCAGCTGTTCCTACCCCTAACAAATAAAAAGTGTTGTCGTGTGTTTTCTTTTTTTTCTTTCTTCCTCCCCCTCGCACTCACAAACTCGCTGTAATCCAGCTATCTAGATCAGATAAGCGCGTTGGGGCTACCTGTGCAAGGCGGTGTTTGACAGGTGCAAGGGGGAAGCTGATTGAGATAATCCAAGAATAGGCTCAATGCAAATACAGATACAAGATGTGGGTGAGGATAGATGGATGCATGTGCAAGATGGATGAGTGAATGCATTCCCATGTATCACACTGTGACTCCGAGATTACGATCATCACAACCAATAGACTGCCAAGGTCAGCAGGAAGTATAAATCATCTTTTTTTTCTCCCTTTTTGTTGAAGGTAACATGAATTCCTGTCATTTTCAGGCGTTTTTTGTTTCTATCTATCATCTAAGGCTGCAACTGACAATGATTCTCACGATCAATTAATCTGACAATTATTTTTTTGAATGATGCATCAATTGTGTCTATAAATGTCAGAAAAAGGGTAGAAATGCAAGTTATTTTTATTTATTTTTAACTTCCTTAAGCTCACAGTGATATCATCAAATTGCTTGTTCTGCACGTCCAGACTCAAACACAAAGACATTCATTTAACCCACATATAAAAACAGATAGCAAGTCTGCACATGTGGGACGCTCAAACCAGAGACATTTACGCCGTCGCTGGAGAAATGCAACTATTTGTCGATTGATTGATTGATTGATCGATCGATCAATCAATCATCAAACAGTTGCTGATTAGTTTTTAAATAGGGTTAAACATTATACAAAGTTTGAAACAGCAGAAATGTCCGTGTAGATGATTGATAAAAAATACTTCTTGGTTCCTCCTCTGTTAGTTTGCATGGGCGTGGATGTTATCTGTGCTGCTGTGTTTGCTAACACAATAGTGTTCTCCGAGCTAAAGGCTGCTCATCAAGGAGGGAACCGGAGAACTGAGAACACATAATTAATTAGACATATGCGTTATCACCACGAATCCACAAGGGGAAAATCTGTATGTGCTCATTTTTTACTTCTGTAGATTTACAGTACTTGCATGTCAATCTTCCTTTTTATTGCCACGAGGCAGCTTTTTTTTTTTTTTTTTTTTTTTTTTTTTTTTTTTTTTTTTTTTCAAAGCGGAGGAAACAAAACAGCTTGTCTCAGAAAACAACTAATTTCTGAAGTTAAAGTTAAAACATTGTATCTCTCTTCGTCTCAACCACCCGTGCTGTCTTATCTGTGGGGATTTGAAATTGGTAGTAATGCATAAAAGCCATGTTATCACTGTCTTCTCTACAAACAGAGTTAACCTCTCAGGAGGGTTCGCATGCATATTGTTGAACCGTTTGATTGGACCAAATTAAAGTATAAACTCAGCACAGTCGGGCCCCTTGCTGGTCCGAGGCCTCCCGGTTTCCGCCTGACCTGGCACTTAAAAAAAGGCAAGGAGCTTCTTTGTTTTATCAATAAGACCTTGTTTTCATGGCTGGTCACCACCCCGGCGAACCAATCAATGGGGCGCGCTCTGCTATCGCTGCGAGAGAAATGAAAAATAAACCCCAGATAATCCTTCAGTTAAAAGGTTACTCAGGGCGATAAAAGCTATTTTGTTAATTTATTTACTCTCTGCAGCAGAGAGATAAAGAAAAGGAACAATTAGGGAATTCTAGGTGAGAGATTTTTAAAAGGGCAATGACATTGGGTTAATATTTTATAAGGCCTGATTGGCAGAGACCTGGAGAGGCCTTTTGTTTACACAAGCCCCAGACGGAATGATTCACTCGCTTGTTTTGAGCCGACCGGGGCGGAAATGGAATAAATATCTCCATCCTTACCTTTTAGAGACGTCAAACAAAAGACTGAGATAAAAGGTTAATGGCTCAATCATTCGCAGCAGGAAATAATGTTGTGCTGCTTTCTCTGCAAACCCGAGTCACTATTGACATAATCAGGTTGAATTCCTGAAGATACTCCAAGATGGGAGGAGCGGGTGATTTTTTCGTGTGTAACTGAATCCACTCACTCGGGCTAAACATTACATTTGTGGCTTCAATTGATTTATAACGGATCATAATCGCTGCATTAACGGCGCTCTGGGTAATAAGATCTCCGTCACTGCTTCCGTCGACAGAAAAGAGTCTGATAGTGAGATGTCAGAATTTTTTTCTTTTTTGCCATGAGATCAAAAAAAGGAAGAAAAAAAGAGCGCCCCTGATATCTCACGCGGTATTATACCTCTTATTACGCCCATCACCTTGCGTTGGCTTCCTGTAAACGGGGCGAGAACGTGAATTTAATTATTGTGCTTTTATTGCATTGCAGCGCTGAAATTGGAACTCGTGCTGGAGTGTATTGTCGGGGCCCCGTGTAATCTGATTGCCCGTGCGGCAGCAGTGTGTTGGATGGTATCAGGTTCCAGCCCGACTCTGCTGGGTCAACACACGGCCGGGGCCATTAAAGGCAGTCTGGTTCAGGGAAAGTTCACCCCTGTTTTCTTTTCACCATGGTAGCCAAACACACACACACACACACACACACACACACATCCCAAAAAAAGAGGGAATAGATGCGTAACATATTTGTGGCCCCAGCCCAGAGCTGGCGGGGCCTTATTTTGTTTCCTTAATTGAAGCCAGAGATATGAGGGCTCTGAATATCTACAGTGTAAATATAAATAAAGCAGGATTGACCTCCAATACAGAAATAATATTGTCCAAATATGTCCATTTTCAAAGCCCAGATGTTGCTATTTTCTGAAACATTTGGAAGTGGAGAAGAGATAATGAAAGGAAGGCGAGAAAGATTAGAGAAGACAACAGTGGACGAGGCATGAGAAGAACCAAAAATTCCAATGATAAATCCAGTTGTGCTATCTTTCTTTTTTTTTGCAATAATGGCCTAGTTTGGAGCAGTTTCTGTGCCAGGCTATTTAGGGAATCAGCATCTGCTGCTTGACAAATAGCCTGGCTCTTTTGTTTCAGGCCAGGTTGAGTTCCTTCTCTGGACTCGGCTTATTAGTCTGGATGGCTCCGACCACTGCGGATCCGCAGCGACGTTTGTATGCACGCCTCAAGGAACTAAGTAACACGTTGTTTAGGAGCATTGCGCCAAACGACGTGAAACACGAGGCTGTGATAAGAGGAGATTACTGTCGCAGCTCTGTTACAAACTACGATCCTTTTTCTGTAAATGCAGAAACCTACTGCTGCTGGGTCGCAAGAAAACGAGGCGGCAACCTTGATTTCTTAGAGGCTTCCCTGTTGCTCGGAGGGTTCCACCAGTTCAAAGCTCCCTTTACAGTCGGTGTGTTGCTTTCATGGCCGGCCGGCATCATTTGTGTGCAGAGGGCAGCTGAAACGCTATCCCTTTAAACGCCACAGACACATTCTCTGTGCAGCCTATCTAAACGTTACCTTTACTTTAACTGGCTCTTTGTAGCCCGGGTTCACATCCTTTGACATGATCTGGGGTTGATGTGACATTTTCCTTTTTTTTTTTTTCGTCCGTTTGAGGGCCTTTTTGCTTCTGGTATTGTTGGTAAAAAGCCTTTTTACCCATCACATACCCTCTATTGAGGTCTTTCATAAATAATTCAGCCGGAGTACAAGTGAAAGTGATGACAGCAAAACTGTGTGCGATCTCTCCCTCTCATAAGATCAAAGAGGTGCTTCTATAGAAATAGGAATTACATTTCCAGACGTTCCCTAGGTTGAGAGGGTGCTCATTTCTCCCTCTCTCTCTCTCACTGTCCTTCCTCTCGCTTTCGGTCGTCCGCCCTCCCCCTCGCCACTTCTTTTCTATCACTTTTTGTATTTTCCCCCTCCAAAGGGACACAGTCGGGTGAAGGTCTGCTTTTAGTACCTAAAACCTCCGGAGCCGGCATATGAGGGAGTCAGCACATTCAGACAGACAGAGCGAGTGCACTCTATTAGCAGGACTGAGGTAAATAAACCTCACAAGACACGGCTGAATAAATTCAACTGCTAAGGCGGTGTGCTATCTGAGCTGTAACACGCCGCATCACTCCGCAGATACTGCCTTTGGGAGATGTAGTGAAATGTACTGTAACACAAACAGCCTCATATATATATACTGTATGCAGGCTGATAAAGTCCTGAATGAGCCATCATTGTTTAAAAGAAAACATTAGATCAGCTTGTGAGTTGAGCTGCATTGATTATTCTTTTTCTTTTTTTTTAAACCCATAAGTCAGTCATCATCAAAAAAAGATATGGCAAAGATTGAAATCACAACAAATGAAAATAAACTACAAACAATAGATCAACAAATAGTGTTTTATGAGTCTCATGAGTGATTAGTAAAAAATAATCAGTACCCATAAAGATATGTTTTATGGGGACACCAACTTGCACATGGGCTTAGGGATGCACCAATCTGACTTCTTCAGTCCCGATACCGACACCTGGCCTCTGGGTATCGGATCAGTACTCGGTTTCTAGAGTGTGAGATTAATAAGCTGTATGCCTCACTGTGTGGAAGTGACTGGGATCATTCTTCTATGTGGAAGGCAACATCAGGATTGACTTAAACATTGCTTCTCTAACTTTGTGCAACAAATTTAACATCAAATGATGTAGGTCTAAATGTACTGAATTGTTATTTATTAAAATAATGTTATCCGTTAAAAGATCGGCCCATTGGTACCCGACACAGCGGCATCGGTATCGGTGCATGTCAGATGGCAACCTCCGGTTCTCTGTAGTGAAGCTGATGCTGAAGTGTCTTTAAACTTGCATTCTCTCTACTGACCATCAGGGGGCGACTCATCTGGTTGCAAAAAGAAGTCTAATTGTATAGAAGTCTATGAGAAAATTAATTCTCTCTTGATTTATTCCCTCAGTAAACAGTGTAAACATGAGTTTATGGTCTCAATCTCTAGTTTCAAGTCTTCTTCAATACAGCATGATGTTCATTTCGTAAATCATAGTCCGACGGTTGTCGAACTCGAGGCTTTAAAACACAAATCCACAAATCAAGGGATATCTTCACAATTACTACATCCACTTCTGATATAAAGTCTATGGTTCATCTCTACCTTGGTACAACCCTTCAAACCTTATTTCGCAGAATAAAAATGAACTCAAATGCATTTTTTTAAAGGGCCGGGACAGAATCTCATCCAACACGTCCCGGGTTTGATTTCCGGCCCTGTCCTCCCTCCTGTTTATCCCCGTACGTTCCCTCCCGTCGTTACAGAGCCCTACGGAAGCCCTGTGGTGCTTTAAAGATGGATTAAACTCAGTTCATATTAGAGAGAACTTAGTATCCCGGTAAAGCTTGAAAAAGGACTATTGTATGTGAAATAATGTATGAAGCCAATATGTCACCTGTGTCAAGTCGCCATAATTCATCTTCAGCCGAGACACCCAGCTCCTTGTTCATAAAGAATATACCTCGATGGCATCTTGGCCCCCTCATTATACGCTCATTGCGTTTTTCTTTTTTTTTATACCCTGTAGGCTTTTCTTTGTAACTATAAGCCAGCAAAGTAGGTATTGATTGCAACTCGAAGCTGTATTAATAAGCGAACGAGTGAGATGTGTGGAGAGTCAGGGGTGTATCTGCTTTGAAGGCCTTTTCTGCCTGCACAGTAAGGTGGCACGGTCATTTATCACGGCTGGATCTGTGCCCCTCGTTTGGTGTAATAAAACTCCCCCATCAGAAACCGTCCAACAGGTCTGAATCACTCTGTCACACCACCTTCCAGCTAAGGCGCGCATTAAATCAAGCAAGCGGAACATTTCCTAAGGCAGCCATTGCCTTTTAATTTCCTGAAGAACCTTAAAATATCATTCATTACCAGAACTACACATATTTGGTTTTTAAAAGTCTCATAAATCAATAGTGGCCTGACTGCAATAATTATAACAAGTTAACATGTAATTTCCAGGCCGAGGGCCGCGCGGCCGGATTTTAGCATATGCAAACGAGGCAATTCAAACAGTGTGGGGATATTAATACGGGGAACAGGTAACGAGGTACGGGTTATGAATTATGCATCAAAAAGTGGTTGATCTTCAATAAAGGAAAATGAATTCACCGTGTAATCTAATTAGTTATGGAGGTCTATTATGTTGAGCTGCAGAAAGCAACTGTCCTTGAAAAAGAAATTTATTTACAGTACATGTTAGCTCTTTGGAATGGAATTGCATTCTGGAGGCTCCAAATGTTAACACCCCCCCCCCCCCACCCCTACGCTGCCACCCCCCGCCAGTCTACTCCTCCTCCTCCGTCTCTCACCCCTTCTCTGTTGGTGTGTTTCAGCTCCAGACCGGGCCGACCTCCGAAGAGGACCCAGAGTGTGACATCGTCGGAGAACCCCCACATCATGCCCCACTCGGTCCCTGGCCTCATGTCCCCCGGCATGATGCCACCCACAGGTACGGCTCGGTCCTCTCTGTCACAGCCGCTGAGGCTCTTAACTCCAACTGTCTGGGTCTCTCCTGTCTCCCTCTTCCTCTCTGTCACACACACACACACACACACACACACACACACACACACACACACACACACACACACACACACACACACACACACACACACAGCCTCCCCACCAGTGGCCTCCCCGCAGCTCGTCCTTTCAAATGGCAACCAGTCCAAAGTGACACATGCACCCCGATCCACCAGACACCAGCCGCTCGCTCGTTTACCAAAAACAGATCCTCGTGCTCAACCCGCCGGAAACCAAGAGGGTGGGGGGAAGGTTGGAGGAGAATAAATTGGAGTGGAGATCTTTTCTCTCAGATTATTCCAGTAGATGTTGCGTTTTTTCGCCCCGGAGTGCATTCTAATTAGTGCGATTAAATCCACTCCACTGGTATATGTACATAGGCAGTGATGATGCTAAAGCGAGCTTATCGCCACAAGAATCAACAACAAGCGCGCCCGTGCCCTAACTTACCCCTTTGGGCCGAGACTCATTGCAACCAACGCTTTTGTTCTATTTGTGTCCGGGCTTCACTGCGCCTGCTTTGATGTCGGTGGCTGTAAGTGCTCCGATTTGCATATTTCGCCCTCTCCCTCCTCGACGTCTTTAACGATATTGCGCTGTCGAACGGAGCTCTGTGAATGCTCGTGCAGTGTACAGCACACATTTAACCATCTTAACTGAGGTGCTCTGCAAAGAGATTAAACACCACAGCTGGTTTTTCCACGGCGATCTTGGCTATATAACGGTTTTAACAGACTCGTTCTTGTTATCCAGTCTTGAAGTGTTTTTTTTTCTTTTTCTTCTCTTTCCCCAGCAAAAGCAGCGCCTGTGATGGGGTTTTGAAATTCAGTATTAAGCACAGATTGGGCCATCCTTGTGATTGAGAACAATGGAGGCTCACAGGCCAGAGCTTTGAACTCTGGGAATAGGGCGAGGTGGTCACTGGCAGTATAGAAGGAGAACCTTAAAGGGGCCGGAGTGAACACAGAGAAGGACAATGATGAGAGGGACCCATGTTATTTAGTGGGACATAAAGCAACAGAAAAGGCCTTTTGATATCATCCCCCTTTCAGCCCAGAGGGACTCTATGATCTTGACATTTAGTCAGCCTATTCGGGGGGTGGGGTGGGGGGGCAGAGATAAAATAATTGAGTTTTTTCGGCATTCTCATAAAGGCCTTGAGCTTCTCAACTGTGGCGAGACGGAACTTCTCCATCAGTTTCTGTATTATAATTAAAACCATTTATTGTTATGATTACGGCATTAAGCATCGAACGTCAAGGAAGTTACAGATTTCGACAGAGTCATAATTAAGTATAATTGACCACACATAAGTTGGCATCTAAGTAGGCGACTAATTGATCTCCCTGTCATTTCCAAATGTACTGATTGATGATTAAAAAAAGAAGTGACATTGAGAAACTGTCTTAACTAGTTACACTATCATGTCATGTCACATTAGTTCATGTTTCAGATGAGTTAGCTCCTGCACACACAGACAGAACCATGTGGGCTTCAGCAACACTCTTCAGACTCTGTTTGATTTGGGCTGCAGAGAAGGAGCGGGACACTCCATGAAATGTTTAGTTCACAGTAGTTACTCACCAGGTGTTAACATTTGCAAATTTACGATGCATGCGCTCCTTCCCGAAGCCCCCTATCTCTCAGGATTGGCTGATCCTAGCTCAGATTTTAGCCAAAGGTCACACCGGGGCTTTTTTGCCCATATCTGATCTCATGGCCTCAAAAGGCGGCCTGCCACGACAGAGCAAACGTTGCGTTATTCGCTCAATTTGCCCTGTGTTTCCTGTGATTTCTTTTTTAACATATTAGACATTGACGCAAATCATATAAGATTAAAATCAATATTCAGCCATATCCAACGCAGTGGAAAGATGTCTTCTTCTCACTCTAACAGGACCAGAGAGGCCTGTGTGAAACACACTGTTAACATATGTATCTTTGCCCTTGACACCGGTTCCATTTAGAAAAGGACATCTTAATATGCTTAGGTTTCCATTTAAGGGAAATACCCTCATATATGAATATGTGTGTGTGTGTGTGTGTGTGTGTGTGTGTGTGTGTGTGTGTGTGTGTGTGTGTGTGTGTGTGTGTGTGTGTGTGTGTGAAAGCACACGTGTGTATGAGCAAGTGCCTTGCTTGCGTTCATGCCCTCAGGGGGGATGGGAGGCGGCGTTGGAGCCTTTCCAGTTGCTGATGCATTACAGGCAGATTGAGCCCCCCAAATCGGATTATTTTTGCAGCGGACTGACACCACACAGAGATGACATCTCCTTTAAAGTGGAGAGGGCCTCCACTCACACTCTGGCCACTACTTAAGCAGCAGCTTCAATATAATTCATTTATGTCCCGGACACGGGCTTCAACCTTTTGAATAACGCAAGAGCACTGCGTTTACCATTAGAGAAATTAATGTCACCTACATCTAACCGGGGTTGCATCCTGATAAAAAAAAAAAAAAAAATGCTGTCTGGCTCTTACAGTCCAAGCATGAGTGTGGATTACAGTGCCTCAGAGAGCTGGTTCTTCTTTTAAGCTCTGTAGGTGGGAGACGTATTGTAATATTTATGTTCTTTTGATGTACAATTAGCACGTCAGCTTCTGGAGTGGATCATCTAATCCTGTGCCACTTCAAGCCTTCTTTAAAATAGATCCAGTGTGTGCGGCAGGTAATTTACTGTCACTTCTTTGTGCCGCGCCCCCCCCTCCCCGCTCGGCCCGCCCGCTCGTCATAAGGTTAGCGCGCTGCGTAATTGATACTAAATTTGTCATGATGTGGATAGCACAGTTCAAGTGGCGTGGTGTACCTAAGAGTCACGTTGCCCCCCCTCCCTGGATTGTCATCGCCGCGCTGCCACCAGTCCATGCATAAAATTATAAGCCTTGCTCATTGACATGGAGTGGCTCTCGCCTGCTCATCCCGCTTGCCCCGATAAATAAAAGTATGTTTTTCATTGTTGCCCAGGCCGCAACAGAGACAAAACAGAAACACAAAAGATAAGCTCTGCCTATTCTCTTTTTCTTTTTTGCTAGAGAAAGTCTTAAAAGTCAGTCTTCGGTGTACTGGCGCGAAGTTAATCTGATTTTAATTTAATTATACGAGTTAGTTGCGGAGGGCACAGGCATCGGGGTGTTTGTTGTAAGAATGTTCTGACATTGGCGCAGGTATGGGGCAGCTAGCATGTTAATTAATGATGAAGATCCTGACAATATGCAGAGGCATGACAGCGTTAAGCCAGTCGGCTGCTGCTTCCTTTGCATATTAATAGATCCTTCATTATTATTTAATATGACAGCTGCTCCAAGGGCTACCATCAGACCTTGTCTCTGTTATTTGCTGTTTTGCGCTCCCCATGTGACAGTGCCATGCTATTCTCTTATTTGTCCAAATGCTGCTCCCCTTTCTCTTGTCGGGCTGGTGTGGCTCTCTACATGCGGGCGCGCTGTTTGTTTTGTGCTCCGGAGGACTCTGACTCGCGTCTATATGAGGGGGGGAAAAAGTGTCTGAATCTAAAGGTGACTTTGAAAGAATATACGAGGCAGGATTGTTTTGTTTGCATAGTAATGAATGCAGATTAGCACTGAGTGGGATTGGTCTTGTTGACGTTCAGACTTCCAGTGGCTTAATGGACTTGTTGCTGGGCGCCAGCATCTCCCCGGCTTCCTTATTACAGCCACTGCATCGGGGCCGTCGTCATTTGGATATGACAATTGATCCGCCCAAATGAAACGATTATCAGAACAAAGATTTCTATTCATGGAGTGTGTCACTTAGTCAACGACAGGCCGAGGGAATGATGAATGGAAAAAATGGAAAAGCGATCATTCCGTGTGTTTCGCTGTGGTGCAAATCGATTCCTTAGCATTTTATTTACTCGATGCGCATTTGATGAAAACCTGTCACCGTCTTCTACATGGATTCATTTCTTTATTTTTTTCTCTTTTTTTTTTCCTCTTGTTATAATTTGTTTGTTTCAATATATTTCAAGGAAACGGTAAGGACACGCAAGCTGCAATGTAAAAAAAAAAAAAAAAAAAAAAAAACAGCAGCCAAAGTTAGAGAGCACCACTGCGGCACTCCTCTTGAGCGGCACCTGATTTGTGGGGGAATTTATCACACAAACAGCCCAGAGGTGATTTCAATATTTACTCGGCGGTCTGTTCTGCATACGTCTCATTTGGAAAACAGTTGACTCTTGCCCATTATACACAAATGAAGGCTGACCTTCAGACTGGGCAGAGGCCACATTCATTATGTGGAGAAGTATCACCTTCTTATGAGGCAATGGCTCTCTTCCCCCACCGACTCCCCCACCCCGTTCTGCCCATGCATATTGAACAGCAGCCGGGGCCCCGTTGCAAACGAGAGGGCCCTCGCTGACATGATGTATACTGTACGTCAATATGGTGCTGATGTATTTTAAGATGCAAACAAGGCTTTAAATTATATGCACCTCCATGTCAGAGAGGCTCAGAGTGACTCTCGCCATCTGCCTATCAGCTGGGGATGAGGGAGGAGAGAGAGGGGGCGCCCGGGCCCGGTGCTTCTCTCTCCCGCTCGTTTTGCGCCTGTGTATCTATCAGAGCCACATGTTCGATTTCTATTCCTCCTTGTACTCGCACCCCCCCTCTTCAGACGCATTGGCTAATAGCCGCTCTTGAGTTCCTTCACGGAGACGTGACAGCTAGGTGATGATAAACGCGGACGTCGCCTTGTTCTGCGTCAAGCAAACCTGCGTATCCAGAATCCAGCTGTAAGTAAGCTGCGAGAGGGCAGGTGATATACAGTGTTGTGGATATGAGTGATTCCAGTAATAGGCGCATACTTTTTTTTTTTTTTTTTTTTTTTCTCGCCTTACATCTTTGAATTTGTTGCTGGAGGTTGGGCGAGAAGGAGTCGCGGGACTCTCCTGAGACGCACCGGGGCCTGGAGGAGCTTTAGCGCTATCTGTCCCTGCTGTTTGAGACCGGCCTCATGAATAAAGATTTCAGTCACGTCAGCCAGAACCCTGGAAATACCACAATGACAAACCAGTGCTTTATGCTCTGCAGTGTGCTCGGCATACGCACGTCTGTAATCTCAGACTCACTGCATCAATCACATGGAGTCCATCGTGATGGAGGCGGACGACCAACGTCAAACACTGCTTTTCCAGTGTTCCATGTTTACAGATGGCAGTGGAAATGTGAATGACGATTTTAAATGTGATGTCAATAGTCATTTAGTCTGCAGATGAAAACGGCAGCCTGGAGGCCTGAACAGGAACCATGCAGAACGCTCTAAGATATTTGGCATGGTGTCAAAATGTTTCAAGTGGTGCACACTGATTAATGAATTACAGATGCTGTATTGTAACATTGAACCTACCATCAAACCAGTTTTGCAGCCTGTGTTACAGAGTGCAGAGGTCTAACTGCCGGGATAGAAAAGTATTCCATTTTTTTGTAGTTTTCCTGAACAGTGAGAACTGTTTTTCATGTTTTATATGGGCAGTTACAAGTCTTTTATTGTCTTAGGAAAATAAAAAAACCTCCATGTTATGCTATAATCCATCCTCCCTGTTCATTGGATTTTCTGGTCCCTGAATCCCCAAAAGGGTCTTTTTGTCTGTCGCCTCATTAATTTCCTGAGTATGTTGGGTTTTGTTTTTGAGAATGCAATAGTGACGGTATTGAATTGCATAGATTCCTTGACATTTATTTTTCATTTTTTATGGAGCATTAGTTAATTTCCACACATGGCCCTCCAAGTGTCGAACGCACTCAAAGCCGTTTACAAGTGTTAGATTAAAAAATCTTGAATCCTCGGCACATTGTTTATAGTGTTCCATTCAGCTTGATGACTGGCCTTGACTCTCAGAAGAGCCGTGTTATTATGAGACACTACACTATATAGCTGTGAGGAATTTGAATAGCAATGTTAGGAATTATTCAGGGCGATTAGATCTGTTGAATACATTAGACGCTATCATAGAAACACCCTGGATAAGGAGATAGTTAAAACACAGCTCTCTCTCTCTCTCTCTCTCTCTCTCTCTCTCTCTGTTTGTTCACATGTATTGAAGCTTTCTCACTTTTTTATCTCACTTTGTCTTTCCCTGACCTCCCCTCCCACCCCCTGTATCACTCTTCCTCTATTATATATATATATATTATACAAATACTTGTGTATTATAAGTTGCACATACAAAATGCTTGAATCATGCACTGTTATCTTGACTGCATCTGTTCTCATCATGATACAAATACATCAATACATTGGCGAGCAATGACGGACATTCACAAAACTCCTATGACGCCACACACACACACACACACACACAAACACACACACTGAACCAACCCATCAGCATGATAACCTGCTGTGAGGATATCCACTGTCAGGAGATGAAAAACCAAGCTGTGATCTCATAGGCTCTTATTCCCTGTAGTGTATAAAATTATTCATTGTTTTATTATTTCAAAAGTCCTTTTTCTTTGTGTGTTTTTTTCTCCCTTGCCAGGGCAGGTTTTTCAGAGAGGTTTTGCAGGTGCAGCAGCTCAGCCCCAGCAGACATGTAGTGCGTGGTCTGTAAGTGCTCTGTCTCGTCTCTCCTGCCTCCTCTCTCCAGGCCTGACAGCAGCGGCGGCAGCAGCTGCCAACGCAGCCATCGCAGAGGCCATGAAGGTCAAGAAGATCAAGCTGGAGGCGATGAGCGGCTACCACGGCAACGCCAACCACCACGGGGCCGACGGAGAGAACGGAGACCTGAGCTCCAGCGTCGGTGAGAACACGTTGGCACTCACGTGAACGGGACAAATGCATGTTGCAAACTGTTTGATGTGCATACACAGACACAAACACACACATTAGGATTACAGTGCATTCATTTCTCCTTTTTGACACACACTCAGAGGATTCAAAGACCAAAGTTGAAGGCTTGAGGTAGTTTCTATTAATAAGGCCACTTGCTTAATTCTGGCATCCAATTATTGGAAGTACTTTAAGATATCTGCTATAATTTGAAATGGGGACGGTATGTTTAGGCTGAAATAGGTGTAGCCTATACTGATAGATTTAACTAGAACCAAGGATTCTAATAAGAGAAATACCTCACTGCTACTCTGTCAAGCTGTCAGATCTACCATGGAGCCCACACTGTCACTAACTGCACTTCCTGAATAAATGTTCAGATTTTTGGAATATACAAAAAGAGATAACAGAGAAAAGCAGACAGAAGGTTCTGCAATATGTGTTTGAAGGATTTTTCCAGAATGTCAAACTGATTCAGCAGTGAAAATAGGTTCAAATAAAGAAACTGTTATAATCGTACAGAAAACAGATAAGTGCTAACGCTAGTAAATTATGTTCTAACTGCTAATGTTAGCTCCACAAAAGTCCAACCTCTCCGAGTAACGAGTATCACTATTATATAATGTTCAACCATGACTAGCTCTAAATCAACTAAACCAGCCTGAACCAAATTAAATATATATTTTTAAATGACTAGATGAGAGTCTATCGAGCTGATCTGGATAGTTGTCGGACCCTGGTCGGAGATGACCAATGCTACGTTATGATTGGATGGTCTGGGTTCGAGGGGCGTGAGTTATGCTGTGTCCACATCAAAAAGGAGTTTGATCGCGGGTTCATGTGTTTATTCGCTCCACTCGCGCTAGACGTGCCGGAGAGGAGCGCGGGCTCCCTCTGTGTAGACGTTTCATTAATCATGGCTGAAATAACCACTATTGCTGCTTTTTACACGTTGAAGTCCCAGATTTCCAGGTAAAGTAAATGCCGTCATGTCTAGGTTCATAACATCATCCTGAGATGTATTATCTAGCAAGCCAGACGTCGGTTCGTTCACTACAGCTTTATCAAACCAAAATAAAATAAAAATCTGTAATCTAATTGCAACAAACGGATAAAAAGGATGCCGAAATAACTACATGATGATGCCGATTTGTAAAAAAAATCTGAATGTGTTGTGTACAGCAAACAACTTTTAAATGCTTGTTTTCTAAATGGAGCTCCAATCGATTGGTGCTAGGCTTTGCTAACATTTTAGCTGATCTTCAACACTCAAAATAACGTAATTCAGGCATACGTCAGCTTTGTTATTGATTGTACCATATGGTTTATACACATACATTTTTACACATAATTTAATTTCATCTCTGTACCAGACAAAATTTGCGTCCATTCCGTTTTTTTCCATTGTCTTTATATGTAATCTCGTTGCGCAAACATTTTTGCTTCGTGTTTGGTGTGAACACAGTATTACAAGGGTCAGTTGCTTATACGAGTCATGGTTCAACAGTAACAAATGTAAAGTGCCTTATATATTGTAACATGGGCATGCTACTTCTCCGGATCACACACAAAAGATTATCACTTGTTCTTTGTCTCTCCACCCAATTCACTTGTAGTTTTTTATGTAGCTTTTTACATATTATGCATAACTTAAGCCAAATAAATCTACAGGACCAAGAACTGAGTCCTCTTTATCAGAGGTAAGGAATAATCCCTTACAAGCAAAGACTTTCATGACTGTTTCTACTGCTGCTCTCTTAATAAAAAGGGGGAATATTGTTTTTGCTCAGTTTGTATGCCCAGTAAATATCCAACGTGGTGAGGTAAGTCTTGTTTTCTCTTGAAGTGTTACACATTTGTGTTGAAAGATAAAAAAAATAATGAAATTGTTAATAGCTAAGTGAAACTGTGAACACAGTTTCCCAAAGCTATCAGCTTTTAACAAGGTCTAATTGAATTGCTGTGAGAGCATTGGATTTTTTCCTCAGTGCCATTTCAATTAATTATTAGCCCCAAAAAGCAGAAGGATTTTCCCAATATCACACAGAACCACTTAGTGTATTAAAGAGAATGATAATGTATGTTAGTGCGGATTCATGAGCCCATACCAAATTATAAACCAAATGTAATCCCCATAGCTTTGGTTGCTAAACGGAGGTTTTGATTCACTTACTGTAACAAATGGCTCGGCTCCTGAATGCATTTCATCAGTAATACTTGACACCACGGAGCTTATGGCGTTTGAGATGAAAACAGGATGTGTTTCTAAGCAGATTTAACAATGCAGAATGCATAAAATGTTAGGTCATCACTCCAAGAGAATGGGGTATGTAAAAAACAAAAAACGAAGAAGAATATGAGCCCACGAGGTCACGGAAATAAAGATAAATGCGAGTACCAACAGCAAGGCTGTGGCAATGGAGCTAATAAGAAACTGTTTTATCTTTTTACAATTTAAATTGCAACCTTGAGCCCACAGCCAGCCACACAGGCTCCCGGTAGAATCATAATTCTGGCAAAGGGGGAGCAGCTCTAGGTGCGGGTGCACGGGGGCCACAGCATTAGCTCTCTGAGTGAAATATATGGCAGCGACGCCTCTCGGCCCCATCCACAATCAATTGGATTCTTTTTCCTTTAATATTTACTCGCAGCGATGAGATGCTCGTCTGCATGGTGATGAACAGTCTGCCACTGGCGTTTGAAGGTGACCTGTCAGCGGGTATGGACAAATCTCTCGCTCGCAGAAATGTAGAAAATAAATCATTAGGGGCAGGCAGTCAGACAGGGGCCTCTCTCTCTCTTTCTCTCTCACTCTCCTCGGATTTAAATCAGCTCAGATTTATGATTTGAATTAATGCTTCGTTTGGTCAAAGGAATGGTCGCCGAGACAAATGATGTTTGGTACTGAAGCCATCCTAATATTGATTGCCGGGTGTCGCAGCAATCTCTTGTTTATATCAAGCACTCTCCTGTGACAGGGTGGCCAGCAGGAGTCATCCCGATAATACTCTGGAGAAATATGGCCCCTCGCTCGGCACTGCCGGGGCCACGGAGCACAGCTAGCAGTCTGCTGCCTCCTTCATCTGTCCCCATGGCTTCCACTCATGTGGTTATTTAAAAAAAAAAAAGCATTTAATTATTCCAAAAGTGTCTCACTCCTATTTTGGAGTTTGAATCCATAATAAGTCCAGCTCTCAAGCCCATTATCCAACAGCAATCTCAAACATATAAACCACTTTACTGATATAGCACAGAGGGGGGGCTGTATTTTGGCCCTGGCTTTGTTGGGACTGGACCCCGACTGTTGATCACAGTACTGACTAGCCTATGACTTCATGCATGTTTTCTTTCACAGACCACAGCTGCTCTTGAGGAAAGAGACTGAAGTTTTTCTTTTTTTATAATCACCCAGCTTAAACTAAGACGCACACAAACGGATGTGTTTACTTACACAGATGATTGTACCAGCCACAATATGATAATGAGAATGATAATACCTACTAAGGGACACAGATCCATTTAATCAGAGAGAGCTTTTACGTAAACCCATTGGAGGAGAAAAAAAATAAAAATAAAACCTCCTCGGGCTAAAATACAGGTGCCTCATCTCAGTGTTTGTCTGAAGCAGATCTTTGTGAAGAGCTTTAAAGCGAAAGCACAGCCGAGCCAGCCAGTGAAGGACACTCTGTTCTGTCTGTAGAGCTGGATTGCCCGTCGCTGTCTTTGTGTTGATGTAAATTGAACAGGCTAATGTTTCTCCCTCGCATTAAATATTCATCACAATTAGACCTTCCTGTTTGCATCAATGTTATTAATTATAAGGAAGAAAAACCCCCACAAAAAAGCGAGTTCAACTCTCAGCCAACATAACCAAACATCCTGAGTGAGGGAGGGGGGGGCATATGGATATGTTTGTAGGAGTGATTGAGTAAGAGACAGATAAGAAGATAGTGAGAGAGAGACATGGGAAAGAGAGATAGAATGAGAGAGGGATGTGTGTGTCTTTCTTTGATTCCCCCTCACACCCTTTAGTTGGGCAGAGGGAGCCCTCTCAAAGCACAATGTGGATTGTTCCCCCGCGCCTCTCAGGAAATGCCACAATTACAGATCACAGACCAAGCAAAACACGTGTGGCGCTGGGCCTTTAGGGGGATAAACAGCCCCGCCGTTCCCTCCCAGTGCATTGACCCCAGCCACAACCTTCATTACCGGGAGAGAAAATATTGTCAGCTGCCCACTAACAAACACCTGCCAATTCCAAGAGAAGGAATTGCTTTTTTTTTTTTTTTTGCGGAAGGAAAATAAAGTGTTTCTCCGACCTGCAGAAAAAGGAGTGGGAAGAAAAGATAAGGCGGTGCTCAGCTTTGTCTTTCTTTTTTTTTTTTTTTACTCTGTCTCACACGTCTCTCCGTCTTCCGCCCTCTGTCTCTCTTTGGCCACTGGGTGCTGCCCTGCCACTCATCTGACTCCTCGCCACACAGCTCTAATGGAGCTGAAATCCTGTTTGTAATTAGATATGGGAATTCCGCTGTCATCGGCCAGCTGATGCCACGACACGCCGACCGAACGGCTCGCCGACAGAGGGTCAACGAGTGAAAGGGGAGGATGCAACATCCGCCGCTAACTTTACGTTTTTTATTTTTTTATTTATTTATTTTTTCGTACGTTTTGAATAATCCCAAACACGGTTACTAAGCCGTATAAGCACTCCCTTAAAAAAAACTGAAAGCCCTTTTGTCTCACATCTGTGGCTTGGGTCCAGGCCCGTCTGCGCCCCAAACAGGAGCGGCGAGCCGCATGCTGTAGGCTGAAACTGGACGGCTGGTGACAGGTACCTGGAGTGTTGCCTGACTGAGAGTTGAGGGAAGAGGGGTTTCTGGGCGAGATGATGAGGAAGCATCATTCTCTCTTCCCAGGGTCATCAGGCTAATTTCTGCAAGCCCCACCCTCGCGCTTGTGTGTTTGCGTGTGTGTGTATGCGCGCCACGCGTGTGCCACCGTGTGTGTGTGTGCGTGCACGTGTGAGACGGAAAGAGGGGGCCTTGGCCCCTGAGAGCGCTCTGTGAGGAGACCACAGCTGTACACTCCCAGCAGCTAATTGGTCCTTATCTAGCTGTCCCATTCATCTTCATTTTTTACCAATTACTGAGCATTATCTGTGTTCTCAGTTGGGTATGGGACTTAATCCTTTTTGGTTAAGCTGGTGCTACAGCTTGCAAATTTCAAATGGAGAAAGGGAGGGTTGGGGGGGCGAGAAAGAAGGGAAAGGTGGAGGGGAAGGGGGGGGTGTTTGTGTGTGGGGGGGCTAAAGTCATAGCAAAAAACAAACTCTGAAACTTCCCATCATCCCTCACTGGGAGGAAGTGTTCAATAAGAAATGACATCACACGAAGGAGAGAGAGAGAGAAGAAAAAAATGAAAGGGATCAATTATTGGCGTTATAATTCAAGTCCTTGTTTGCAAACGATGCAGCCCCATTGATTAGGGCCGGTCTCGTTGCACTCGCCATTATTGACGTGTTAAAACCATATTTTCCTCATCATCAGGGTTTGTTTTTTTTAACGTTTGCGGTCACACGGATAACAATCGCTCGAAGCGGCAGCGGCGTCGTTAATTATTCAGGATGCATTCATTCTAAAGCACAGCGAGTCCGAAATCATCCTGTTTACCCTACAAACAATACAAGCCTGGTACACCGCTCATCCAGAAGGTACATCAAGACGGCGCAATCTGGGGCAGTTAGCCTTAATTTTCTGAGATCAATGCATAACTAGGCTCCTCTCTATATGGGGTCCACGCTTGGCCATGCCGCAGAGCTGAGTGGAGTCAGCCCGGAGACCGTGCACTAATTACTGGAGTGTTTACTGCTCTGCTGGATAGCATTTGTACCATTTTGGATCATACCAGTGAGTCAATGCGCTCCGCGCTCGATAGATAAATAAGACATTAAGATGACAGTGTGTACGGATGAAATTACAGTAGGGAAAAAAGAAACAAAGTCATCTATTATAAAATGGGTAAAATTAGCCATCGCACACGTATGTATACTGACAGTACAGGACACAGTGGCGTGCGTGTCAGCAGACACAGACAGCCGTGCACACCAAAAGCAGGACACATGTAGAGACACTGCTCCTCTCGCTTTGATAGGGATCTGTTCGGTCACACTCTCATGCGCCAGCTGTCAGCCCGGCTCCACTGCTGCGATTTAATTAGTCTGTTTATGTCCTTTCTAATAATAAAGCTCTCTGGGTGGAAGGACACATCCGACTAGCTAGCTGCGCGCTCCAACCTGCTAGCTGCACTGGTGGTGCCTGGTGGGCCCCATCGCCGCTAAATGTGGGCCATGATGGAGGATGGCGGCTACTTCCTGCTCCTCCAGACAGAACAATGGCCCTCGGGCTCCGATCTAGTATCACCCCCCCACCCCCCTACTCAATCCTAACCTTAACCATTAGGGGATAAAGCACATACTGACCTGATATGAGTGTCTAGGGGCAACTTCATCCATCTTCCTCTCTCGCTCTCTTGTGGGAGCCTTTGTCAGCTGAAGCTCTTGAGAGAGACTAGATTGTAGCCATAGGCTGAATAGAACTCACTCCGCCAAACACGCCATAACGCCTCTCCCCTCACTGCGACAGATTATTGTCAGATTTATGCAATCATAACGCGGTTTGTTTTCTGATTCTCTTTATTGTGATACCAGCCGGGACAAGATGGGGGTCCGTTTAAGCTGCAGGTGTCGATGGTGGGGGGGGAGCAGTGGCATTAAGTGAATCAGACACACACACCGAGCGAGACGGAGAGTGGCAGAGCAGACAGACAGCCTTCCAGCCTGAGTAAAAGCTTGATGGGTCTCTCTCTCTCTTGGGCTTTGGCCCTCACCATCTCTCTATTAGTCTGCCAGGCTCATGGGAGCCAGGTGACAGATAAGCGAAGGGACGACACACACATTTTAATAGACATTTCAAAAGATAAACCCCGATAATCATTTCTCTTTTTAATGAAGTCTAATGTCCTCGTTCTAATTCCAGTTGCGTCGCCCGTTAAGCATCGGCGTTAACACTTGAATATGCATGATTGGGAAAATTGTGAGGCTCACCGACACTGCGGGAAAGAAAACACACACGAGACAACTGCAGAAAAAGATTACAATAACAGGGGGATTGATTAAACATTATTTACGTAATGATCCATATCAAGTTCTATCATCTGGCGAGTGGCGGCGGAGCTTCGTATGGATGAACAGACAAACCTTTAGTGTCACGGAAATATTTGTTTGATTGTCTCTTGAGGTTAGTTCACAGAAAAGAAAAAAAAAAGGAAAAAACAACTGACCAGTCGACTTGTCATCCCTCATCAGCATTAGGCCTCATTCTTCATTAATTGGACGGATTAATTTGGAGCGCTTTGATGCGGGGGAGGGAGGAGGGGTGGGGACGGGTGATGCATGCGTCGGGCTGTCCCCTCCTCACTATCCTCTGTCAGGTTGCATTTAGCCAGGGAAGGGGCTGACCTTTTGAAAGTGAAGAGATCAACACAATTTGAAAAGACAATGTCACTTGGTGTAAACGTGATACGTGTAATAAATGACATTCAACCTTTCAGCGATGACGAGATATTTTCGCAGGTCGCGTCGGCGCTACAATATGCGCGACGTGTAATTACGTAGAACGCGGAGCTGTTTTTGCCACAAACGGCTAAGATGGTGCAGCGTTCGGTTTCATTTGGCGTCGATCGTGTCTAAGAGGAAACATTATCATGGAGTGATAATGACATTACCGTGTATGTAACAGTAATGACAACGCAATGACTGCGTTGTCATTACAACAACAAAATGACTCCTTAGCTGTGATTACCCTGTAAAAATGTTCCATTGCCCGACTGTGCTGCAATCAGGCGGCAGGAATCAAAGAGCATTCATGTGATAGAAATAGTTGGTCCTGTTCCACGAAAGCACTCTTGTGTCGGTTGCCTGAACCGAGAGGTGTTTCTTCTCAATTATGATATGGGAACCCTCATCCAAATAGAGCTATCAGCCATTCTGAGGCCAGACATCTTCACCATCGCACAGCCTCTCCCTCCGGGGACCGAGAGAGATAAAGAGGGAGAGAGCGAGAGACGCAGCAAGTTCAAACAATGTTAAGGAATTTTCACAATCTCAGCATGCCCTTCGCAGTGGGAACAAACAGAGGAAAGGGCCTTCTTGATGAATTGCCTTTAGAATCCATGACAAAATACTCATTCCAACAAAATAATTGAAAACAAATGATGTTATTCTTTTATTTCGTCTGTTTACTTTGAGGGACAGTTCACCCCTAAAATCAAAAATACATATTTCTCCTCTAAACTGTAGTCAATCTAGATCTTGATTATCCACCGTAGAAATGTCTGTTTTCTCTCCTTTATAATGGGACTATATGGCACCCACCTATGGTAGAATAGTTCCTATATGAAGCTGCTCACAAGAAGGCCTAAGGATATTCTCGATGTAACCGGTACATGCTTTCTGGAAAGAGACATTGCTGTTGAGTTTATCTAATGAATGTACAAGCCGAGTGCTACATCGTCCCATTATATTGGAGAGAAGGCAGACATCTTTATGTCCCACTCCGATCCCAAAACCTCCACCCAAAAAAAATCTACATTGATAAATAGAGCTACAGTACCAGGGGAGAGATATGTATGTTTGATTTGGGGGGATGAACTGTCCCTTTAAGTGTAATTAAATCCAAACTAACGACATCTCTTTGGACTGCAGTCGTATAAAAATTCATGTTACACTCGGTTCACCTTGAACTCATTAGCACTACTGTAAACTATACACTGCATTACTGATTTTTCTCTCAGGAGGTGATTGTAATGGAGGGAAGTGAGAGCGCAGGAGGCAGCGATGCTAATTTTGTAATTAAAACGGGTGATCTGATGACCACATGCAAACCGATACACACACACCCCCCCTCCCCCTCTCCAAACCAAAAGCGATATGACGGCTGAGTGGGGCCGTGATTGATAACGCTCGTCAATATATTTCATTTCAGAGGCCTTAGTCAAATGACAACTGGTTGTCATTGACTGAAAGCAATCTTTTTAAAAGGGGAGCCTTTGCTAAGTATCAGATGAAAATGATTCCTCTGTCTGCTTGGGTGTCGCTGTCTGTAGGAGCTTTATTGATTGGGCTGGAATATATTGCACCCGCAGTAGTAACAGCTGCTAGTAATATCTCTCCTCTCTTCTCCTCCTGCTCTCCTCTCCGGCGACCGCGGCTTACTGCCGGCGATCAGATGTCGGTGCCGATGTTGCGTCTTTATCAGGAGTGATGTGTGACAAATGTAAAGTGAGCTTGGTTCCGGCCCAAATTAGAGGAGCGAACGGCGAACTCGCTAATGTGCCCTGAAGGCCCGGCTGTCCCGGCCACCCCCAGCCCATGTGAGACTACAGAACCCACCATTGTCTCTATACGCTTCGTGTTGTCAAGCACACGCATGTTGGCATGGGTTGGTAAAGGTCATTTACTGTAATGAGATTTGCCACATGCAAGCATATGGCTTGATTATGGCGCTGTTCGTTAACATTTTCAGCAGAGAGACAAATAGACAGCTAAAACGCGGGGGGGCTGCCGCGGATGGGGGGACGGCGAGATGTGTTCCGCATTCTCCCCACGAACACAGGGAAGAACTTTGTTCACAACAGATCTGTCAGGGGAGATGATTGATCTTTCAATTTTCATAAGGAATGTGTGTCATTAGAGGCGGGGATTGGAATTATCCCGTAAAAGTTGTCTGCTTTAGATTTTTTTATACACTTAAAGGACAAACACCTCTGTCTGTCTCCTCGATAATTCCTACCACATGTTACACTCCGGCGGCTCGGGGTAGGGAAGCAATTATGTTACCTCATCAAACCGCCGATGTTTTCTTATCATGGTTTCTCATACATTACATTGCATTAGGCATCTTGGCAGGAAATCTTCGCCCACCTGAATCTCTGGAAGAGTGTGTATCACTTTATCCCGGCGCGCCGAACGCATTTTGTCCGTTGATGTGAATTTCGCTTGAAATGTGTCCAATCATCGCTGCTCTCCGATTGTAAAGGATATTGTTTGCATGTGTTGTTTTTTACATTTGGCTGGCTACGCGCGTGTGTACATACCTATACATATCCATTGTCTGAGTGTGAACGTTCTCATGTTCACCTTGTTACCGCGAGACGTATGCCTTTTTTATGCGTCCAATCGTGCGCGTACGTGACTGTACAGCAGGTATTTAACAAAGGCAAGATGTTTGCTTTATTATCAACATTAACTGGGTAAACACAAAAAAAGGGCTTCAAAGTTTCATTCAGTGACACTGAGGAGCTGTGGGTGGCTACATCAAAGCTCAATACCTTCCTCGCTCCCCCCCCATTTTAATGAGAAACAGGACTCACCAGCCTTGACTGAACCTGCCATCTGCGTGTGTCTGTGTTTTTTTCTTGTTTGCATGTGTGTGTGTGTGTGTTTGTGTGTGCGTGTGTTCCTGCGCGTACGTGAGCATGTGCTTGCATTGCGTTAAGTGGCACCACGATTGCCAGACAACATATTTATGGAGGCCACGTCTTATGTTTGATCTAATGGCTGCAAGGCTTCCCTCCATCTCACGTGGCGGTGCTTCTGATTTTTTTCGGAGGGGATTAATAGTTATAGTAAAGATGATTAGCGTTGCAGAGAGTCATATGAACGTCTTGCAGCACGACAAGACCCTTTTTCACGAGCTGTTCATTTCCTTTTTCAGAACCGGTGTGCAAAAGCCTTGACACGACCACAACAAAGACCCAACGCCACCGCCTCACCTTTGTTGGAGGAATGCGCACACGACATGGGGGCACTTTACAAGCGCAATTAGGGAGGAAAAGCTGAGATTGTTTTGAAGCAGGCGGATTGCATATGCACTGTGCCGTCAGTCGGCCCATTTAGCTGCTCGACCGGAATGGTCCTGTTCAGTTTGACAGATCAGAAGAGGGAAGGAATATCCAGACACGACGGAAAACCAAAAGGCTTAGCGCCGGGCAAATCAGCCCTTTGTCTCGTTCAATTCAAATCAAAGGATAACCAGGAATGTTTGTTTGACAACAGCATTTACCATGCATTGTTCTGAAGCCCAGAGCCTCCCAAACAAAGACAGATAGGCTTTAAACAAGTCATTTAATTAGCAGCGGATCCCCGGCTTTGGCTGCGCCAACCAATTATACATTCCTGAGGCATGTGCAGGTCCTATTTCACGGGAGCGAGAGGCAGATCCTCTCCAGCCCTGTCTCTTACAGTACATCTCTCCCCTTCCATTTAAGAGAAGGTAAATAGCCCAGACAGACAGCTTCATTAGCCAGCGTCTGAAGAGCGCCGGGCCGATTGTCGCTTAAATAGTGCGCTTTTACTGCAGGGCCCAGCCGGCGACCTCCGATCAATTACAGCTGACATTATTGTTTGTCGGGAGCTTTTTTTTTATCCTGGACACAGGGAGTAAAAAACGACATCAGGCCTGAGCTTTGGCTGGAAATGTAATCTTCCCCCTTCTCTTTGGTTCTTTTGCTCCACAAACAATAAATCATTCACTTGAAGAGATAATAAAGTGCCAAGAAGGAGCTAGTTTAATTTTTGTCAGGGGAAATCTGTCCACAACAGAGTTAAGGGTAAGGGGGCTGGCTGCTAGCTCCATACCATTTTCAATGACAACGGCTTAGTTCCTTTTATTTTTTTCTCCCTTATTTTTCCTCCGCAGGGTTAAGACGTCCAGAAAGGCTCAATTCGTGTTTAGATGAAGATTAACTGCAGCACAAATCACTGCAGGTTATCATTTCTGTCATCGAAAATAAATTACTGCTCTCTTTTTTAATCATTTTAAAGCATTCAACATTCAATCTTCTTCTTTTTTTGTGCGAAGTGATGCTTTCTAGTGTCGGACCAGCCGTCCACTTTGGTTCTGATGTAACTGCTTTCTTTTTAATCACACTGTTACCGAGGGCTGTTTCTAATTCATCCAATTCATCCCGCGCGATTCAGATCTTTGCTCATCCACGCGTGAACTCCCGAGCACCGCACGACACAATAGCTGAGCTGTTTATATTGGTATTAAGTGATTTGTAGTTTTAATGATGGTAAATAGGAGTTCACCTTTTGCGGGTCCCTCAGGCTTACTTCAGGTAAATTACTCCAAATGCATTGTTTATGCCCTTCAGGAGAGAGAGAGAGCGAGGGGGAGGGGGGATGGGGGCTTGTGGGAATTCACCTCTCATCAGGTCTGAACTTCTGTTGCGGAGATAAACACAAACTGACAAATATGTTTCTCACGGTTTGCCCACTGGAATATCTACACAATATCCAGGTGATTAATGAGTCTGACTAGTGTTTGTTGATTCTGTTTTCAGGAAAAAGAAATCCTGCCTGTTATCACCAAGTTAAAAATCCTTCAGGCCTGAATAGAACACTGGCAAATTGGACGGCTTGGCATATGAATGAAAGCGAGAAAAAACACTTAACTGTCTTGCTTAAAAAATGCCAGGTCCCTTGAATAAACCAATATCCTCCTCACCTGGGTCCTTTCAGGGGCAAACAAAGGGATTTGGTGGACCCTCATCGGGCCCTGTGGCACATTCCCCCACAGCGGCCTGAATGGGCCTTTATGGGGAGAAACAGCGCTTAAGGACGGGGTGACATGAAAGGGGCCGGACAGCCGCTCAAAGCGAGACTAATGCCACTTAGAGCCAACAGAGGTCCAGTGTTTTTTTCCCCACCAACAGTCTGTGTCCCAGGTGGAGACACATCCCATAAAGCCATACACCATCAACATGTGATTAGCAGTAGTCAGACTAAGTCCATTTGATTTGCTGAAAGATGCTGCTGCTTAAGTCTATGTGTCTTTCTGTGTGTAGCTGTGTCTGATTGAACGGGTGTAATGCACCCACCTCAAAGGCAGAATAACGCTCTTCACTCCGGCCCTTGAGTGGCCTTGAAAGGCTGATAGGTAGCCTAAAGCTCCCCATGTTGTCCTACAGTAAGTACCCCCGCAATCAGGCCCCTCTGTGGTGTTTTTTAATTGAGCTTAGCCTGCTGAGTGGTAATTGATTCAGCCTGAGCGACAGCGGAGGCGCTGATACAAGGTGCTGCTTGGCTCCCGCCTCCCTTTAATCTCCACTGCTTTATATTGTTTGGGAATACTCGCCACGTAGAGAACTGCATGCCATCTTTCTTATGGAAATCAATGCTGCTTTTAGAAGGAATGACGGAGAGGAGTACTTCTCATGTCCTTTCATTTTCAACCAGTGTCCTTCTCTTTGGAGGCGTCGCCATGCAGATCTCCTTGCCCTTTGGCTACTGATGTTTTGTCAGAAGAAGGGAGTGGAGTTGTTTTGTGGATCGGCTTTCTTTTTTTCCTCTTTCTTTCACACAGCTTTTTTTTTTACCTTGAACCGGGCTGCCAAGAAAGAGAGGAATAAAGGAGTGAAAAAATCAACAGAGAGGCTCAATCAGATCCAATAGTGTCTATGAGGTTTTTCCTTTAAAGCATTTGAGGAAAAGCATCTGAGTGGCGGAGGAATGAGACCAAACTGTTCCCAGTCACTTTTGATCCTGCCAGTTCAAAGTCCCCATGGAGCAGAGGGGGTGGAGGAAGGGGAGGGGGCGGGTTCCGTGGTTGGGAGTGGGAGGGGGTACAGACACCTAGCTTTGACCTTCTGTCTGTGCTCGTGTCCTTTGAAAGTTGGCTTGTTTTCATTAAGCCATTCAGAAGCACAGCGCAAGGCCACAGTCATAGTGACTAACCCCCCCCCCAATGGTATCTTTATAAGACATTCTTTACATTTTCAGACCGCTAATGTCTTCGATTTTACCAATTAGGAGTCCATTGCCAGACAGCAATTGAATAATTTAAAACATTTCCGAGACATCTCTGATGTTGTAATGGAATAATTTCTGTGCGTATATTTAAAAAAAGAAAGGAAAATCCCATTATTGTGCGAGCTGAAAGTCTCTTGACTCTTTTGGGTCCCGCTCTCTTCTTCTTCTTCTTCTTCTTCTTCTTCTTCTTCTTCTTCTTCTTCTTCTTCTTCTTCTTCTTCTTCTTCTTCTTCTTCTTCTTCTTCTTCTCTCTGGTGTGGAATATAGGCTGCTATAATTAGCCTAAAGTCATTGCCATACTGCGATCTGACGGTACTTGTTTGTCATTAGCACATTTAACTAGTCATTTGGGTAATGGCTTTGGAGATTGCCTTTGTTTTTACAGAGATATTTTTTATATGTAAATATTGAGACAATTTCCATAATGTGCCCTTTTTTTTTCATCGCGGCATAATTGATGCATCTTTATTGCTGTGTAAACTTTGGTCTTTGAATGACTATGTGTGTATATAGTTATCATGCCCGTTTTCTTTATTATCATTGCAGTAGTATCTATTATTAACATATGTTGTAAAACATTTATGTGTATTATGTTAACATGGAAAGATACCCGAGAAGCGATTAATTTGAATTATTCCAATTTTTTTCTCCCACTAATGGATGGCAGTGTAAAGCTTTAGTGTTATTGGACAGCGGTTTTAAAGGGGATCTCAGTGGTGGGAATTACTGATTGCTGAATTAAAACAGCAGCAGGTTTTTTGAGTTTTCAGCCAGAGCCTCAGAAGTTTCCCCCGTGGACATCTCACTCATAACATGCATCGTTGAGTAACCAACAGACCTCTCTGTGCTTCTCAGGCCTGGAACTCCCCTTCATGATGATGCCACACCCCCTGATCCCGGTCAGCCTGCCCCCGGCCTCCGTCACCATGGCGATGAGCCAGATGAATCACCTCAGCACCATCGCGAACATGGCGGCCGCAGCACAGGGCCAGAGTATGCCCTCCAGAATGGTCACCTCTGTTATAAAGGTAAATTTTTAACACGGTTCAGACGTTTACATGTTAAAACGTAACGTCCTGTGGCGTGATGTGTTTATTCTGGGCTACATTGGATATTTATTTTTGGGTTGTGTGTTTCTGGCGCTGCTGGGGTTTCAGGAAAGGGTGCCGGACAGTCCCTCCCCTGCTCCCTCCTTAGAAGACCACAGGAGGCCGGGCAGTCACCCGTCGTCCCACCGCAGCAGCAGCGTGTCCAGCTCGCCGGCCCACACAGAAAGCTCCTCAGACAGGATACGTACGTTTGTCACACAGATAAATGGTGAAGAAAAAAAGCA